>NC_090021.1:238712757-239015787 GCF_037176765.1 Anolis sagrei
TTTCTCTCACTTCCTGTTGTCTCACACCCATTATTAACTATGAGTTGTCTGTAAGTTGTAAGTAATTGGTCATTTTAATTGATGTTTTAATAATTCATGTTTTAATTGTTTGGTTTTAATTGTAATTGTTTATTTGATATATATGTGTGTGTGTGGCATCAAATTGCTGCCTGTTGTAAGGCCACCTTGAGTCCCCTCTGGGGCGAGAAGAGCGGGATACAAATATGGTAAATAAATAAACAAATAAATAAATTGGAGGTCTGTAACTTGGGGAGTCCCTGTAATCCTATTCACCTTTGCATATCTTGTTAGTGCTTTCATCTGTGAAATCATATGATCTTCTTTTCCCCTCTGCTCTTTATTTTTGAAATATTTTTTCTTGGATCATCAGGGACCAGTATGTTATCTCTATACCCCTGTTGGAACACTGCAAAAGAAATCCTCATAAGAAATATATCAGACTCACACTATAGGAGCTTGTGAAGGGCATTGCAAAAAAATATTCCAACAAATGCATCTTTTCCCACCACTTCTGCCAGATGAAGGAGGGGAAAAGCTGCAAGTAGTGAAAATCTCTCTTTGCAACAAGACCTCTCCCAGCCTGGACCTGCCACTCCTAATCTCTCTTGTTTTCTTGTCATAATTCAGAGGCAAGAGATGTACATTTTAAAAGATTGAGTTGTGGTTTTGCTTGTGGGTTTAACTAGATTTTAGTCTAAGATGTTCATAATGTACATCTTTTTAAAATGTTGATTAGGCTTTTGTGTTCATTTGCTTAGTTGTAATGTTCAAATCCTCAATATTTCTTTCCATCAATGTGAAACAAGATGGGGTCAATTGCAGTGGTGCCACTTTGAGGAAGAATAACTATCTATTACAACAACAATTCTTTATTGATTAGTCAATTTTGACCATATCAAAACATACAAAACATACACATACAGTAAAACCATATATGAATACGAGGCATCATGGCCTACTGGCCTGTCAACCCACTCCTAAATAATTGAGCAACTACGAGATAAAAAGGTTAAAAGATTAAAATTGTTTAATTCCTTAAAATAGGGTTAGGGTGGGGGGCATGGGTAGGTAAAACTAGTGGCGTGTCCATATTAAGTTTTTAAATTTGAGTTTTATTGATGGCAGCAAGGTCGCCTCTCTCTGCTTCCATCTTCTCACGGATGGCCAGCGCTTTTTGGATAAAAAGGGTCAATTTTAAAATAGAGTTTTTATCTGAACCCTGAAGGAGGATGTGCAATATCTCCTTATTCTCTGAATAAGTATGATTCTCCAGCAGAGGCTCTAGGTAGTAAGACCGGATCCTGTTGTAGTAGGGACATTTTAAGAAAAAATGTTCTGAGTCCTCCACTTCTGCATCTACCTCACGGCACCCACAGGTTCTCCTCATAGTGATAAAAAGTGATAGGAATTGTGCTCCAACAATACTGGCAGTACCATAATTTCCCCATCTCTGCTATATGTCATAGTAATTGTATTTTTCAGAGATTAAGGGAATACAGGCAAAAATCAAAGTTGTTTGTCATACCGGTCCAAGTCATTATAAAAGGAGAAGTAACTGCACAGGCAATACTTTGGTCCTGGGGCTTCTGATTTGTGTTGTTGTGTGCCCAGATCTAGTAATTATATTGCAAACCTTTCCTCTAGATGTCAACATGAAGATGCTGAATGAGGAGTCATGGTAATAATCATGCAGTTGGCATGATTTGACCAGTGATTCCTCAATAGTACCTAACAAGCCCAGGCGAGTTTTCTTGAAAGATATCTTTAAAATTAAATCATTGTAATGGATGCCCCCTTCAGTGCCATGTCCAATAGTACAGAAGGTCTCTCTACACCAGGGATTTACCACCAAGCATACGAGTGGCACTACCTTCCTGAATTAAGGAGTAAAGGCAGCTTGGCATTCTTTGGCATGAGAAAAATCTTACAAGTATCACTATTAAAAAAACCCAAAAAACAAAAACTCCTTCTCCTTGGCCCTTTCCACATAGGTGAATAAAATACCATATTATCTGCTTTGAACTGGGATATATAGAAGTGTGGACTCAGATAACAAAGGAGATATTGTGGAATTTTTTGCCTTGATATTCTGGGTTATATGGCCTGTTTGGAAGGGCCCCTTGACTGGGCAAAGGAAGGTTAAAGCATCAACAGACACTGTTAACTGTCCAATCCCGCTGTTATGGTTAAATCATTATTGTGGGAGCTAACTAAGAAAAAAATGTATATAGAACTTAGTGGAAAGATAAAAGAAAGAGGTGTGTCTCCAATTTTCAGAGAACAACTTAACAAAAGTTTGGGAAACACTTGGATTAGTGATATGCTAGTTACCATTTTCTTGCTTGAGGGTTTTCTTGTTATAGAATCTTTTTTACATTATTTGGGTGATTAAACGCCCTAGGCTGTAAGAGACTCTGCCAAAAAACTCTCGCATTAAGATACTGCTGAGAGAGTTCCTTGAGTGTGACGTGGTGTAATGGAGGAAATGAAAAAATGCTGTGGAAGAGAAGGATATTTAGTTTATTATGAACTGGAGGAAAGTGAGTGAGGATAAAAACAAAATATAGTTGTTAAATGCTGTCAACAATGCTGTGGAAACTGAAATCTATGCACATATCTAATCAAATTCTTCCTTGATGTGATGACTATAGAAAAAAAATAGGCTAGGGATGAATATCTTTATTAAACTCTTTGGTATTAGACTTCATTAGGCTCCCAGGGCATTCTAGGTCCTCCAACACAATGCTATGATATGCTAGGAGTAGAGGTCAATAAATTTGATGGCATTGGGTTGTGTCTGCAGTTTCAGGTAACTGGAGCCTGGCCAGGAATGTATACCCGGCAAATATGGCAGACTTACTGTACTACAATCCCACACCTGTTCTTATCTATGGCTATTGAA
Organism: Anolis sagrei; assembly: GCF_037176765.1. NCBI lineage: Eukaryota > Metazoa > Chordata > Lepidosauria > Squamata > Anolidae > Anolis > Anolis sagrei. Next base: position 238,715,681 of record NC_090021.1, read on the forward strand.
CGTCAGCCCAAAGAAGCTGTATTCCAGCTCTCTTGAAAACACATGGTATCTACTGTTTTAAATTCATAAAAACCAATTTTTCCATCTATTGAGGCTATTAAATGAGTTATTAATTCATTTACTGTAGGGGCTAACACATTAGGGGTTCTGGATAGGAATACCATAGTGCAAAGGATGGAGTTATTCTTATCCTCATTCACTTTCCTCCAGTTTGTACCTTCATGCCCTCATCAATCCTTACAGTTACATAACTCCAGCATCCCAATGTGGAATATTGATTTTAATAGAACCTAATTCCAGCTCAGGTCATATTAAATATTTTGTCTTCTTCTATGAAAATCCATTGCTCTTCCTGCACTGTAGCCTTGTGACAGCTGAACATGGCTAACATTCTTCCTCTGCAGTGTGCCCTGCTGTTGAGAAATGATGAAAGCTTAATGTTCATACAATTGCTAGGACTGGCTGAGTTCTCTGGGCTAATTCTGTCTTTTCCAAGCACCGGAGGGGTTTGTGTCAGGCACTCAGGGATGCCAGAGGAAGCAGAATGGAAAAATGCAATGGCGCATTGAACGACAGCTTGAGCCTAGGAGCCTTCATTAGAGAGGTGTTCTATTTGAGGAATTGGACCTGGAAGCTAGCAGAAAGGCTGTTTCCACATCACAGAGTGTCAAAGCAAAATATAGGTGTGAGAAAGCGAGAATACCAAAACAGAGCAAAGGTTGTTGCTCGATTGATAAGGAAATTATTTCAGGCAATGGATAGAACCGTAGGATTAGATGCAATAAAATATAATATTTGAAAAAAAAGCTATCCAAAATATTGCTAGTCTTTTTTGCCTACATATAATACCAGGCAATTGTTTTCTGGAATAATAACAAAAAGAATATGCGTCATATAGTTCCAGAACAGTGAAACTCAGGTATGTGAAATTTGGTGTGGATACAAATGTAATCCTAGAAGTGTACATCTGGATTTATTGTTTTATAATAGAACAATTGCTTTTAATCAATCTATTAGACAATGAATTAAAATCTATCAGCTTCTTGCAGTACCATCTTTAGGTACTAGAGAGGGACAGAGAGAGAGAGAGCAGTATTGACTTGATGCAGACATGAAGCGGCAGGCAGACATGGGATATTCATTTCTCAGGAGGGTGTATAAGCAGCTCTGTTTCAATTCTCTTTCGTAAAGCTTGCCCTCTTGGAGTAGGTTCCTGTTCAGTGGCACCGGGATTGTGGCTCAGCTGGCTGAGTGTCAGCTGTATTAAGATCACTCTGACCAAAAGGTCATGAGTTCGAGGCCAGCCCGGGCTGGAGTGGGTGTCCAGCCATTGTGTAGCCCATTGTCGACCTTTGCAACCCGAAAGACAGTTGCATCTGTCAAGTAGGAAAATAAGGTACCACCTTAAAGTGTGGGAGGCTGAATTTAACTAATTTATGAGGCCATAAAGAAAGAAGACTCCGGGGAATGTGGAATGCGGAAGAACTTCATCGGTGTCGTTGATGGACGATGAAAAGCAGCAGCTCCCCTGGCGGCCAGAAAAAAGTTAAATAGCCTTGGTGTATTTGTCTGTATTTGTTGTCTGTCAAACTGGCATTGAATGTTTGCCATATATGTGTTTACTGTAATCCGCCCTGAGTCCCCTGCGGGGTGAGAAGGGCGGAATATAAGAACCGTAAATAAATAAATAAATAAATAAATAAATAAGAGATCTACCTACAGGTATTTACAAAACTGAAGATTGCCCCTTGTTAACATTTCATACCAGCACAAGAGCAATAACTTTTCAAGCATGCCATCTTCTCAGCCATGGCAGTTTGCTAATGGACAGCATGGTGTCTGCTTAAATCTGCAATCTGCAATGGTCTATAAATTACAGACTCTGAAAAGGAGAACCATAATTGTTCCTGGCCGACACAATCCAAGATTTTTCTGAAATCTATAAAGTACATAAATGTTCTGTAATTCTTTGGTGTGTTTTAATAGTCAGAAAATGTTTGCATACAACAATTAATCATGCAAAAAACCAAATTACACATGTCAAGATTTGAAAGAGGACAAGTTGACAGAGGCAGGCAAGGACCGCATGTGTCTTCTTTGCCTTTCCCAGTTTTGTCAAGTGCATAGTCAAATAAATGGTGAATGGGTCTAAAATTCTTCCACATTCAGGCCCATCACAATGCAGGCATGGGTAGTTTTCAGATTTCCCTGTCAACTTTTTTTGAGGGATGTTCTGTATTTCTTTTAATCCAATGTCCATGTGCTGTTTTTACCTTTCATTTATTGCTTTCAGATGGGTAAAAAAGCTCTCTTTCTATTGCAATGGTAGGGGGTTCCATGCTTATTCTTTTAAGGTTTTGTGGATGTGTTTCTTTCAGGTCTGGCTCTCTCCTTGTTTTACACATGCCAAATAAATCATAGTCATTTCAACCCACTGTAAACAGTCCAGGTGATGTATGGCTGATTCTGCTGCAGAAGCCGTTAATTCATCACAGGAACTGCATGCTGTTCTGGAGCTTCCAGGAAATTTTGGAGTGAGCCTCGATTTTTTGATGTGTGGAGAGCTGGATCAGGGGCAGTCCAGTGTCCACATGTCAAAAAGTCCCACTGATATTTTGCTGACCAGAATCAGCTCCCTGGCAGAGTCTGGCTGGCATGGTCAGTTATGGTGATCACATTGCAGGGCCTCTTGTTGTGGCTTCATGGAAGTAATTGCACCAGCAAGGCTCTGCTAGGGAGTCGCTTCTGGTCAGGAGGACAGGGCACTGGTGCTGATGCACTATTGGCCTGACCAGCTGTGTGAATTGTATGTGCAGACTGCCCATCATCTATCCAGGGCACTCCAGAACAGACTGCTCTGGAGTATTTTCTGGTTTAGATGTAGATGCAGCTTCTGTCCCTTGTAATTTCATTGCTTCTAATGGTGGCAGTGGTTTTTCTATTCTTTGCTTTGTTCCTTCTTCTTATGTGGAAACCACCATGGGTCCAATCCAGAAGGATGGCAGTGTATAAATTAAAACAAATTAATTAAATAAATAACCAATGTCCAGTGCCTTGACACACTTTTATTTCCCTTTATTCCTGACTCCAATAATGGATTGTATTTGCTGAGTGGTAGTGTTTGGCTCACCTTGAAATAATGAAGCAGGACAACAGTGGGCCCATCGGCCGCCAGTGCTTAAACTTTTGTGCTCCTTGATTTCTTCCTCTTTTGTCTTTTTGTTGTTGTTACTGTTATTGTCATATATTTTGTGCTGATATTCTTGTCTTATGACTGTTTTCCTTTGATTTTGCACCGCCTCCCACCGTTTTGTCTCTGGAGCTCACTGCACCTGGCCATCCACACTTCTTCCTGCTCCACCAATGCCTGCAAACTCAGCCTTGTTCTGAACCATGAACCTCTGAGCTTGAGCCATTCTCTTTTCCTAATTTCCAGAGGGGGTGGGGGGAGATTGGTCATTATCAGACATCTCCTGAGTCCAGACATCAGCATTTTGCCACCTGTAATTTTCCTGTGGTTTTCCTGCCTCTCTTTTTACTACAGAAAAGTAATTAAGGTGGGAAATACAAAATTACAGCAGAATGCCTTCTGAAGGGTCGTGTGGGAGCCCTTTGGGAGAGCAGAGGGTGGATGAGAGCAGTGATGGTAGCTTGACTGTGTAGATCAATGGTTTTCAACCTTCCTAATGCCGTGATCCCTTAACACAGTTCCTCATGTTGTGGTGACCCTCAACCATAAAATTATATTTGTTGCTTCTTCATATCTGTAATTTTGCTACTGATATGAATCATAATGTAAATATCTGATATGCAAGATTTATTTTCATTCAATGTCAAACTTGGCATAAATATCTGATACACCCAAATTTGAATACTGGTGGAGTTGGGGATGGGGGGTTGATTTTGCCATTTGGGAGTTGTAGTTGTTGGGATTGATAGTTCACCTACAATCAAATAGCATTCTGAACTCCACCAATGATGGAATTGAACCAATCTTGGCATACAGAACTCCCATGACCAATAGAAAATACTGGGTTTGGTGGGCATTGACCTTGAGTTTTGGAGTTGTAGTTCACCTATATCCAGAGAGCACTGTGGACTCAAACAATGATGGATCTGGACCAAACTTGGCATGAATACTCAATATGGTCAAATGTGAACACTGATGGAGTTTGGGGAAAATAGACCTTGACATTTGGGAACTGTAGTTGCTGGGATTTATAGTTCACCTACAATCAAAAAGCATTCTGAACCCCACCAACAATAGAATTTGGCCAGACTTCCCACACAGAACCTCCATGACCAACAGTAAGGACTGTGTTTTCTGATGGTATTTGGTGGCCCCTCTGGCACCCTCTCATGACACCCCAGGGGTTCTGACCCACAGGTTGAGAAACACTGGTGTAGATTTAAAAAGGAGTTTGTCCAACATTGCTCCCAAATCATATGGCTGAAACAGAGTAGTTAGCAGAACACACAGGATTCCAAGTGAGTTCTACTTAGAATCATAGAATCATAGAATCAAAGAGTTGGAAGAGACCTCATGGGCCATCCAGTCCAACCCCATTCTGCCAAGAAGCAGGAATATTGCATTCAAATCACCCCTGACAGATGGCTATCCAGCCTCTGTTTAAAAGCTTCCAAAGAAGGAGCCTCCACCACACTCCGGGGCAGAGAGTTCCACTGCTGAATGGCTCTCACAGTCAGGAAGTTCTTCCTCATGTTCAGATGGAATCTCCTCTCTTGTAGTTTGAAGCCATTGTTCCGTGTCCTAGTCTCCAAGGAAGCAGAAAACAAGCTTGCTCCCTCCTCCCTGTGGCTTCCTCTCACATATTTATACATGGCTATCATATTTCCTCTCAGCCTTCTCTTCTTCAGGCTAAACATGCCCAGCTCCTTAAGCCGCTCCTCACAGGGCTTGTTCTCCAGACCTTTGATAATTTTAGTCGCCCTCCTCTGGACACATTCCAGCTTGTCAATATCTCTCTTGAATTGTGGTGCCCAGAATTGGACACAATATTCCAGGTGTGGTCTAACCAAAGCAGAATAGAGGGGTAGCATTACCTCCCTACATCTAGACACTATGCTCTTATTGATGCAGGCCAAAATCCCATTGGCTTTTTTTGCCGCCACATCACAATGTTGGCTCATGTTTAACTTGTTATCCATGAGGACTCCAAGATCTTTTTCACACGTACTGCTCTCGAGCCAGGCATCCCCCTTTTTGTATCTTTGCATTTCATTCTTCCTGCCAAAGTGGAGTGTCTTGCATTTGTCACTGCTGAACTTCATTTTGTTAGTTTTGGCCCATCTCTCTAATCTGTCAAGATCATTTTGAATCCTGCTCCTGTCCTCTGGACTATTGGCTATCCCTCCCAATTTGGTGTCGTCTGCAAACTTGATGATCATGCCTTCTAGCCCTTCATCTAAGTCATTAATAAAGATGTTGAACAGGACCGGGCCCAGGACGGAACCCTGCATCACTCCGCTCGTCACTTCTTTCCAGGATGAAGAGGAAGCATTGGTGAGCACCCTGGTTCGTCCATTTAACCAATTACAGATCCACCTCACCGTAGTTTTGCCTAGCCCACATTGGACTAGTTTGTTTGCCAGAAGGTCATGGGGGACCTTGTCGAAGGCCTTACTGAAATCCAGGTACACTACATCCACAGCATTCCCCGCATCTACCCAGCTTGTAACTCTATCGAAAAAAGAGATCAGATTAGTCTGGCATGACTTGTTTTTGATAAATCCATGTTGACTATTAGCGATGACCGCATTTGTTTCTAAGTGTTTGCAGATCGCTTCCTTAACAATCTTTTCCAGAATCTTGCCTGGTATCGACGTGAGGCTGACCGGACGGTAATTGTTTGGGTCATCCTTTTTTCCCTTCTTGAAGATTGGGACCACATTGGCCCTCCTCCAATCTGCTGGAACTTCTCCCGTTCTCCAAGAACTCTCAAAGATTATTGCCAATGGTTCCGAAATGACTTCCGCTAGTTCCTTCAGTACTCTTGGGTGTAGTTGATCTGGCCCTGGGGACTTGAACTCATTTAGAGCTGCCAGGTATTCCTGGACGACTTGTTTCCCAGTTTGGGGTTGGATGTCTTCTAATCCCTCATCCACTCCATCTTCCTGAGGTTGAAGATGACCTTTTTGCGAGACCAAGGCAAAGAAGGCATTAAGTAGTTCTGCCTTTTCCCTACCCCCTGTCAGCATTGCCCCATCTTCTCCTCGAAGAGGCCCTATCGCCTCCTTGTTTTTCCTTTTTCTACTGACATAAGAAAAGAAGCCCTTTTTGTTGTTTTTAATGTCCCTGGCAAGCCTGAGCTCGTTTTGTGCTTTCGCCTTGCGGACCTTTTCCTTACAGGTGTTGGCTATTTGTTTGAATTCTTCTTTGGTGATTTCTCCCTTTTTCCACTTCTTGTGCATGTCTCTTTTGTGTTTTAGCACAGTTAGAAGTTCTTTGGACATCCATTCTGGCATCTTTGCACTTGTCCTATTTTTTCTCTTTGTTGGCACAGTTTGCAATTGTGCCTTGAGTATTTCACTCTTGAGAAATTCCCATCCATCCGTAATTCCCTTCTCTTTTAGTATCTGTGTCCATAGAATGCTGCTCAGCGTTTCCTTCATTTTTTGGAAATCGGCTCTCCTAAAGTCCAAAATCTTTAGGAGAGCCTAACATGCATTCCTGTCCCTGGCCTACAATAACATAACTACTGTTATTGTTATGTGCCTTCAAATCAACATTGATGTATGCAACTCTTATCTTATCGGATTTGGTTGGCAAGATTCATTTGGGGATGGGGTTTCCTTTCTCTGATTTTGAGAGAGTGTAACTTACTCAAGAATATATACTGGGTTTCCAGGCCTGAGCAGGGGTCTCTCCAAGTCCAACACTCACCCCTCTGTCATGAACATTTGTTTCTGTTGTAGTTTTTTGAGAGAAAGAAAAACTTCTTTCGCTATAGATCAATTGAATAAACTAGTAACCTTCATCCAGGAAGGTAGAACAAACAGCAGGGGCAGAAGGGACCCATATAAGGTGGAGTGTTTGTAATGCTAGTGGACATTGTTTACAATATTTCCTTTCAAATGGCAAAGCTACAGTCTCTTTGTACTGCAAGCTTGATCATTTATTTAGCAAACCTCCCACGCACCCTGGGAATGGGAGACAGAGAGGGAGGAGAACGGAGCAGAGCAGAAATGGTTCACTATATAAATTTATATTCTCAGAGGAATATCAGGAAAACATTTTCTGGTTGTATATAATTCTTCATTAGGTGTAATACATTTTTATGTTAATTGCCATGTGTGTAGAAAGTGATAAAAAGAAAGCTCTCTTCTGTCCAAGCATTCAGTTACTTAAAAGTAGAATTCTAAGCTGTCATTCCATCTTAAATAGAGTGACAGCAATATCCTTTTTTATTGCTCCATAACCAGACTGTGCTGCTTATTCACACCCTATTCATTTAGTCATTTGATTAGTCCTGCTTGGAAACAGTCACCTTCCCAAAGGCATGCTGCTTCTTACCAAAGGTGCTAGTGGAGCTTTTTGTGGCTTCCCCTTCCCCTTTGTAGGTTAGCTGGCCACCCTCTGATATGGTGGAGGAAGCCATCCTGATGAAGCAAGATTCAGCTGCCAATCTGGTCATACATGCGGCAGGGAAATGTGCATTGGTTTGTTCTTTGTCTCAGGCAGCAAAATACAGAGGGCTGTCCCTACCTGCATAAGCACGAGGTTTGGCCTGAAGAAGTCATAGGCAGAAAATCTTTGGATTTTGGAAGCTATTATTGCTTAAACAGTGAAATCATGAGTCGCTAGATGCAAATGCTTTGAAGGGTAAATACGAGAAAAATGCTTAATCAGCAAAGTGTGCTGAGTGCATTAGTCAGAGAGGATTCACAGACAGAAGCCAGCATGCTATAGATTTTGCACAGAGTAGGATAGATCTTGAGAAATCCCTCTTCCAGGGCTGCTGGGTAAACAGGATAGCTGGCAGGCAAGCAGTAAGTATGAAATGAGACCTGTCTGTGTGTCACCAGAAGTCAGGGAATCAATAAGCAATTTGAAAGGAATTAGCACAATCAACAGCGTATGGGAAGTCTTGAGACAGAAATACAGGAAGCGCCCTAGATGTCTGAGGCAAATAGTGAAAGGGCAAGCAGATTCTTGGATTCCAAAAAATGACATTGGTGTAAAACATGGTCCTTGCTTATTTGCACTCTCCAGGGAGTCTTTCTTGAAATCAGTTCTGAAACATCAGCAATATACACTCACTAGTTCAAATATATCTGTAGTATTGCTAAAGAGAAGATCCAAACACTGAGAGCTCAAACAAATAAAACATTTATGTATATAGAAAGCCAGTGAGGGATACTGATAGGCAATGCAAGGAAACAAGGCTTCAGATCCCCACTAAGCAATGAAGAAATGGGTTAACAGTGGGAGCTCACCCTGCTCCCCAGATTTGAACCGCTGAACTTTCAGTCAGCAAGTTCAGCAGCTCAGCGGTTTAACCTGCTTTACCACCGGGGGGCTCCACAGTATGATCATATGTACATATATACAAAGCACACATTTATAGTTGTAGTATATTCTTGTATTTGGTCGGCCATGAAAGAATGAGCTCCCCCTTTGAGTCTCTTACCTATTGATGTGTGCTAAAGTTTTCCAAGATGTTTCATAAGAATGTATTATTTCAACAGCAGTTGCCTTTGACACTCACAGATTTTCATATACAACATGTATTCAGAGCTGGTTAGGTTTATTCAGTGCACGAGGACCTTGAGATCAAGTGTTGCTATTTATGTGAAATGGGTTTGTGATTTCTCCTTCCCCTTTTCCAGTTTTCTGGCATTGCAGAAACTGGTATGGGTGTGGAATGCAATTATTTGAACAAGAGCTGAAGAGTCACAGAAAAGGTTTTGCTAACACATTCCTCATCACCTTTTTGCTGCAAAACAAATCCAGTCATTTCCAGAGGACTTCAAAGGAAGAGGACAAGTCTCTTCTTCAAGGGGCTGACTAGCTCATATTAATGGCTGTGTTGTCCTTAGTGGTAAAGGTAAAGGTAAAGGTAATCCCCTAACATTAAGTCCAGTCATGTCTGACTCTGGGGTGTGGTGCTCATCTCCATTTCTAAGCCGAAGAGCCAGCGTTGTCCATAGACACCTCCAAGGTCATGTGGCCGGCATGACTGCATGGAGTGCCGTTACCTTCCTGCCGGAGCGGTATCTATTGATCTACTCACATTTGCATGTTTTCGAACTGCTAGGTTGGCAGAAGCTAGGGCTGACAGCGGAAGCTCACGCCGCTCCCCGGAATCGAACCTGCGACCTTTCGATCAACAAGCTCAGCAGCTCAGTGCTTTAACCCACTGCGCCACCGGGGGCTCCGTCTTTAGGGGTAGGGGGAGGTTAATAAGATGATGTTTTCAACAGACAACTTCAAGGTGTGCACATGTTTCTGGATAATTCAACTCCTTGAATTCATAACTGTTATTGTGGTGCCTTCTAGGTAGTTAGACTATGATTCTCACTATTCCCAAGGTCACATTAGCATTGGCCATGTGAGTGGAGGATGTTAGCAGTTGTAGTCATACACATCAGAAGGTCCTAATATAGTGAGAAGCTACTTTAACCCTTTGGATCTCCCAATTTGCTCCTTTGATGATATGGAATTATGTAAGGATAGCCTTCTTCACAGGCATGTTTGGCGGGACGAGAGATAGGTCCTTCCCAGTGGTGGCCCCTCGGCTGTGGAACTCCCTCCCTAGAGATATTAGATTGGTCCCCTCCCTCCTGACCTTCCGGAAATAAGTAAAAACCTGGCTCTTTGAACAAGCTTTTGAAAATGCAATGTAATAGATAAACATGGAACTATGAAAGAACGAAACATGGAACAGCCTAGATGATGCTTCTGGAAAATGAAATTAACAGGAAGACATTGGGTTTTGAATATTTTTAATGGTTTTGTATGGAATTTATAATGTTGTTTTATTGTTTTTTATTGTATACTATGGACTGTTATGGCATCGAATTGCTACCAATTTGTGAGCTGCCTTGAGTCATCTTCGGGCTGAAAAAGGCAGAATAGAAATATCATAAATAGATAAATAAATAACCTAAACATCTCCTCTTTAAAAGGAATGTGAAAGCAGTGACAGCAGGCAGGGTCCTGGGACTTGAGTGTTTCTTACCTTCTCCTGTGCTTCCTGTTTCTTGTGCAGATCCAAAGGAGTGCCTACTCCGTTTTCTTTGATGAGAGATTTTCAATTCCCCTGGATCCTTCTGCCTTGGAGGAAAACAGTTTAAGGTTTTCTGTCTTTGGCATTGATGAAGATGAGAGGAACATCAGCACTGGGGTAGCTGAGCTGAAGCTGTCCGATTTAGATCTCTCTATTCGTCCTTTCAGTGCATGGCTCTATCTACAGGACATGAACAAGGTAGGTTAGCTGTCTTGGTACTTCTTTCCCCCATACGGTAGGATGAGATAGTTGCCCGAGGCAGCTGATTTGGGATATCCTGTAAGAGAAACCAATTGCTTATTTATTGTTTTAGAACATTACTATATTTATTTGGGCTTCTAACTGATATGGGAAGAAGACTTGTGGACTTTTATGCCTTAACTTTTGAGCTGGATGTGTGGGAAGCATAATTTACAGCCCTGCCTGAAGCAACAGAATGGTCAGGGATGGCCCTGGCTGTCACCTTCCAGAGCCCCCTTGGGGAGATAGGGTGGCCTATAAATAAAGCATTATAATTATTATTATTATTATTATCATCAATATTTTGAAGAAAGATATGTGTTGTTAGTCAGTCATTATTTTTGAACCACTCCCAAAGGCAAGGCTATAACTTCGTTTCAGGCAATTCAATGGAGACCACAACACTTGAACTGAGGGATCAGGAAGGTGTGTACAAACCCCTGAAAAGGGTGGAGATCTTGGCCACCTTTTGGGTCATCAAAATATTGATTGATGACTAAAACCCATTGTTTTATTTACTACATGGTGAAGGTTTGGCATATGTCCCGCCTATCTATGACTTAAGCTTGCTGGTATCCATATTGTCTGCATTCACAGAGACCACAAAGAAAAAGGACAGGTTGCTAGAACCATGATTCTTTGAGTGGTCTTCTGTGAATTTACACAAATCCACCCATTCCTCCCTTTGTATGCAATCCTTCCTCTTTCTAGCAGCCTTAGTGGCAAAGGAACTGGGGAGCACAGAGCCAGGAGGGTGCCTTTTATGCCCTGAGGAGGAGTGGGTGGAGTTACCACCAAAATTTGAAAGATCACAGCTTGGAAAGCATTTCTTTGGAGTCTGTGCAGTTGCAGTAACTCAATATTGTGTGGATTCGTAGAAGACCACTTGAAGAAACATGGTTACAGTTGAGCAACCTGACCTTATGTTCCTTACTGCCATTGACCAGGAAGCAATTTCTACCCCTATTTCTTTTACACAATTAATGGGATAGACTAATGAGCAATTAATAGCCTTCACCTTTTCCCCTTGCAGGCTAGGGATTCAGTGGGGGAAATCCTGCTTTCTCTTAGCTATCTACCAACAGCAGAGAGATTGACTGTAGTTGTGGTTAAAGCCAAGAATCTTGTGTGGACCAATGGCAAAATGTCTGCAGGTCAGTAAAAAGCATTCAAATATTGCATATCCCTTCTTCATGCAATGCTGGGTAGATTGTTGAAATGATAGAGGTGTAATGGCTATGGCATAATGTACTCACAGTGTTGCACACAAATCTTTCACTTGATGGTTAGCAGAGCTACGAAAAGTATCCTGGTGTGTTAGTTTTTGAGCCATAGGCCAATCCATTTTTAGCTTTAAAAACATACATAGCTTTTTCTTTCATTAGTTAAGGTTTTAGATTGATTGAATAATTTGGAATTCAAAAAAATTAATATCTTATGAGTAAATGTAATTTGCGTCTCGATAAATCCTTAGAACATTCATAGAATTTATCCTGCCACAGTGATGTAAATAGATGCTAGAGGGAAAGATTTTCAATTGATCACTGTTGAGTTAATGCATGGATCAGTAGCACCGAAATGAAAAGACACTGTCTTTTTCTCCATCTTGAAAAGAATTCACAATTAATAAGATTGTCCCTGTTTCTATCAATCACAGTGATTGGGGCAATTCCTAAATATGCAAGATGCCATAAGGGAATTGTCACATTTTAAGTAATCAGCCTTCATCCAAAGGAAAGAGCCTCCTCGAAGACTGAGTAAACACAGTTGGGCATCCCCTGGACAACGTTTCTTATAATCTTCTCAGCCCAAAACATTGCTTTACAACATTTAGGCACAAAATAATAGTCATCATTTATATAAATAAAATGTCATGTTCGTTTGGGGGATTAACATAACTTAAAAACCACTGGATGAATTGACACCAAATTTGGACACAAGACACCTATCAGGCCAACAAGTGACCATCACTCATAAAAACACAGCAAAAGAGACTTTAAAAGCAAAAAAATAAAAAATACATTGCAATGCATGCGCAAAACCACATATATAAACACAAACACACATATACACATATATACACACACAAAACACAAATACACAGACTGAACCACAGCCACACATGGCAGGGGATGGCTGATGATGATGATGATGATGATGATGATGATGATGATGATGATATTCAACATCCAAATTTTCAGTGAGAATTCATCCTGGAGCTCCTGAACAAGATGATTAACTAAAAGGTGTAATAATGAGAGACACATCAGAAAATAAATTTGTTCATGGTGTTAACTCCCAGAGTTAGCTACATTAGAGTCACCAGTTCTTTTGCTAATTAAAGGTACTGAAGAAAAAGAGGGAAGGGATATTCACCTACTATTTCGAAGCATCTCTGGTCATCTCCAGGGAATTGTCACAGGAGAGCAGTCATGAAAATATTTGAGAATCTATTGCTTTGGAATCATGCTGACGCTACTTAAATAACAGTCAGCAGAAATTGAAAATCTGTAGGAGGTGATTGCCTTTGAAGGGTCTCAGTAGTGTTCCAGTTGTTTTCAGTTTTAATTAACTGGATTTTCTTGGTTGATGTAAGTTAGTTCTTGGCTAAATAATCTGCATCAAAATTTAGATACTTGGATATACATGTGTTGGATACATGTGTTGTTCCAATCTAACCAAAGGTGACTTGAATGCATGTCATAACATTTATCATTCCTGAAAACCTAGCCTAAAATGTGCTGTCCTCTAGGCCGAGGAATGGTTTACATGTGTACAGAGTCGAATTATTTAATGCCTCTGTTAAAGAATGCATTGGTTGTTCTAGCAGAAATAGATTAGACTTTTTGTATACAAATAAAATGAATTGCTTATTCCCATTCATTCAGATCCTTTCGTCAAAGTATATTTACTGCAGGATGGCCGCAAAATCAGCAAGAAAAAGACTGCCGTGAAAAGAGATGAAGCAAATCCAGTGTTTAATGAGGCCATGATTTTTTCAGTGCCAGCAATTGTCCTACAGGTAAGAATATCCTGCGCCAAAGTGAAAATACATTGTTATCCAGTGAAATATTGTACTGGAACTTATGCTCTCCTGTTGGTGTTGGGACCCAGCTCAAGGATAAACACCCTTGGGATGCGGCTGTGCCAATACTTGTTCAAGTCATGCCACCAGAGGGTTTTTTTTCCCCCCAGGCAGGATAGAAATGTGGTTTGTTGCTGCAACCCTGACCTTATCCATAACATTACAAGCTTATCCAATGTAAGCACTGGAAAACTGTGATCTTTTAGATATTGCTAGACTCCAGGCCTCATCAGCCCCATTCAACACTATGAGTAATCTGAGTGGTAGAAATTGTTACCAAACATATAAATGGCCATAGATTTCCCATTCATGATTTAAATAACATTTTAATTCAGGTGACTCTTCCACATGTGAATGAATAAACTGAGCCAAAATTAATGGGTCTTTTTAGACTTATACTTTCTGCTATGACTAGCAGCAGTGAAGAGTTTCAGACAGAGGTCTTACCAATGTACTGTTTTTCTGAACTCTTTCCCTCATCCTCCCCCTTTTTAGAAAAATTAATAAAATAAAGACATGTATCTTGTTTATGGAAAGCAAGTGCTCATCCAGTAATTTAAGGAAGAGCTGGAATGAGTTCAGAGAAGAGCAACTAAAATGATCAAGTGTCTGGAGAACAAGCCCTATGAGGAGCAGCTGAAAGAGCTGGGCATGTTTAGACTGCAGAAGAGAAGACATGATGACCATGTATAAATATGTGAGGGGAAGTCATAGGAAGGAGGGAGCAGGCTTGTTTTTTGCTGCCCTGGAGACTAGGACGTGGAACAATCTTCAAACTACAGGACAGGAGATTCCACCTGAACATTAGGAAGAACTTCCTGGCTGTGAGAGCTGTTCAATGGTGGAACACTCTGCCCCAGAGTGTGGTGGAGGGAGGTGCCTTCTTTGGAAGCTTTAAAACAGAGGCTGGGCAGCCATCTGTTGGGGATGCTTTGAATGTGATTTTCCTACTTCTTGGCAGGGGGTTGGACTGCATGACCCATGAGGTCTCTTCCAACTCTATGATTCTATGATTCTTAGGCTGGACTGAAGTAGTTGTGCATACTAATGCAGAAGTCACACTTACATGTTGGCATGTCCTGGTGGAGATAGGCCAGCACTGGTAATTCAAGCACCACAGTTTTCACTGGCCTCAAAGGTGGGATCTGTGACACAGCCTGAATTTGCTTTGGGGTTAGCAAGGGCATGGAAAAGCAGAGCTGTCAAGGTTAAGAGATAGTTAAAACTTTCATGATGCAAATTGGAGGTAGTTCATAGGAGCAGATTGCTCAACTAAGAGATGTTGCAGAAACACTGAGAGGTTCATCTCTCAACTAGTTCATTGGTTTATCCCCCAAAATTTCCTTTAGGGGTTTATCTTTATGAATGGGTTCAAAGACACTTTTATCTCAGAGGCAGACCATATGGCCATGTGGACATCTTTTGCCCTACAGACATTTTAGTCTTCAGTGCTCAGAAACCCCAGCCAGCACTGGTCAATGGTAATAAGACAACATGAGTTGTAGCCAAAACATCTGGAGGCCCAAATGTTCACTGCCCCGAGGAAGCCCATGCTAACTTCAGTTGCTAGCCAAATCCACATCAGGTGGGAATTATGGTAGCAATTATGTGACCATGACCCTCAGGTGCATCTAACAAGATCATTAGAAAATAGCAGCACCCATCTGAAGAGGTACAGGGAAATCACAATTCCTGCCACCTCATTCCTGCTGACGAGAGTTTCTTTCTTCTTTTGAGTATTTCTGAGTTCACAAGTTTTTTTTCTAAATGAGAAATAGATTCTGCCTACAAGGGTTCTTGCATGCAAGGCAAAGGCTTTGAAATTAAGCCCTGGGAAAGGAAAGCCAGCGCAGGAGATGCAAACAGAATCACTGCATCCGCTGGAAGGCCAAATACATAATTTCATTTGCTCTTCAGTCATTCAAAAAGCTTCTGTGCTGGAAGCTAACGCAACAACTCTAAAATAATCATCTTCAGAAGAGTGATAATAAGGAGAAAACCTTGTTCAGAAGTGGCATAGAGTCAAGAAAAAGAATAGGTTACCATAGCGACTAGCCAGAGACCCACTGTTGTGGCTTATCCCGCCTCTTTTTGAAGATGAGAGAATGAGTTCCTGGACATTGTGCTCATGAAAATGAGGAAATATCTGATCACAGATGCTCAAACCAGAATGGCTGCTTTGAGATGGAGAGGCAAACATCATCCTGATTCAGTGGTGCATAGTAGCCAAATGGGACCAAGTAATTTTGCACACCCAGCAAACAATCCCACAAGCTCTTCTTTTCATTCTTGACCATAAAAAGACAACCACAAATTAAATAACTTTCTATAACTTAAAAAGATGTTTTTAAGTGGGGACAAATACCATTATACTGGAGTTGTCATCCTCCAGAAAAGAACCAGAGTTTCAATCCCCACTTAAATTCCACTCAGCCAGAGTGATCTTGGACAAGTCACATTATCTCAGCCTCAGAAGAAGGCAACCATCCTTTGAAGAAACCCTGCCAAGAACCTCCTGGGGTAAGTTGCCTTAGGGCAACAGTGACTTGAAGACATATAGCAGCAGGAAGAAAGTTTTCTTCTAACTTACATCAGGTAGTAGGTTATCCTAGAGCACCCATGTCAAATGCAAGGTTCGTGGGCCAAATCTGTCCAACCATGTCATTGTATGTGGCCCACGGGACTTTCAGTGTCAGGGCAACATAATGAAATTAATGCAGTTTTACAATTACAGCTCTTGGAAGGCAACCATAAGGCTGATGTGGCCCTAGGTGAAAATGAATTTGATACCCCTGTCTTAGAGCAAAATGGGAGCATGGCACCCATTCCAAGCCTCCCTCATGGATACTTGAAATTGTGGATAATAGTGATGTATTTTGACTATATTTGGGCTAGAAGCTTGCCATAGAATAACACCAGAGGGCCTGAAGAGACCCACAAACACTTCCAGAGGGGGATTTTTTTGGAGGCTGGATAAGCGAAACTGTGGATATTGAGTCAGTGGATGAAGGGGTTACACTTTACTTAGAACTTCTTCTAAATACGTGTGATGGTGATGGAGCTATGTGTAATAGCAAATCCAGTCAAGATCAGAGTATAGTGATCATGTGAGTAGCAAGTTTAGAGGTAGGTGATGGTTAGGTGGGCTGCATAGTCAACTTGACACAATCCCAGTTGAGTTGTCCCATTGGTACAACTTGGTCAATTCTCACTAAAGTTTTAAAAATTACTTTTAAAAAAACCCAAAATGGTTCTTTTAAAAAGACTAGAGAAGGTAGTTTGCTATAGTTGCCCTGATTCCTGCATTCATTTTTCGCATGGGAAAAATAATCAGAAGTTCTGCTGTGCCATTTTTGGATCCATTGCAGTTCCTAGCTAATTTTTTTTGGAAGGAATATCAAGTGCTGAAGATATTTCTAGGCACAACAGGCCATGTCAGTGGGAGATCCTTGACAGAACACCACCACCATATTTTTTGCATGTAGTCTCTTCCATCTGGCACTTCAAGAAATCTGTGACATGACAGTGCTATCTCTGGGGTGTTGCAGTGTTCTGGTGAGATGCCAAGCATCGCTCTTTTGCTCTACTCTTGAAAAAGTTATGTGATCACATGTACCCCGTGGGTGCCATTGCAATGCCTGTTGCAATTCACATTGTTTACTTGCTTTCCAAAATAAATTAGAACAAAATGGAAATCATGGCTCAATTTGGTAAATGTTCTAAAATATTTCTGGTTATTTTTTACAGCTTCACACAAAGCTCATTGCAGCCCTTATTTCCTTAGATTTAAATAGAGCTGACACCCGAGTCACTGTCTGCAAATGCAAATGCTGACTTCTGTCACTAGCAGCATAAATCTCATCCTCACAGTTATTGTATAAACTGAAAGCCTGAATATGATGATATATAATGAAAGATAAACATGTCCGGTCCTTTCGCACTGATATAGCATGACTTATCTCTTCTTTGGATGTGTGGGACTGTGTCTTTTGCGCTCTGTAATTTTCCAGTATATTTCATATTCACTCTTTACATTAATGAAGCCCTGAAGTATGCATTGCACTTTATAGAATATTTAATTAATTAATTAATTAATTAATTACCATATTTGTATACCGCTCTTCTCAGCCCAAAGCCGACTCAGGGCGGAATACAAGAGTGCAGAAGAATATCAAGTTTAAAATTATGTAGATGCAGATGACATTGATGAAAAATTCATTAGTTATTTTAGTTACAAATGTTTGGGCTTGATTGCAAATGTAATTACAAAATAGTAGCTGGGCAGGAAGGTGTTGACTCTCCTGATATTTTTTGTGTGTCAGGAGCGACTTGAGAAACTGCAAGTCGCTTTTGGTGTGAGAGAATTGGCTGTCTGCAAGGACGTTACCCAAGGGAGACCTGGATGTTTTGATGTTTTACCATCCTTGTGGGAGGCTTCTCTCATGTCCCCACATGGGGAGCTGGAGCTGACAGAGGGTTCTCATCCACACTCTCCCCGTATTCAAACCACTGGCTTATTGTCAGTAGTCCTGCCGGCACAAAGATTTAACCCATTGTGCCACCAGGGGAATCACTGTGATAAAGAGACTGGAACATCTGCAGAACCATATACTTCCCATCCCTTCAGAAGAGATACAGGGATGTCTCACACAAAACCATACCCTGATGCTTGAGATGTCTCCAGTGGTTTCAAACAAGGTAGATACAGTGGAACAGAAACTCTGGTTTCCAAACCTCTTGCTTTTGAAATGTAAGCCTGAATATTACTTCAAGCTGCTGACTGCACTATTGTATTTTTATTAGTAAAAGCAGGTGGGGTTATTTTTAAAAGACCTTACACCAGACTATTCACAGATTTAAGGCAGCAAAGTTGCACACAACAGAATATTGCAAATGTCCATTTTTGTCTTTACAGGAACTGTCTCTTCGGGTGACGGTGGCAGAATGTTGCGATGATGGAAGAGCCGAAAACATTGGCCATGTCGTCATAGGCCCAGCTGCAGGGGGCATGGGCATCACCCATTGGAACCAGATGTTGGCCACCTTGAGGAAGCCCGTGTCCATGTGGCACCCACTTCGACGAAGCTAAGGGCACAATTATTTACTGAATAATTCAGTATGGTGCCTGAATTCTTCCTATAGGTGGATATTATTAGCTAATGAACTTTAGGACACCTAAGAGCCAAAACTGCTTGCCCAAATATTCTTCACAAAAAGGGAGTAGCAGCAATAGCAAAGACACAAACAAATACAAGTCAGTTGCCAAACAAGACCACACAAGCCTTGGGAAAGCTTCGGAACTAAACACCTATGTTTGGAAGCCATATTAATACAAATGTTCCCTCTAGGAGCTTGGGAACAAATGGGATGGCCTCTCTTGACACCATTATTCTGACATCACCAGCTTGGAGAACTGTCGTTTTAAAATTTATTTGCTACTGGTCTGGTTTTTCCTCTAGCAAAGAGAGTTAGAAGGGAAAGCTCGAGGTCTACCATGTGCTTGGCTTCACTCACCCCTTACACACGTTTACTTGGAAGTCTAATCCATTGGCTTCATCTTGCTTCAAATTAGACGCACTTTGGATCATAGTCCTGTATCTTAATCCTTGTCAGATTCATTGGGAAGCAAGTCTCACATCAGAGGAACTTGGTAACAAGGAAAGTTGCTTTACAATTATAGCAGCCTGCAACCAGAGTCACATGCATCTTCATTGTGGACCAGAATCTAGAAGGGTTATGTGAGTGTGTTGCAGTGAAGAACAAGGCCAATGTTCTTTTCACTGTTTGCACCATGTAACATTACACCTATGTAGCTATGCCAGAGACTACGGAATTACAAAATTGTGTAACTTATCACACCAACCAGTGCCATGGCATTCGCTCTCCTGTTCTGCATCATCAGTACAACTCCCTATTTGCTTCGAAGATCTACACTGGCAGAACTTCCTAGGCAGCGCAACATTATACATTGGCTTCATGGGGCGTGTGCAACCCTGAATATGATACCTCACCTTTGTGCAACCTCTGAGAAAGTACAACAATTTGCATAACACCAGCGTGAAGTTGCAACAGGATACTCACTTAAGAGGCTACTTTATGTACCAATCTATTGTAGTATGACAGTTTTTACAGACAACGTTCTTATGTGTTTGTCATGAAGTGGATCTGCTTTTTGCCTGTGATGGAGCAGCTTCTACATCAAGAACTCATGCAAGAAAAATTATGTCCAATGTTCTTCTTTTGTCTTACTTTATATACTACAGTAACCGTGAACCAGAGAGTATACAGCATGATCACAAAATCCACAAACATCCATCCAATGACTATCTAGATTACAGTGTGATTTCATTTAACCCAGTGTTCCAGGAATAGCACCATTGTCCCTGAAAGTGTAATACATACAGGTCTACTCAGAGATAAACCACTTTGTATTCAGGCCTGAAATTAACTTCAGGTTTATATCAAAAGCTGGTAGAGGAGGCATGGGCAAGCTTCGGCCCTCCGGGTACTTTAGGCTTCAACTCCCATAAATCCCAGCCAGCTTCCCAGCTGTTAGAAATTATGGGAGTTGAAACCCAAAACACCTGGGCAGCCAGGATTTGCCCATATCTGAGTTAGAGGGATGTGCAGAACGTGACATTCTTGGTGTGCAGAACATGAAATATTTCACCTTAGATTCTTAAGTGAATTAGATGGCTTTCATTTGATATCCACACCATAAGACTCTAAATATATGCCTTTCAATAACAAAGGAAGTGACTTGCAGTTTCTCAAGTCGCTCCTGACACACACACACACACACACACACACACATACAAAAGGAATGACAATGTCATAATCAAACCAAGCTCAGATCCAGGAATATTTATAATTAGGTCATCTTTTGGTTTTCTTAGATTCTTGTCTGCATAAGGGACATCCTTCTTCATAAGTAAAATTAGCACAAGAGTCCAGCAGTCTAAATGTACCTCAGGAAAGGTTTGAACAGTTTGCAAAATCTGTTGATGTGCATAATTGATTTTGGTAGGAGATAAACTACCCTTAAAAACATGAAAATGCTTGCTTTTAATTAAAAGGTATTCTGTCACTGAAGTGGAAGAAATAGTGATTTTCATAGATTTCAGGGGAGGAAATGTCAGCAGGGTCCCTTCAATCAATTCTGGCATTTGATTTGAGCAGCATTTGGAAAAGTCACTTTTAAAGACTCCAACTTTTAGAAACCCTTACTTAGCCTGTCCCACGAGGTTCTGGAAGTTATCTCCAAAGTAATTTTTCTGATATGAACCAGAAGACTTGGTGTCTGCAGTTCTGTTGCAGTTAAAGTACTGGAAGTACTGGCTGCTTTGCTTAGCTGTGTACTTCCAAAAAAACAAACAAAAGCATAAAACCAAACCCTACTCAAAAAACCATTGCTGAACATTCTTTAAAAAAAAAAAGATCATCCTTTATAAGCGTCAGACGCAATCAGTTTCAAACGTTGATGTTGAAACAATAACTACTGAATGTGAATCCATTTGACATTGGGAATTTAACTTTCAAAGAAAAAACCCTCCCTCTTCTTTGAACATTAGTAAACTCCATTATGAGTCAAGCAAATTCTGCTATTTGGTATGGTTTTTTAGGTTGGACAAAATATTCTACACTTCATTTCCTATAGCTAACCAGATGTTAAATGCTCCTTCTACAGAGCAAAATACCACAGTGGGACTGGTTTTATCATCTGGACAGAAGGAGGGACATCTGGATTGACTGAAGCCAAAGATCCATTTAATGCAAGACTGGTGATTTGTGAGTGTGTGCTGATGAGGTGGAAGCTTTGGTGTACACTGTGAAGGACAACAAAAGGGAGACACTGGGAATTCACTCTGGAAATTCAGTAGACCAGCACTCACCATCTAAACCCCTTGAGGCATTGCCTATTAAATCCATAAAAGCATACCAACACAACAATCCAAAATAACTTAATAGAGCAGGAGAAATTATTATAGTCAAGCATCAGGGTTGAAAGTGACAGTAACAAATTAAAATTGAATTTTGCTGATATTTTAAAGGTTCTGAGGATGTGGAATGCATAACAGAAGGTGCCAGAATAAAACAGGTAAAGCATCAATGCCAAAATAGACATTAATGCCCATCCTTCCTTAAATTCAGAAGAGGGAACATCCTGAGGTGTACTATAACTGACTCAAGCTGGTGTTCATTAGAGAAACTGTCTTTTCAGATTGCATTGCATATAGCAGGAGTAGGAGAAATGTGGCCCTCCAGATATCCTTGGCTATTCAGGCTAAGGCTGCTGGAATTTGCAGGTTTCATCAAATGTCTCATGATTTCTACCCTGTTGCCTATGTGTGCTCATCTTTGTGGGAGTCGTAATATAACGGTGACCTTCCTCTTAGCAGAGCAGCTAAGGGAACCATAGCTGTCTGTGAACCTATTCTACTTTCAGATGACCTTTGTTGAGAAATACCGTTGTGAAATCTAATTAGAGTAAGCATTTAATGTAAACAAAGACTCACTAACCTGAAGCAGTTCCCTCATGCTAGATACACCCATTAATGCCCTTACTTTGCCCAGAACTGGGTTGAACTAGAACTACCAGGTGTTTGCATATAGCTGTAGTACTCCCATCACATATACTTCCACTCACTGCTTTCTTCCTCAAATATATTTTCCCTTCTCTGCTTCAGAGTGGGCAGTTCCTCCTGGCCCACTAAAACTGGAATAATTCCAAAAGGGGAGAGCAATTCATCACGAGACAGTTCTGCTTCTTCCCTTGAACAGAAGGAACAAGGAAAGTGCACTGTCCTAGAAGGAGATGGTGTTGTCGCTTGTCCAAATGGGTAAATTGGACATCTGGATATTTTTGTTTAAAAATTGAGTAATGTGATTGATATCTCAGTTAAGTCATCAATATAGACTTATACCTTAAAGGGTTAATAGCAAACATTTGTAACAATGTAAAAGCAAAGCTGCTCCATTCCCTTTTTTAAATAGCTGATATCTTTAACACAACTCTTGCTTTATTGCAGGAGCAAGTAAAAGTGTGACCAGTGCATTGCGTGTGACCCTGGGACATCTGAAGTTCACCCCAGAAGCTCCTCTAAGGCCCACAAATAATTGGAGTTGATTTTTATTTTGCTCCCAATCTCCCCAAAATCTAAAAAGGTGACAGTTTATTCCATTAGCCTTCCCCTAGCTTTCTAAGCCTCCCCAAAATGGGCAAAAATGGGGGTAATATCCTAAAAATTAGACAAAATGGCAGCCAACGGTCACTTTAGTGCACTAAAATGTACTGAGCAGCTTTTTAGGCATGTGAAGAAAGGAAAATATCCCCATAATTGTTTTTAGTTGCTGATATGGTCATGTTGATTGGAGAAACATCACATCATGACCCAAGAGATCTGCACCAATATGCTCATAAATTCAGTCCCACAATTCCATAGGATTTCATAGGGTGTGACTAAAGTATGTGGAGTTGTGCAAATGTGTATTCATGTGTATTACGTTTTACTAGTGTATTCACATTACATTGCACAGGTTCCATATTTTTAAAAAGACAAAAGCCACCTTTTCAAAAGGCTGTAAAATTACTTTTAAAAATCCAAATAGTTACAGTTATAGTTTCAAAATGACTTTCCTATGTTTTGTTTTTAAAAACTGGATTATTTTTCTAAATTCTCTTAAATGTTGCTGTTTAATTTCTAGGCCATTGGAGTGCTACAAGCTGCTGTCTAGTGATACAAAACCTCTATTAGTCGCAAACACTTTGCTGTTGTCTTAATATCCACAACAAAAGCCAGCAGCACATGTAGCAAACAGATTACATAACAAAAGAAGATATTATTATTATTATTATTATTATTATTATGTTTATGTTTATGTTTATTATGTTTATTATGTTTATTTATATCCCTTTTTCTCTCCATATGGAGATTCAAAGCTGCTCACATCTAAAAGCATTGCAATACCACTTAAACTATATAAATATACAAGTATTAAAACTGTATTAAACATCATTAAAAGCATATGATATCACAGCAGCCTGATAGTCTTAAAAACTTCCTTTTTATTCTTTGAATAAAAAGGTTTTAACCTGCTGCCTGAAGGACAGCAGGGAGAGGGCCATTCTGGCTTCCCTGGAAAGAAGGGAATCCCAGCCACTGAAAAGGCTCGTTTTCTCATTCCCACCAACTGAGCTTGAGATGGAGGTGGGACCGAGAGAAGGGCCTCTCCTGAAGATCTCAAGGCCTGGGCAGATTCATACAAGGGGATGCAGTCAGCCAAATACCCTGGACCTGAACTGTCTAGGGCTTTAAAGGTAATAACCAGCACTTTGAATTGTGCCCGATAACAGACTGACAGCCAATGGAGCTGTTTCAATAGGGGGGTTGTCCGCTCCCTGCAGCCGGCCCCAGTTAGCAACTTGGCTTCAGCTCTTTGAACCAGCTGAAATTTGCGAGCACTCTTCAGGGCCCACATAGAGCCCGTTGCAATGATCCAGACGGGATGTCACTAAGACATGGACCACTGTGGCTAGATCTGGCTTCTGAAGGAACAGGTGTCGTTGGTGCACAGGTTTTAATTGTGCAAAGGCCCTCATGGTCTCTACCGACACCTGGACCTCCAGGTTCATCGCTGAGTCCAGGAAGACCTCCAAACTGCGAACTTGTGTCTTCAGGGGGATTCTATCCAGCCTAGGCTGAATCTGCTTTATGACTGACCAGGAGTACCTCTGTCAGTTTAGATACAAACATAATGTAAGCATTAAATTACTAAGCATTTACAGCCTAAGCTTTGTGTTTGCTGAAGGGTAAAGCAATCACTACCTGGGAATAAGCTCCTAAAAACATAGATAGTGGCTGATATTATAACTCATTCATAAACAAAGTCATAGCCTGGGTTCTCATTTCTCCAATTATATTTCTATAAACTGGATTAACTTTGTGACAGAGCAAGCTCCCTTTCATTTCCACAAAGGTAAAGGGGAAAGAGATTACCAACCTTAGCTTCAGAATTAGGCTGTGAAATTTCCTTTGTAGACTAAAGAGGTGGGAAAGAGAAACGATTGCTTTACCCTTCAGCATACATGAAACTCAGGATATAAGCACACTTGATACAGCTGGGTTAGGACTAAGTCTGATCCTATAGGCTATAAAATCTTTGCAAAATTTGTCATTGAAAAAATATATTACCGCGGTTAAGCCAAGATAACAAAGGTTGATTATAAACCAACCTTTTCTTAGCCTGGCCCAAATGCATTAGATTATGATTCCTATGTCCAATGACTGTTCTCCCTGGAGATGATGGGAGTTGTAATCCAACCACCTGAGCATCAGATTGGAATAAAGTGTAATAAAATGTATACATTAGCAATGCTTACATTATGCGGATGCTACAGTATTTGTAATACTAAAGCATTAATGCATCACTTCCCTAATTAATTCAGTTGCTTTTCTCAAGGGTGTGTGGAGGAGGAGCATCAATACTCAAACCAAAATTCAATAAGACAAAAT
The DNA here is from genome assembly GCF_037176765.1 of Anolis sagrei. Taxonomy (NCBI): domain Eukaryota; kingdom Metazoa; phylum Chordata; class Lepidosauria; order Squamata; family Anolidae; genus Anolis; species Anolis sagrei. The sequence continues at coordinate 238,740,769 of NC_090021.1, forward strand.
ACCCCAAAATAAGTGTGAGTGCCAGCATCTTGATTAAAATTTACCTTTTAACCATAATCATTAAAATAGCCAATTCAAAATACTTTTACATTGCAGTGATTTTGGGGACTGTCTAAATCTGAGACTTGGATGAGTCTCCAAGGATAGGAAGTTGCACAACTATGGAGCAATCATTAAAACGCTCCCCTCCAGCTCTTGCCTTAAAGATTAGGATGGTATTTGTTTATGGGTTTAAAGATTAGGATGGAGAAGATTTCAAAATTCATTGAAAGGAGAACAAGAAGTAGGGAACTAAAAATAAAGAAATAGCTAAGATGTGTGGCAAGGAAGATATTTTTATTTGGTTCAGTGCTTTTCAAATTTAGTTTCTACTCAGGTCTGGTACTACTGATCAACAGGGTTTCAATTAAATTTGAGATCCTACACATTCATGTGGCTCCACACACATAAGTCCATGTTTTATTTATTGTATCAAGAGTGAACTGAGGATACAGTTGTAATAACACAAAGTTTAAAAACTAGGCATTATATTAAATGCCCTTTGGCCAGTAGCTGTCCAGTTGGAATGCATCTGGTGTTGCTGTGAGAAGGGCCTCCATTGTGCATGTGGCAGGGCTTGGACTGCATTGTAATAGGTGGTCTGTGGTTTGTTTTTCTCCACACTCGCATGTTGTGGACTCCACTTTGTAACCCCATTTCTTAAGGTTGGCTCTGCATCTCATGGTGCCAGAGTGCAGTCTTCAGCGCCTTCCAAGTCGCCCAGTCTTCTGTGTGCCCAGGGTGGAGTCTCTCATTTGGTATCAGCCATGGGTTGAGATTCTGGGTCTGAGCCTGCCACTTTTGGCCTCTCACTTGCTGAGGTGTTCCTGCGAGTATCTCTGTAGATCTTAGAAAACTATTTCTTTATTTAAGGTGTTGGCGTGCTGGCTGATATCCGAACAGGGGGTGGGCCTGAGATGTCACTGCCTTGGTCTTTTCATTGTTGACTGCTACTTCCCAGCAGGTGTCAGGTGGTGCAATATTACCTAAACAGTATGATTTCTCCAGTGGTGTAGGGTGTAGACATCCTGTGATAATGTGACATGTATCATTAAGAGCCACATCCATTGTTTTCACATGGTGAGATGTGTTCCACACTGGGATGCGTACTCAGCAGCAAAGTAGCAGAGCACAAGGGCAGATGTGTTCATATCCTCCATCACCACTATCATGGCTTAAGAGGGAGGGATGGGGAAGGTGATTCAAACCATGGAGAAGCAGCTGGCCTCAACTTGGTCATGAATGAAATATTGGGGGTGTACTCTCAAATGGGGGACACCCACTATTTCCTGTCTCCAGGAGCCCAGAGCAGCTGGATCTGTATTGTATCAGTTGCCTTTCCTACCCTCTCTTTATGACTAATAGGAAGCAGCAGAATTGACACCACTTGCCTTTATGCCCAGATTATAGCTGCTAGGCAGTGATATGGGCACAAAGGCAAGAAACTGTAAACCAGCCAACATGGGAAATGGACACACTGTATGTCACCAACAGGATGTTAGTCATTTTTCAAGGTGACAGTACATAGATATCTAAGCCATGTCAGGTCAAAACCAGCATTTTGAAAAAGGTATGTGTGAGGTTATTGGTTTTTAAATTTTCTTGACAGCTTATGACAGTTGTGCCTGTGAAATGCAGATGCCTGAAGAGCTGGGGTGTCATGGCAGTTCTCAATTGTCAGGGATTGGAGTGCTTATTCTAATCCAGCTAGAACTGCTGAGTAGCCATTAAAGCCAGGGTTTCATCAATCTCACCTTTTAATTATACACCATCAGGATATCAAAGATTCTAGCACGGACCGTCAATATCTGAATGGGACATTGCACACAGTGATGGAGTAGTCAAGAGCACTCAAATCCACCACCAATCACAATTCAGGTTTCTAAGTCAAGCAGCTGAAGAGCAGCACACCAAGACTGTGAATCTACCTGACCAGCAAGGGACCAATGCCTCTATTTATCCCTCTGTCTGGGTAACATTACTTGCTGCTTGTGATCACCACAGCCTTACTGGCTTTGACCTGACTCTTCTACATTCAACCCTTTGCCAGATTTTGTGTGAACCTTCCAGGATGTGTTACGGAAAAACTACAATGGCATACCTACCATCTGCAGGCTATGTATGATTCAGGTCATAAAACTTTCTCTCCTGTTCTTTATTAACTTTTGGAATAAACAGACTACACTCGAAAAGCTATTTATACTGCAGGACTGAAGAAAAGGGTATGATGACTAATTACATTTGTATATTAAAAGTTTAATACTCTAATGTGTAACAACCTTCTGAACCTTACATAATCAAATAGTAGAAGGTGCAATGGGGTGACTTTGTAATGTAAAAATGGACATACCATCACACTCTGTGTTTTATTTTGACATTGTAGCAGACTTATCCTGATTGTCATCTTTCTAAAAGTTTGGTGCATCATATTTTTTCTACTGTATGTGTCCACTTTTTATAATACCTTGTTCTGTTCCAACTTGCTTATAGTAGGTGCATTCCCTACCTGGCCTCTGGTTTTCATTCAGGGATGAGGATAAGTTTTTAACCCTTCTTTTTTCCTTTTTTAGATGAAGGAATACAGAGAGAGAGAGAGAGAGAGAGAGAGAGAGAGAGAGAGAGAGAATGAAAGAAAAAAGACAAACATTAAGTAGGGAAATTTCAATACTAGAAATAAAATATGTAGTTAAAAAGATCCTAAACAAACCGAGTCACCAGGAGTGGAAGGGTTCAAAATAATTTTACAAAGAAACAATCAAAATAATAGCACAAGAAATGCAAAGAATGGTTTAATAGCATATTTAGGAGAGGAAAAGTCCCCAACGCATGGAGAAAAACAACGGATATAGTAAAACTAAAACCCAAGAGAAACAAGCTCGTGTAGACCAATCAGTTTAATGAACCAAGATTACACAATATTCACAAAAATATTGGCCAACTGATTAGAAAAAATACTACCAAAAATTATAAAGGGGCCAGGTTTAGCACAGCAGGTTAAACCCATGTGTTGCAGAATAGCTGCTGATCAAAAGGTCAGCAGTTTGATCCCAGGTTGCGGTAAACACCCGCCATTAGCCTCAGCTCACCTGCCCATCTAGCAGGTTGAAAGCAGAAATGTGAGTAGATAAATAGGTAACGCTTTTAATAGGGAGATAACAAAGGTGCACTTAAGGACATTGATCAATTTGAGGAAAGCTCCTCAGCATGGAAGATGTGGCCAGAGTTGAGCGCAACCTCCAAGAGGTTGTGTTTGTCCTGGTTAAGTGCATAATTGTGTAAAATGTATAATCGGCATTGAATGTTTGCCGTATGTTTGCATTCTGTAAGCCACTCTGAATCCCCTTTGGGGTGAAAAGGGCAGAGCATAAATACTGTAAATAAATCAGTATAAATTTATTAAAAGTAGACAGAAAGGACACGCAATCAGAAATACTATAAACATGTTAGGACATAAACAAAAGGAGAAACTAGCTCTACTGAAATTAGATATATATAAAGCTTTTGACACAATAAACTGAGAATTCTTATGGGAAGTAATGAAGAAATTTGGACTACAGGAAACATACATAAACACAATTAAGGAAATATATAGGGAAGGAACAGCAGTGGTGAGAGTAAATGAAGGAACATCAGAAGAATTTTATATTCAGAGAGGAGTAAAACAGGGATGCCCATTGTCACCACTTCTATTTATAATAGGCATGGAAGTTTTCGTGGATAGAATAAGGAACAGTATTAGAATAGAATAGAGCAATATAACATGGGTGGAGAACAGATTAAAGTTAATTTGTATGCCGATGATATTATGCTGATTCTGACTAACCCAGTAAGTGGAATTAGTGAGTTTAAATTATTTTTAAAATGATGTACAGGTGTTACATCACTCCTAAAAAAAATAGGAAAATATAATAAAGAGATGCAAATAAAATGTTGGCAATGTGAGGCACAAGACGGCTCGTTCTACCATATGTGTTGAACGTGCAGAAAAGCTAAAGAATATTTGGGGGGGGGGGGGAATCATGAGGAAACCCAAAAAAAAAAAATATAACATTTCAAAGGGGCCCAGAAATATATCTATTAGGAATAATAAAATAAAATGTAGATAAGAATGAAGAGACCCTATTATTGTACTGTACTTTGCGACAGTTGCAAGAATAGTATATGCGAGAAACTGGAGATTGAAAGAAATACCAACAATTGAGGACTGGCTAATTAAAATATTAGAAATCAGAAACATGGATGAACTGACTCAACTTTAAAAAAAAAAAAGAAATCAGAGAATGTATAAAGAAGAAACAAACTGGAATCCAGTAAAGGATTTCCTAATTCAAAAGAATGTAAAAATGATGACTTAAGTAATTACAGTAGGACAATTACTACTTGGCAAACTGAGAGGAAAGAAGAAGAGACGCACACAGCAGGAGCATTACAAAGACTGGAAAGAAGAATTACTATCAAGATAAAGAAGATCGGAAGTTTAAATTATATCCCATTGTATTAGTGCCCCCTCCCCCCCCCCCATTTCCCCACACTTTCCAAACCACTATCTTTCGATCTACCCCATTCTATATTTTTACCTCACTGTTAATCCCTATAGTTTTGTTTTTTTATTTGTTTTTTTTATTACAATTCAATTTTATTTTATGTATGTTTCAAAATTGAATAAATATCATTTTAAAGAATTATTTTAAAAGATTTTGAAACCAATTCAGGGTTAAGAGTAAATATTTAAAAATCTGAAATCATGTATTTTGACGTAAATTATTTAGAAAAAGAGAAATAAATAGAATGACAGAAATGGGAATAGGTAAAAAATGAAATACCTAGGAGTGATAATATAGAAAAAAATGGCAGAAAAAACTACAAAGAAGCATGAAAAAAGTTACAAAGACATTAAAAAGATGAAAAAATAATGCAAGCATTTCAGGTAAAATTAAAGCAGGTAATATGTTCCTCACCCCAAAACTAATGTGCCTATTTCAAGTTCTACCAATGAATAATCAAAAATTGGAACAAAAATTATAGAAGATTGGACCTTCGGGGGGTGGGGGTGGGGGGGATCTAGATTACCATTTTTTACTACCTACTCCAGGAGGAAATTGGGGGGGGGGGGGGAGAGACACTAAACTTAGAAATGTATTATGAGGAATTTCAAGTTAAATAATTATTAGAAATTAAAAGCAACAAGAAATAAAAATGGATTAGGGCAGAAAATGAAGGTAACAAAGGTGAGGGACAGCATGGGATGTTCACCAGTAATCTAAGGTTAGGAATTAAAAACACATGGACCTAGGAAAACAGCCCTAGAAGTGTGGAAAAGATGGCAACCAAAATGGATGTAAGAAATGGCTATATGGGCACCTCTAGAGAGTCTGTATGAGAAGGAGAGGGACCCCGGATGGTGGAAAGAAATGAGAAGCAAAGGATATGATGAAATCAAAGATATGTATGATCTGAATGGCCAGTTAATCCCTATCAATCAAATAAAAAAGAAGATGGGGGATAAGAACTGGATAAAATTCTTTGGTCTGTATAACAAATTTAACAGGAAAAACATGAAGGAAAAATACAAAAAGAAGGTGAATGGGGAGAAATCTTTACAGGAATGGAAAAATCAAGGGTTAACAGGAGTAATATACGAATTGATGGTAAAGGACAATGACTATATGATAAGAACAGCACAAAATAAATGGCAAAGGGAAGGGCCACTTACTAATCTAATAATATAAAATATAATGAAGGGATGAAGGAAATTGAAATGGATAAAAATAAAGAATTAGAAAGGAAATTTATACTAAAATGATACGGGATTCCAACTCAATTATCATATATGATAAAAAGAGTAAGCCCAATGTGCTGGCATTGCGGAAAGAACAAGGGATGCTACTCACATATCTGGTGGGGATGTCTAAAAGTAACCATATTCTAGGAAATGATAACAAAAACGATGGAAAGAGTATGTAAATATACAAGTAAATTTAGACATGATACTAATGGGAATATTAGGAAACAAGATAATTAATAGAAAGGATCAAGAACTGTTTAAAATTACAGTAGTGTCTCTCTTACCTGACCTTTGCTTATCTGACATTTTGTCTTATCTGATGCCCCCCTTTTCCTCAAGCATTTCCCCTTCAATCAAAGGAGTGCTCCCCAACTCTCCATTCCTAATAATTGAAAAAGGTAAGACAAGGAGGAAGAGGAGAGAGGAAAGGGGAAGACTCTACTGTATTATTTGAGTGGAAAGGTAAAAAAATGGACTTTGGAGAACTGAACCAGTTGCATATATGAACAGGTACATAATTAGGACAAGTGTAATGAAGAAGGATGCACAAGAAGAGAAAATAGAGGAAACGAAAAACAAATGGGAAACATTTATAGAATGGGTAAAATGAATAAAACCAATACAAATATTATAAAGAAAGTAAGAGAGCTGTCCACATGGCTAAAGATAACAATATAGTGTGGTCAGGGAGGTGGGTGATGGGGAGGATAACACAGGGGTTTTATTTTGCTGTATTTTTTATTATCATCTGCTTATAAATTTAGTAGTAAATGTTAATAAGATAAAGGATATGTAAAAAATTAAGTTATAAACAAAAGAAATGAATAACACCTAGGAATGCTGGATACAAAATATCCTACATGTAATTGCACCAAATGAAAATAAGTGTAAATACTAATAATAGGATTTACAAAAGTTTATACAAAAGATTTATGAATATCTGCATCTAATTGAAATAAGAGCAAATAATGTGATGCAAATGTATTAAGAAGCAACAATAATAAAAGAAAAAAAATTTTTTTTAAGGAAGGGATTTTTTTTTACGTCTTCAGGCCCAGGGTTAGAGAGAAATAATATTTCATCTGAAAAGGTGACCCACTATTGAGAGAAATTTGTCACTTAACAGTGGAGAAAACTATGATGAAGAAGAAGACAGATAGAAGCTGTAGCTGCGAGAAACATACACATACATTGAGGACTGGAAGCACACATTTACTGTTTGTGTTAAAACACAAATGGTATCCAAATGGGATTAGGACATTAGGATGCAAAGACTATCCATTTTAACAGTGTTGCGGTTCAGGCTCTAATCATAGTATCTAGCCCTAGCTTATTTTGTAACCCCCTCTTTGGAATCAACAAATGCTTTTATGTAATCAACAAATCACTAAGAGCAATGTTTACTTGCTTTTTACTTTGCTATGCTTTGATGTACCACTGAATTGTGATTCATTTTAAGTATTTTTCCCTCTTTCCAATGTATTTCCTCTCTACTTGAATACAAAGTTTCCCCTCTTTGTTTCTGAATACAAAGGATATGGAAAAACGACGAATGCTAAAAAATGAGCATTTGAATATATTATCTTTGTACCTATATTTGGCAGTTAGCCCCACTTTGTTCAATAATGCTTACTTAATAAATATACACAAATTTACAGCCTAACAGAAGCCTCATTCTTCTCTACTTCATGGGCAGTTCCTTTTCTCTGTTAGCACCACACAAACACATGCTTAGCTCTCCAATATGCAGCCACAATCCTGGTCCATTTCTCTCTTCAGAAAGTCACATAAGGTAACATAATGAGTTGTTTATCCAACATTGCAACACATAATAGCAATGGGTTACTTTTCAAAAACTGCAAAATAATTCTAAACTCTGAGACTTTCTTTTGCTGTAATGGAGACCTTGTTCCACCAAACCTCCTTGCAAGCCATGAAGAACCCCTTTGGTGTTCATCTCTCAGAAGAAAAAGCTAGCCCTGGCAAGAGCTGCTCACCTGCAGTTATGACTTGCTTTTGGATGCCCTGGCCAAAAAACCCCCCCAAAAAGCCCTTTGCCAGTGAGAAGAAGAGTGGCTCCCCACGGCTCTTAAATGTTCCATATGCTACCAATGACTAAGACAAGTACATGTGGGTGGAGGGGCACATAAGACTTTTTGTAGGCTAGTAAAATGGTTGCAGTAGTATTGGACTGAGACAGGAGTTGTGCTTTCTTACTGGTGTTAGTCATGAAATGCCAGCTGTCGGTGGTTTTAGAAATCACTTTCTATACCACCTACTTGCCAGGCCAGTGTAACCACTTTTTTCTGGTTGACCATACGTTTATGCAGACACCCACCCTTGTGTCTCAGCTGTCACAGCTTGGTATTTCAGGGACCATCCTCTCACTTGTTAAATCGAAATTGACATTTCCGCTTTTTCATTTGCTTTTTCAGAACAGATGGTCATGAATAATAAGAGATGTTTTCTTAGATCTGTTGTCAGCCATCATGTATGGGACTCCCTCTTGCACCTATAGAAAAAGAAGAAGAAAAATTAAGCTTTTGTTGAAGAAGATCTTCCTATTGACGTCTGGAAGGACTCGTTCTTTTTTTTAAGGGAGAGGGGGTGGCAGGTTGGATGAAGGATGCATGTTACAGAAGCTCCAACTTAGGAAAAAGAGCTCTAGGTGCATGTGGAGGAAGAATACACCTTAATGTGTGTTCACAAATTAGTTCCTTCAATCTGAGCAATGTCTGCTCCAATCTGCACTCATGGCTACCTCCACCCATCATCTGTCATTGAGAAAAATGTTGAAGACTAATGGCCCAGGGATGGAACCTGAGGCCTCCCACTCAAGGACCCTTCAGCTTGAAGTGCAGCCATTGTTCACACCTTGAACATGGTTTAGGAAGAAAGGACCATAGATTGGTTTTGACACACACACACCGCCCCCAACACACACACGGGTGTCCCCATATCCCTAGTTTACTGAACAATTATTCCTAGCCACTTGTGACCTATTATCCAGAAAACAAGATCCAAGAATTGTAGACTTGATTATGATTGAGTTTGGCAGTGAGAGCACCCTGTAACCCGCCCTGCTAGACACAGATGGCCTTGACAAGCGAGAGGCTTTCTGGAGCCTCCTCTGCCCTATTTGCACCATCACTAGCCTTGTGCATGGTGGGTTTGGGACACAGAGTTCATCGTGATAAGAACTAGACAAAGGAAGGGTGCAGGGCAGAGGATATGGACCATGATGTGAAATGTCCTGATTGTCTTTTAACCAGTTGAGCCTGACAATGATTGAGGGACACCCCAAAAGGGGTAGCACAGCACTATGAAACTATAAAAACAAATGTACTGTCACTACTTGGGGTCCCTTCATTTTGGGAGCACCACTGGAGCTCCAGTTCTCTGTATTTTTATCAACCTCTTTTGGAGTTTTTGAAAATAAAACTTTCTCGCTGGACAGTGTTTCTAACTAATAGGATTTAGGCCAGAATACTCTTTTAAACTAGATGCCTATGGAAGCTCTTTTTAAAAACTTCTGCCCTATATCCTCAGAAAGATATATTGTCAAAATGTGTTAGGGCACTAAATTATACTGGACTTTGATGATTGCCTCTCTTTTTGCTTCATAATCAGGTTCTGTATTAAACAGAGCTATATCTTTCAAAGTCCATTTTTTGCCCGGAAGGAATTATGCTGCCTCCATATGTCTGCTAAAGTGCTTATTTTGCATAAATGTTCCCCATCTGCATACATGCTTTATAGCTCAGGCCTAAATATATTAACTCAGAAATAAGTCCCACTGGCTTTATTTGGATGCACTCGCTAGAAAGTTTGTTTACGTATTGTACAGATTGTACATTTTAAAATACATGAGTTAAATGTATTGGCGAAGGCTTTAATGGCTGGAATCACTCAGTTCTTGTGGGTTTTTTCGGGCTATATGGCCATGTTCTAGAGGCATTTCTCCTGACGTTTCGCCTGCATCTATGGCAGGCATCCTCAGAGGTGAGGTCTGCTGGAATTGGGAAAAAGGGATTTATATATCTGTGGAATGACCAGGGTGAGACAAAGGGCTTTTGTAAGTTGGGCTAGGTGTGAATCTTGTAACTGACCACCTTGATTAGCATACAATGGGCTGACAGTGCCTGGAGCAAACTCTTCTTGAAAGGTGATTAGATGTCCCTGCCTGTTTCTCTCTCTGCTGTTTTTGCTGTTGCAATTTTAGAATTTTTTAATGCTGGTAGCCAGATTTTGTTCATTTTCATGGTTTCTTCCTTTCTGTTGAAATTGTCCACATGCTTGTGGATTTCAAAGGCTTCTCTGTGTAGTCTGACATGGTGGTTGTGAGAGTGGTCCAGCATTTTTGTGTTCTCAAATAAAATGCTGTGTCCAGGTTGGTTCATCAGGTGCTCTGCTATGGCTGATTTCTCTGGTTGAAGTAGTCTGCAGTGCCTTTCATGTTCCTTGATTCGTGTTTGGGCGCTGCGTATGGTGGTCCCTATGTAGACTTGTCCACAGCTCCATGGGGTACGGTAGACTCCTGCAGAGGTGAGAGGATCCCTCTTGTCCTTTGCTGAACGTAGCATTTGTTGGATTTTCTTGGTGAGTTTGTAGATTGTTTGTATGTTGTGTTTCCTCATCAGCTTCCCTATGCGGTCAGTGGTTCCCTTGATGTATGGCAGGAACACTTTTCCTCTGGGTGGATCTTCATCTTGACTCTCGTGGCTTGTTCTTGTCTTGCAGCTCTTCTGGTGTCCGAGGTGGAGTATCCATTGGCCTGAAGAGCCCAGTTGAGGTGGTTCAGTTCATCTTGGAGAAGGTGGGGTTCGCAGATTCTTTTTGCATGGTCTGCCAAGGCTTTAATGGTGCTTCTTTTTTGACTTGGGTGATGGTTGGAGTTTTTATGTAGATATCTATCTGTGTGTGTGGGTTTTCTGTAAACGGTGTGACCCAATTGTTGATCTGGTTTACGGATGACTAGGACATCTAGAAAAGGCAGTCTTCCTTCCTTTTCTTTTTCCATAGTGAACTGGATGTTTGGGTGGATGCTGTTAAGATGGTCCAGGAACCTGTTGAGTTCTTCTTCTCCATGGCTCCAAATGGTGAAGGTGTCATCCACATATCTGAACCATATCGTGGGCTTTTTGGTTGCTGTCTCCAGGGCTCGTTGTTCAAAGTGTTCCATGTAGAAGTTAGCTATGACTGGGCTGAGAGGGCTCCGCATAGCTACTCCAAACGCACCAAACGCAGCGCCCAAACACGAATCAAGGAACATGAAAGGCACTGCAGACTACTCCAACCAGAGAAATCAGCCATAGCAGAGCACCTGATGAACCAACCTGGACACAGCATTTTATTTGAGAACACAAAAATGCTGGACCACTCTCACAACCACCATGTCAGACTACACAGAGAAGCCATTGAAATCCACAAGCATGTGGGCAATTTTAACAGAAAGGAAGAAACCATGAAAATGAACAAAATCTGGCTACCAGCATTAAAAAATTCTAAAATTGCAACAGCAAAAACAGCAGAGAGAGAAACAGGCAGGGACATCTAATCACCTTTCAAGAAGAGTTTGCTCCAGGCACTGTCAGCCCATTGTATGCTAATCAAGGTGGTCAGTTGCAAGATTCACACCTAGCCCAACTTACAAAAGCCCTTTGTCTCACCCTGGTCATTCCACAGATATATAAACCCCTTTTTCCCAATTCCAGCAGACCTCACCTCTGAGGATGCTTGCCATAGATGCAGGCGAAACGTCAGGAGAAATGCCTCTAGAACATGGCCATATAGCCCGAAAAAACATACATGAGTTAAGATTGTGTGGTGGCAGACATACAGAAAGAGCTGAAAGTGCTGAGCAATACAGTGTACACAGATGAGCAGGAGGTAAAATGGAGGAATATGTGACCATGCAAGTAAATAATGTTTCCAATTAAATCAATTGGTGTCTTTGAAATCTAGTGCAGGCACCAGATTCCATGTAATCTTGAAAACTAAGTAGGGTCAGCCTGGTCCATATTTGTATGGGAGACTACCAATGTATACCAAATCTACTTCCAGATATTCCTTACTCCAGAAAATCTCATGAAATTCATGAATCCACCATAAGTCAACAGATGACTTGAGGGCACGTAAACACACTCTCTCACACAGAATCTTTCCAAAACTGAAAACTGAGAGAATTCCACTGTATGACTATTAGCCCTGTGGTGTTTGGGATTTCAACTCCCAAAAGCCACATACAGCTTAGCCAGCTCTCAGGAATTCTGGGAGCTAAGGTACAAAATAGTTGAAGGACCAAATGTTGGCAACCACTGCATCAAGTGCGTAGAAGAACATCAACCTGGACAATTACACTTATGTAATTAACATTGCATCAGTTGGAGTCTTAGTTAAGTCAGCTCTGAATTATGGTGACCTTATCTTAAGGATTTTGTGGTAAGATTAAATCAAACTTGGTTTGTCATGGTTTTCATCTAAGGCTGAGAGAGTACACTCTCCGAGCTCTCTGAGGCAAGTGGGAATTCATGGCTGAGTGGGAATTCAAACCCTGGCTTCCCAGAGTCCTCTGGAAAGCCAAAGAGTTACTTCCTCACTTTGATCATTAACTCTCCAACAATCCTGTTTGATTTTCTCTCACAAACTGAATGGAATGAGTGGTACTACAGTACTACAATATGGTGAGCATCAAGTGGTACTAGGTAAAGGTAAAGGCTTTCCCCTGACATTAAGTCCAATCATGTCTGACTCTGGGGAGTGGTGCTCATCTCCATTTCTAAGCCGAAGAGCCAGTGTTGTCCGTAGACACCTCCAAGGTCAGGTGGGCGGCATGACTGCGTGGAGCGCTGTTACCTTCCTGCTGGAGCAGTACCTATTGTCTACTCACATTTGCATGTTTTTGAACTGCTAGGTTGGCAGAAGCTGGGGATAACAGCGGAAGCTCATCCCATTCCCCGGATTCGAACCTGTGACCTTTCGGTCAACAAGCTCAGCGGTTTAACCCACTGTGCCACAATGGGGGTTCGCAAGTGGTACAATTAGATACTACAGTATCTAAATATACTCCTGTCGATCACATTTTTGACATGGATGGGTTATGAAGCTACTCAGGCCCGTAGCCAGGATTTTGTTTCGGGGGGGGGGGGGGGGTTGAGTTTGGTTCGGGAGGGGCTGAGTCTGAGTGAAAGAGGGTCTACCCTAGCAAACCTTTTGTATCGTTACCCCAATACCCCCATGCATATGGGATATATTGAGCATGGTGATCAGATCATGATATGGATAAACATAAGAGTCAGTAAGGCCTTCTCGCGGACCACCATGAGAATTTCGGGGGGGGGGGCTGAAGCCCCCCAAGCCCCCCCCCCCCCCCCCGGCTACATGCCTGAAGCTACTTGTCGATTTTTGACATGGATCACATTTTTGACATGGATGGGTTATGAAGCTACTTGTCAAAGTGCAATATAGATTCTCTCAGAGCATGAAGGATAGTAAAGTTTTCCTACCTTTATCAATAATCAGTGATTAAAGGGCTGTCCTTTTCCTTCCTTCCTTCCTTCCTTCCTTCCTTCCTTCCTTCCTTCCTTCCTTCCTTTTGTCTGTTTGTAGGAATCGTTCAGTCCTTGATAATCTTTTAGTAACAATACTAAAGATCTGTATACCTAAATTGTTAGCCAGTTATGAAATTGGCTATTTTGTTTGTTTTTTGTCTACGTGTTTATGCTTTGGCTGGTAAAAGGTTCTGGGAAGAACTGTCACCAAATGTGGGGGTGGATTGTGTAGTTCTTTTAGGTTTATTTAATGGCTATAGCCATGTAATATTAATCAGTGAATATTTCAGAGGTTTTTCTTTTGGCATTCTGAATGGAATTAATAGTTTTGTGTATGTTCCTTTTCAAAATATTTAATCAAAATAATTCTCAGGCACTTTCCTGACAACCTTTCTACTGTTTCATGAGTATACTGAAAAGGGAGAAATATTTACACATGATCTTGTTAGAAGGATCAAATTTGTAGCTTCCTTACACTAAAAATCATGGAAATGAGTTGTTGGTATATATAAATAGGTCTGTTCACTGGGAGGTGCTTTCGCTATGAAGTTTGGAGAACAATGTTATGATAGTTCTGTAATTGATAGAAAGGAATTCAGTGGCACCTTTGAGGCTAAGAAAAAAACAATTTCTAGTATCTGATGTAACTGATGGTAGACTGCAAAGGTTACCAGGTAGTGTTTATGGTGCTACTGAACTCTTTGCTTTGGCCTGTTAATGCCAAAGCAAACTAAAATGGACATTTCTTTGACATAATGACCAAAGGGGAAGCTAGATAGCTGTTAAGCAAGATCTATTAAGCCACTGTTGGAATCTCTCTACCAGGCTATTTACTCCATATTCTGAGGGGGGGGGGACGACGACAGGGGACTTTGGTTGAATACGTACTTTCCCAATGCCCCACCCCCAATTCATTGGTGACATAACTTGGTCACATAGGTAACTGATATCACATCTGTCATGTGTTTGCCTTGGCATTTGTACAACTATTGCTTTGCATTTGAACTCTCATGTAAGTGTAAGTCATAACTGGCTATTTTATTCTAATCGGGTCTCCTGTTCCTGGCACAATTCTAAGATTACTTCTGAGAGCAAAGGTTGTTTTTTTTTCATGTCAGGAGCAACTTGAGAAACTGCAAGTTGCTTCTGGAGTGAGAGAATTGGCTGTCTGCAAGGACGTTGCCCAGGGGACTCTCAGATGTTTTGTCATCCTATGGGAGGCTTCTCTCATGTCCCTGCATGAGAAGCTAGAGCTCACCCTGCTACTGGATTCAAACCTCTGACTTCTCAGTCAGCAGTCTTGCTGGCACAAGTGTTTAACCCATTGCATCACCAGGGGCTCCTGAGAGCAAAGTAAGAATGGGTTTATAATACCATTTTGAGTACAAAATTCTGGAATCTGACACAATGATAGCATACTTAACAAATTGTTTACATAAGCAGCCTGCTTATCAGTTGATTATATATATTACAAAAAGACGCCTTGTGGCAGGCTAAAACCTTTTTATTCAAACAGACATTTAAAGGTGAAGGTGTTTAAGATCTAGTCAGCGGATGCCATGGTTTTTAACTTGGAATATGTTTGATGGATTTTAACTCAAGTTTTAATAGTATTTGTGTTTAATTCTGTTTTAATGTTTGTATATTTGTATATTTTAAATTGGATACCAATGATTTTATGTCAAGCTGCTTTGAGTGCCGTTTGGAGAGATAAAGAGGGGTACAAATAAATATAACAACAACAATAATAACAAACCCTTTTAAAAATTCTGATCACATCTCCCTTCTGCTTTTACAAAGCACTTTGAATATAAAAGTGCTACATAAATCACACTGTTCTACCGAATTAAGCTTTAACATGATTTATGTTAGTTAATTACATTTCTTCCTGACTGAATGCCTCCCTCTATCTGTTGATCTAGATTGCATTGTAATTGCATTGATCGTGGTGAATTGGGAAGAGAAATGTAATGGTTGTTTGTTTGGTTTTAAAATCTTGTTAATCTAAACATTGGCAACATTTGTCAGCTTATATAATGTTGTAAGGACACATGGCCATCAGTAGACATATTTGTAATTATTGAGGCTGGGAAAACTCCTGCCATTCTTCTGCATCTCACAAGTGTGACTTCAATATCGAATTGATGCCATGGTTTTAAAATGTAAATCTTTTCTAAAAAAATATGTTTGCATCACCTTGGGAGGGACTTGGCAACTTGACCAGCAATAGGTAGGGAGGTAGGTTAAGGTAAAGGTTTTCTCCTGACATTAAGTCCAGTCGTGTCCGACTCTGAAGGTTGGTGCTCATCTCCATTTCTAAGCTGAAGAGCTGTTGCTGTCCGTAGACACCTCCAAGGTCATGTGGCTGGCACGACTGCTTGGAAGCACCGTTACTTTCCTGCCAGCGTGGTACCTATTGATCTACTCACATTTGCATGTTTTTGAACTGCTAGGTTGGCAGAAGCTGGGGCTAACAGTGGGAGCTCACCCCGTTCCCTAGATTTGAACCAGTGACCTTTTGGTCATCAAGTTCAGCAGCTCAGTGGTTTAACCCACTGCACCACCAGGGACTTCTAGGTAGGGAGGGAGGTAGATAGATTCAACCACTACTAGTCCAGTCAGCCTGGGAAGAACAGAAAGTGAACAAGGCAGAAGGCATTGATAACTTTCTTATAACAAATTGCTAGGCAGCCATTTGCAAGATCTATTCAGTAGCTCTCAGACACCTTTATTCAGTCATTAGTGTAAGGACTGTAAGGTCCTACCTGAAATGATGTCTTCTAGAAAAGTTAACTAATTCCGAATCATTTTGCTTGCCTTCTTCTGCCCCTTCTCCTATACTTTTGAGACTGGACACTTCAGAATGGGACTCTGAATATGCAATACAATTTTCATAGGAGAGTTAAAACGCATGACAATGTGCATGTGTAAATCTGTGTGATAGAAGGAGCACTTTGCATTCAACTCATGGTGCTTTCTTCTTTTTTTCCTTTTTTATGTCAGGAGCAATTTGAGAAACTGCAAGTCACTTCTGGTGTGAGAGAATTGGCTGTCTGCAAGGACGTGTCCCAGGGGATGCATGGATGTTTGATGTTTTACCATCTTCATGGGAGGCTTCTCTCATGTCCCTGCATGAGGAGCTGGAGCTGACAGAGAGAGCTCAACTCATTCTCCCCAGATTCAAACCACTGACCAGGAGTCCTGCCAGCACAAGGGTTTAACCCATTGTGACACCAGGGACTCCAAAACTCATGGTACTTTCTAAAAAGAGTAGACATCACTAGTTGAAGTGTTTCTCAGAAGTATCTTTAGCATTTAAGATGGGCTGGGGAGAAGTTGGAGAGACCACTATCTGCAGGATCTGACTGTGACTTTAGTGGAGGCGGAAAGGTGAAGGTATATTATAGTTGATATACATTATTAGCTGTGTTTCAGAGGAAATATGCAGAGGATGACAGGTTTCTGAATTGCAGACACCTCTCTTGGAAACACCGTTGTTTTACAGAGGCGTGTGAATGGTTTGAAAGACAGTCTGAGATGAAAGATAACAAAGTCCTTGTCTTGGCATATAACATAATCCCTCCCCCCCCACACACACACACACACATACACAATTGTTCATTTTTTAACCAAAGAGTTCTCCCTCAGATATGATCTAAGGCACAGCAAAGCAACATATCCTTCTTATTAAGGGATGTAATAAAAGTGCTGCTCTCTGTAGTCCCACCAGTATTGCAAAAATGTCAGAGAAGGAAAGATTCAAAATATGGATTCGCCTATGTCCCCTTTGGGAGTAGAGATCTTAGAAGGTTGAGATGATAAAAATGACAGAGAGCGCTCTGAGTCAGGCATCCTGCACCAAGCAGGAACTCTGCAGCCAGAACACTCCCAGGAACGGCCTTTGCTTTAAGAACACTAGCAAGGGAGAGCTCACACACCTACCAGTAACTGTTGAACTGGTAAATATTTGCATTTCGTTTTTGTTGTCTAAATGTAGAATCTTGCATTTGTCTCTTTTGAATTCTGATCCTATATTTAAATGTGTTGGCTACCCCTCTCAGCTTTGTGACATCCACAAAGTTCATAGGAATTTTTTCTACTCTAAAAAAATATTGTGTAGTGGTGGCCCTAGGACAGATGCCAGTTGCACTGAAGTTTGAAGTGCAACCATTGATGACAACCCTCTAGACACAGGTTTCTAATTATGGATTAATTTGATTGTATTTTTTATTCCAAAATAAGTAGGATTCTGTAAGTCTCTCTTTCTCCATTAAATGAACTGTACCTATTGTCACAACCTCAGATCTCCTGCTAAATCCAAATTCCTCCAACACACATTCCTCTTGGATTGATATGCCCTGAAACAATGTTTATTAAACTGTAGGTCCTGACCCCAAAGAGAGTCCTCATAACTCCATGTTGGGGTCACAAAAATTGGGCAAAAGTAAAAGATTTCTGAATACCCTGCATTTACACAAATCTGTTAGCAATAACATACAGTGTTTGCAGTGAACTCTGGAAAAAATGCTTCAGCTGTACAATTCACTTTATTTTCAGTAAGTATTTTTGAATATCTATATATGTGTTTGTGTGTGTGTGTGTGTGAATGTATATATGTGTGTGTGTGGAGCCCCCAGTGGCGCAGTTGTTTAAAGCGCTGAGTTGCTAAACTTGCTGATCAAAACGTTGCAGGTTCAAATCCAGGAGCAACGTGGGCTCCTGCTGTCAGCCCCAGCTTCTGCCAACCTAGCAGTTTGAAAACATGCAAATGTGAATAGATCAATAGGTGCCACTCCGGCAGGAAAGTAACGGCGCTTCATGCAGTCATGCCGGCCACACATGACCTTGAAGGTGTCTACTGACGCCAGCTCTTCAGTTTAGAAATGGAGATGAGCACCAACCCCCAGAGTTGCACACGTCTGGACTTAATGTCAGGGGAAAACCTTTACTATATATATATATATATATATATATATATGTCATATAAATATTTATCGGGTGGAAAGGGGTTGTGAGTAGAAAAAGTTTAATAAGCTCTGTCCTGAAGGGCCTCAAGATTCAACCAGATCAGGTTATATTCATGAGTTAAAAAGGTTTTATTTTAGAGTTTAATTTTGCAAGTCAATACTGATACCGATTACATTGCATCAGCCTTCTCCAACCTGGTGACTACCAGATGTTTTGGATTATAATGTCCAACCACCACCCATGGGGATTGCAGTGGAAAGCATTTGGAAGAACTTGCACTAAGGAATGTTGTTCTGTACTATATTATCCAAAGGAATGTGTTACAATGGAAGATGATTGCAGAGTCCTTCAGCACCCTGGACAGCATACTATACAGACTCCTCCTTTGCTTATCTTCTGCTTTTTCGAGTTGGGCTGTTTTTTGGATGAACATGCAAGACAACAAGAACTTGGTAGCCCTCCAAATCTTTCAGGATTGTAGTTAAAACAATTGGATAACATTTGGAGGAGCACATAATTGATTTTGTTGCAACAAGGAATGTAGTCTCCAAGGTGATCTGGCAGATTAATGTGCTCCCCTGACTTTCCAGAGTTGCCACCCTGATCTAGACAAATTCAAGATGGAGAGAACTGCTTCAGAGTAATTCATATATAACAGGAAGTGTGTCCAGGCCAGCCCATTCCTCATAATTTTCCATCAGCAGGGAGGCAATTTTTATTTTTATTCATTTTCTTTGACAACGGTCAGTTATTTTATCACTTGGGTGCTGTAAATGTTAATGGCATCAATTTTTCATTTTTTTTAAATTTAAAAATATTAAAATTTTAACTATGCCTTTAATTTGCTTTTAATATTTACACAGGGCATAAAAACAGGATATACTTCCAAAAAAAAAAAGAAAAGATAATCTGGCAGACCAGTCTGAAATGGAATGGCTTAAAATACAGCAATTTTTGGCTAGAATAATTGCAAGAGTCTTGTCTGGTTACAAACACCCATGCTTTACCCTGATTGGATTGTCCTGGATACAGATTAGTTATTCAGGAGAAGAGATTTGTCCCATACTCTGTGAAACCAAGGCTAAACCCTGTTATCTATATCCAACATGGGCTAAGTAATAAACTAGATATTATTTAGGCAAAAATTATGGCAGAGAAGCAATGTTAAAAATACATATTTATGGAAGCAAATGAGGATGCAGATGCATAAACAAAATGGATGAGATTTGGATACTGCTTCAGGTTGTTGTGATTTGAAATATTTAGCCTCATCATGTCAGTTGGTGACTTTCCCTGTGCTCATTTCTTTCTGTATTTGTTGGGAAACTTGTTGACAGAACTAAGATCAATGGATTTCTGGGCAAGAAGCCCAAGGGTAACTTCAACTGCTTGGCTGTCAGCCTATCCATTATAAGTATATATATTTATTTAGGCTTATGCACATTTCATCAATTGCAGAGTGCTGAGGGGACTGTGGTCCTCCCTGAATATGCTTGCTGTCATAATTCTGATTCCCTATATTTTGGAAAATGAGGTTTGCTAGCAAGGCGTGCTCTTTCATGTTGGAGATATTTCAGAATGTTGCATTAGAAGGATCAGATTTCTCACTGAGGTTTAACAGCACAGAAAGTCAGAACTTGGAGTTCAAGCATTTCATGAAGTCTTAGCTGCCTCTAGTACAGGAAATAAATGGATGGAAATAACTGAATGAAACCACTGTTTCAATATGTCAAAACTCATGAAATAGAACCAAATAATTACTCAAAAATACAACAGGATTGTTTCTGTTACATCTTTGAGAAAATTAAATAAAAACGCAACTAAATGAAGGATCAGTAGCATTGTGATCAATGGGATGAGATTGTGACTACTGATTACCAAAGCTATTTGTGATATCAGCAAATCTGATGGAAAGGGGGGCAGAGTGGTGACTGCTTGTAAATGCAGCACGTGCAGAAAGCAAGTCTGCCATCAAGGGTCTCAACGTATATGAAAAAGAAACAATAAAGATCATGCATAAAGACAACTTTTTTTGTTCAGAAATGGAAAATTCTGTCAGAAGAAAGAGGAATTTTTTTTCAATAGGGCATTCCAAGCCCTACTCCAACAAAATATTGAATGCAGTTCCATTTTGAGTTTTCATGACAGTGATGACAAATCCATTCCTCTGCCGATGGCTATTACAGAACCTTCTCTCCAACTTTCAACCCTTTCAAAGACAGGTAAAAACCAGCCCCACAGATGAAGCACCGAGTAGGTAGGAGGGTCTACAGTGTGTGTGTGTGTGAATCACTCTTCATAGCTTGTGACATCTTCCTATTTTGCCAGCTGATTGTCAGCACCAGATTTGCTACTGTGTACACTCAAGTTGTTTCTGGTCTATGATGACACGATCACATGATCTTCTTGGCAAGATTTGTTCACAGGGGTTTGCCTTGCCTTCATTTGAGGCTGAGTGAGTTTGACTTGCCCAAGTGTGTTTTCATGGCTGAGCAGACTCGAACCCTGACATCTAGAGAAACAGTCCAAAGCTCAAACTATTACGGATTCTGCCCCTTATCACCTGCTTCTGTCCTGTATAAATAGGAGTAGGCACCTGTTGTGAATTTGAGATAACAGCACTGCTTCCTAGGGGATATTAGGAGCCAAATTCATTGCCCCAACTGGTAAACTATTTCTTTAAAAGTGCCTCCTCACATGCTATATTCTCCACAAGCAACTTTAGGTGAGATGGCTTTCTAAAAGAGAACCTATCAACTTCTGGTTCCTTTCCTGCTTCAGGAAAAGTCACATTTGGACCTAAAATGGCCCTGCAACCCCAGGTAAAACTGATCCCATGTTGCCTTTCGACACCGAAGGAAAATTGATTCCAAGTCCCCACAGAACTGGTTTAAAAGTATTTGATAGTTTGGGGGAGGGTTGTCAAAGACAATCAGGATTCATCCTGCAATATAGAAATTGCAGAAAGTCATTAAGAAAGACTATTCTGAGCCATTATGTGTTAGATGATTTTGTGCTCTTTCATATTAAACATACACAGTTCCAGCACTTGAGGTGATGTTCATACTGCAGCCTCCTCCAGCTTGGTGTTTTTTGATGTGTCTGAATATAAATCTCATACCTTCAAGCAGTGTAGCTGTTAACCATGCCTCAGGAAAGGCTTCATCATCTGCTTCATGCGCCCGCTTTACCTGTTTATTACATGAAACCCCTTCTAACAACCTTATGTCAGAAGATGAACTCTAAGAAAGGGTGAATCTTTATGAGTATAGAGGTGAGGGGGGGGGGGGGGGGGATGAGACTTTTTAAGCCTGAGTGTCTGAAACCAAACTATTTATGTTCTGGACAGTTCCATTGCAGAATTCTGATAAAGGATGAATTGTTTGAAAGACGCTTTATAACATCTAAGCAGGCATTAGGATTTAAAGATTTCTAATCACTTACTTGTAATCAAAACAATGCTATTGTGCTTATACTATTGGCCAGCCAGATTTTTATCCAGACTTACTTACAGGAAGATTACCAGCAATGACAACTTCATCAAGTCAGCTGGGGCCTACTGCCATTCTAGGTCTTCTCTCAGAACTATCTTCTTTGCAGCCACTTCACTAGACCCTATAACTGACTGATAGTAGCTTTACAAATGGGTACTTGGGTACTCTTATATTGGTTTATACCCTCCCCCAGGCCCGTAGCCAGGATTTCATTTCGGGGGGGGGGGGCTGAATTTTTTTCAGGGGTTCGGGGGGGGGGCTGAGTTTTGGGGGGCTGAGTCTGAGTGAAAGAAGGTCTAGCCTAGCAAACCTTTTGTATCATTACCCCAATACCCCCATGCATATGTGATATATTGAGTATGGTGATCAGATCATGATATGAATAAACATAACAGTTTAAATAATGCACCAGTAAGGCCTTTTCGCGAACCACCATGAGAATTTGGGGGGGGGGGCTGAAGCCCCTCAAGCCCCCCCCCCGCTACATGCCTGCCCTCCCCCCCCACACACACACCTTCTACCCTTCACTATTATTTTTATATATGTTATATTTTAATAAAAATATTTTTAAAAAACAAATGGGTACTTGCAACTTCTTGCTTTTCTCATCTCTCTGATTCCCACGGCTCTAGTGCTTTATTTTAATTGTACTAATATTACAATCATCATCCCAGTTCTTAGTTTGCGTTTTTAGCAAAAATGCATACTTTTAGTCTATAAGGTATGGCTGTGAGCAGAGAAAGTTGTCTCCTTAAAAACTTGTATTTATTTTACACATATATACTCAAAACCTTTTCCCTCCAAGATGCAAGTTTCCAAGTCTGAGGGGGGAAATGCTTCTTGTGCATTCTTCATTTCTGGATTTAAGGAGGGCTTCTCCATTACTCCCACTCTTTTGTAAGGATAGTATAATCTTCCACTGACAATGATTACTATATGTCCATACCATGTCAACTGTACAGTTCATTGCTCAATACACTTAACTACCTTTGTCTTGTTAGACTATCTGCCATACACCCACTCATTGTACATCCATTGCCTTGCCAATAAAGAAAATTGCTCCAAGCAAAAGCTGCCCACCTTCTGTCTTTACTGACAGTGCTTTATACATTTGACATGACTAGTTCCAATACATTTTACAGAACAAGGTGCAACTGCAGGTGCAAGGTTTAAACATAGCAATCTGAGCCTTTTGGTGGCGTTGTATGTGTTTTTTTCTGGCTTTGGCTCTTTGAAAACTAGAAAGGTCAGATGCCTGGTTTTAAGCACTAAAATAATCAGTGAAAGAGATCAAGAGATTTAGGGTTATTTCCTTTGGAACCTGACAATGTAACTTCAAAGAAGATGCCTGAGGGACCAGGTGGCTAGGAACATGCAACTCCCCTCATTTCTCTTTCTTTTTGCTTTTCCTCTGGCTAGTCAATTCATTTAGTTTTTTGTCCAGGCGCCTCTGGAGGTGAGCTCGCTTGGCAGGATCCAAGGACCTGTCTTTCAATCCGCTCCCTGGATACAGAACACCTTCCTTGCTGATTCTCTGCCGGGCATGTGCTTTGGCCTTCTCTCCACACCCATGAATCTGTAAAAAAGAATCCCAATATGTCAGTCCTGAGATGTCCTGCCACAAAACAAATAATTGGTGCTGGTAGGATGCCTACTGATACAAACTGGACATTCATCTGAGTTGATAAAAACAAGACATAAAAAAGTATGAAAGCCATTCACTTCCACCCCTCACAAGAACCTAAAGAGAAACTGAATCATCCTCTCAGATGGCTCACAATCCCTAAAAATGAAAGAATAACCTCCATTCCATCCTCTGAACACCTTCATTGCCCAAGCTGACAAATATCAATGTTGTTGCCTAACCAACATTATTTGAAGAGCGATCAAAATACAAATGCTGGGGGATAGGACAGGAATTCAGGGACCCCAAAGGGTGCAGATGGGCTGCCCTGGGCCTCCCACATGGCATGGGTTGCACTTTGCTGACTAATGACAGACAAAGTGATCAGAAAGCAAATTATAAAGAAACACATCTATGGATATGTAGGAAGCAATATAAATGCTGCCCATGTGATTAATTCTAGATGGCATAATAATAGACAGGACATTTCTGAAAGAATCTTGGGGGAAATTATTTTCAAAAGAATGAAAAACAGCCTCACTAGGGGTCTGCCATATTATCTGGGTCAAAGTGAACTCATAATATATCAGAATCAGAAGGTAAAGAGGGATGCAATATCTCTGCTTTTTGGGATTTGTGGAGGAAAAACTAACACTCGTGTGAGTACAATGTTTTCATAATTACATTTGAAAGAAATTACATCTGGGGAGAAAAAGAAGAACCTTAATAAAATAGAAAAGGAAGCTTAACTAATGACTGAAAATGGCTTTTGTGGGAGTCTGTTTCATTAGAGATAAGTGATGATGTGCATGCAGGCAGAGTTTTAGGTATGAAAGATTTATTACGATGGGACAGCACTACAGTTATTGCTTATATTATGAGACAGAAGACTTATTTTAACATGTTTAATATTTAGATTTTCTCCAAAGCCAAAAAGAAAAGGACTAGGCACTCTCAGACAAAGTAAATAGAGAGTGATTTGCAGATAAGTAAAAAAATGAAGTTGCCAGTGACAAGACAGGACCAATTCCAGATTTCCATCTAAACTTTGTTTGCGTTTTTAAATACATTACAACTGTACTCTCAATTTGCTTCTGACACAATAAATAAATATCTAAAATTTCCAACATTTCACCAGTTTTCATAATTGGTCTACATTTTGACAGAGGAGAGATTAAAACTGAGCTTTACTTGAATCATCCCATGACAGTCTGATAATAACTGAAGTTACTTAATTCCATATCCCTCAAATCAGATCTATTTAAAATCCTAGAATAAGTAGTCCAACAGGTGCCAAGGATAAGTTTATTGACTCAAACCATGTAAATCCAAATATATCTTGAGCAATCTGCCCTTCACCAGAGGGATCTATGACAATTATTTTAAATGACTAGATATAAAATGGTTACCCTTGGGAGAAATGCTTTTGATTGCATATTGCAAATGGACAAAATGTTCTTTTCCACATCAGATCCATTTAAGGTTCAGCAGTGATCTGTCAACACAACCAGATTCTCTTATGTGCATGTGTCTGCAGTACTGTGAATGAGAACAACTATTTTGGCATTTGCCCTTACACCTTTTGTAGCCTCTTCAACCATGGAGAGGAAAAGCAGTGTCTCTATTCCTGTTTAGTTTGGTTCACAATATTCACCCACATGATCATGACCCTAGATCTCACCCTTTGGGTATGATAGAGCTGTGAATTGTCTTTTAGTTTCACTGATATCACATGTCCTCCTTTGTGCAACTTTCAGGCACTTTAATCCTCTGTGAACAAAGAGTTTTAAATTCAAATTTCTGACTACCAAAATTATGGAAACGTCTTCACCATATGTTATTCAGACAAATCAGATTGCATTTGATTTCTTCATGCGCCAACACATTCAGAGTTTTCTTGTTTCAAACTTGACTCA
This sequence comes from Anolis sagrei, assembly GCF_037176765.1. Classification (NCBI taxonomy): domain Eukaryota; kingdom Metazoa; phylum Chordata; class Lepidosauria; order Squamata; family Anolidae; genus Anolis; species Anolis sagrei. The sequence continues at coordinate 238,766,145 of NC_090021.1, forward strand.
TGCACGTTTCACCGCACAAACTTAATGCCACCACTACTTTACTCATTTTACCATGTGGCACACCTCACAAAAATATTAACATATATTCCTATATTTACTTTTGTTTTATCATTTAAAAAGATCAGCAGACAGAATGCTGCTAAATCCATATTCCCTTTCCCTCCTTCATATTGGATGCTACAAATCACAATATTTGTAGTGGCTAGTTGCAATACTTTACCCAATGATTGAAAGCATATATGATTGACCAACACAAATAACAAGACATTGAAAAATATTCCTTATTGCTGATCAGTATTACTATTATTTGCATGGAGGTGTTTTGCACATCATGTTGGTAAAGCAAGCAGGGAGACATGACAGGGTGAATCAGGTAATGTGAGTCATTCCCATGTTATGTCTCAGGATTGCCCCTGGGCATGTGCAGAGAAAAGCTAACACCCCACCACTTCTTTGCTAGAACTGCAATAATGAGTAGATAATTGTATAATTGGTAGATTCCTCAGAGAACTCACTAGAAGCACACAACCTCTGAGGATGCCTGTCATAGATGCAGGTGAAACACCAGGAGAGAATGCTTCTGGAACATAGCTATACAGCCTGAAAAACTTACAACTCAGTAGAAGCTGCTGTGCTTATGGCTATCCTCTACATCAGTCTGATGGCAACGATTAGTACGAAAGGTTCTGCACAACCTCCCGTAATTAAATCCAACCTTGGTGCATAATGTAGTTGAAACAGCTCCATATGCCTCTGTCAATATGATGTCAGAGTGGAGGAAACAATGAAGATGACAGCATGGCCCATATGCTTGAAAGGAGCACATGATGTACATAGTGCAATTTGAAACTGCTTTATACTAATTGACTGTCTAGCTCAGTGCAATCTCCTCTCATTAAGCCAAGCCCCTTAGTTTCTGGAAATCATAAAGTTTCTTGCCATTTGAGGAACTTTAATAATGAATATGAGATGTTCTACTTGTGCTTTCACATAAAGCAAAAGCCCTGTCCATGCCAGTGGCATCAAATTTCCATATATGAACATATATATGGAAAAGCGTCCTACAAGCCTTTGAGCAGGCAGTAAAGTGAAAGAAAGAAGTGATCTGAGGTGAAGAGGAAATGACTCAGAGACTTGGTGGGAGGGAAAGGACGCTGCAGAATTACATTAATTCAGCAGTGACACATTATTAAACACAGATCCCTTGCTCTACAATGTTAAGTACCTTTTAATGGCCAAGACTGTTATTTCCTGTCAAGGACACAAAGTCTCTCAATCCTATTCATTTTCAAAGTAACACAAACACACACACACAAAAACCAAGCAAGAGAACAACAGAGATAGGGCACTGGTTTATATTTTTGCTAAAGGCCAGGAAAGGAGGAATTAATGATATACATTTGTTTGAGAAGAAATAAAATTTCTTCCATTACAATCTAGGGAAAAGGTGAAGGGAGATTTATCAAGCACAATGAAGCTCATAAAAATGATCGTAAACCCAGAAGAAGTATCGGGGGGGGGGGGGGCATAGAAAAGGGTTCATATGTTTCCCAACATCTATGATGAGAAAAATCCCACTACCGAATGAGCCCCATCACCCCTGCCGCCCATACTTTAGCATCATTAGAATATAAAACTGGAGACAAACAACTGAGTCCCTGGTGCAATTTATATGTGCACATACTATTAAATTACTCTGTTATCCCATGATGTTCTAAATGTATATATACATTTTCAGGGCTATATACATTCTTAAATCAAACTGAACATGAGTCAGATGGATGGATTTGTGCATGTTGAACTGGTCTTGTGAATGACTCTTCCTACTAGGATCATAAGTTTCTTTGCAAAATCAATTCTGTTAAATGATTCAGCATAAGATACCTTCTCACTACATATGAAAGGAAGTTGAGCCTTAAAGCCCTGTGGTCAAGAGACTTGGGAGACAGAGGTGATGTTTGGTATGTCTGAACTATGATAGGACAAAAGATACCTCTGGGATGTGATGGCTGAGACAATAGCGTTTATTGCAATGCAGACACAGCTGTCCCAGAGTTGCTACACTTGCTTTGCACTTGGAGAAACCACATGTATTGTCAGCTTTCACTGCAGCAGAAATCATAGCATCAAAATCTTCCTCAGCTGCACTTTCTGTTCTGGTTTTAACGACAGGCTTTCCTATAATAGAAAGAAAAAAATAATAATTTTGTCAAAAAGTAACAGAGGAGAGAATCTAATGCAATCTTTTATTATGTGTACAAGAGCTATGGATGAAACAGTTCCCAAGTAGTTTGAGAAGTCCCCAAAATGGGAAGAATTTGATTGCAATGTCAGATGTATGCAGAGCCTGATAGGGGTCTGACCTCATGTGTGCATGCATGAGAATAGATTATTATTTAAGTCATGAACAGCAAGCAGTATCACTCAAAATAACAGACATGGCAAGATCACTCTACCCTGAAGCTCTGTGTGAGATAAACTGAACAAAGACTGGAATACAAGATATGAAAAAGAGTTGCAAAGATGAAGTGTGTGGGAGCACTTGATTGGCAGGAATGCTGGTGGCTGGGGTTTAAATATATTAACACAATCCAGGATGTTGCTTTATGCATAGTGCCATCTAGCCAGAACTGGCAGTAGTTCCACATAGTCTCCCAAGGAGGTCCTTCCCACAAGGGGCTTCCAAGATACCAATGATCCTAAAACTCCAGTCCTCCAGGTGTTTGACTTTCAGAAGTGCCTGTTAACTTGGCCAGTGACCAAGGATTCTTGGAGTGGAAGATCAGAGTTTGGGAAATACTGGTCAATTCACACAAAACAAGCCTCCCTTTTTGAACTTTTTGTATGCACAGTGAACTCAATGAATGGATAAAGAGGGGGAAGAGGGTAACACTAACAATAATAACAACAACAATAATTTATTTATTGTTGTTTATATTTATTTATTTATTTATATTCTGCCCTATTTCCCCGGGGGGACTCAGGGCAGATTCCAAACATAAAAGGCAAACATTCAATGCCTGAACATAATAACAATATACCCATAATAACAAAAATTAACAACCCAACATATAAAAACAAATTATAACTTAACAGCTAAAATTAAATTAGAAGCACAACCTATTATATTGTTATTAAGTTACAGGTTACTTGTCCTTGCGCTTTATATATCTGGGAGTATGCAAATTCTCTCAAAGGCATGGGAGAGGAAAAAAGGTAGTTTCTGTTCATTTTCAAAGTTACCACCAAGAGAAATATATGCATATGTGAGGATGTATATTTTTCAGTTATCCATTGGAGACTCTTTTGTGGAGACACTTTGGTGCTGACAAATGCTTCTTCACTAATATATTGTCTTCACCCAAACAAGTCATTTCGGCCAATGTGGAAGCTTCACAGCTGTTTATATAGTGATTCAGATGACCTCCTACCTTTGGGCCAGTTGCCAGTTTTGCATGTTTTTCACAATACATTATAACCAAGATCTCCACTCCAAAGAGTAAGTCAAACTGACCCTTGGGTCAATCTGTTTTTTTTATAATAGCAGATATTGCATCTTTCCATACTCTGGGCCTGTGTGTATGTGGGTGGGTGGGTGTATGTAGTATGTCCAAAAGCCAAATGTGCTAATCTAACATCTTCAAGGAAAACAACTAGATGAAGAAAGGTGCTCTGACTCAAAAGAAGTTGACTTGGGCTAGATTTTTGGTAATTTTCAAAAGTGTTTCAGGAACCAAAGCATCTGCAACAACAACAACACTGCAGAAGCAACTGTATGTTTTCATATCAGTTCCCGGACTTGTAGTTGAATAGTAACAACAACAACAATAGGAATATATAATTAACATTAAAATACATACAAAGCTTTTGAAATAAATTATTCAAAGGATGCTCAAGGGGTATGTTTCCCAGAGTGTTTCTATGAAAGTTGGGATAACTAGCAAACTAATCAAGACTTAAAGACCAATAGAAAAGTATAATTGCTCTAACTTTTCAAAAATGCACGAGAGAGAGAGAGAGAAGCTGAAAGAATGAAAAATGATACAAAACTAATACTAATTGCTAAAGAGGGCATATCTCATACCTACAGCTTCACTTTTGTGTTTCTTCCCAGGTTCTTGCAGGTTTACATTCCGTTGGTGACTTTGTTTTGCTCTTTCCTCTCTCCTGGCCTTCTCCCTTTGCATCCTTTCTATGTGCAATGTTTTCAGATCTACTTCTCCAGTGCCAATTCTGCTAACTTTTTCCTTGTGGTGGTCAGAAATTTCCCTTGGAGAGCTGGGTGTCTTAGAGGATAACTCTTGTTCGCAGACCTTCACATCTCTCAGAGATACATGTGTAGCAGTGGTTTTAGGCAAAGTGGGATTTGTGGCAGTAGTTTTCTTATGAATGCTAATGTATCTCTCTTTTCCTTCACCCAAACTTAAATGTTGTAACCCATATTCCTCTGCCAATTGGTGGATAAGCAGCCTGTCGTGAGCATTTAATGATGGAGGAAACTCCAGCTGGGACTCAGTACTGTCCAGAAATTCCAGTATCTTTGCTTTATGTTTACACAAATGCTCCTTTACTTCAGGACCTGCAGTTGTGATCCTGGCTGTGTTTGACACCGAACCCTCTGTTGGGTTCTGCTCAGGTTGATTGGCAGGTCTTCTTTGTGGTTTCTTCCCATCAGCTTTTGGGGCTACTGCTTTGTTGCATTTATGCCTCTGTCCTTGGCCACTAAGACTCTGAGAGTTTTTGGGAGCATAGTTTTCTGGCACAATGTCATCCAGATATTCAAAGGCTGTGCGTACTTCCCCATGTTCATTCATGTAATCCACCAGCCTTTTAAGAAAACTGTGGTTTCCAGTGGTCCGAGAATCACAGATCACAGCTATGTGGCGCCGGGCACGGGTTACTGCAACATTTATTCTCCGGTCTTCAGCAAGAAATCCCACTTCACCTGTGTGTCATAAAAACAATCACATTGACCTCAGATATCAACCTGTGTGAAATGATGACAAAAGTGGCTTACTAGCAGATATCAAAGAAGTACAAACAACCACAACACATTAATATACAGTGGACCCTCTGGATCTGCAAGAATGCCAAAAGAAGTAGATGATTGAGAATGTATACATGGTACTGCCACTGTATTCATAGGTTTGAAGCTACAGCTGTGTACAAATTTGCAGTTATAGTTGATTGATCAACATACAGCACATAATATAGAATGGAAGTTTGAAGTCATATTGGTCTATTTTTTTGGGGCTGATTTGATTTTTGTATTTTTACTGTATGGAAAAATAAGAGGAAAACAGAGTATCAAATATGGAATTTCTTGCCAAACACTAACAAGGAAGCATTTGATTTCTGCAGTGTAAGTTTCCTCACATTTTCTGAAATATCTAAAAAAGAACCCATATAAATTTCAATGATACATGGATGTGCTTTATTTTGTCAAAATGTGAGTGATCAGACAACTGATTGACAACTCTACATATTTTATGTGACTATGGAGTTGTTCCAATGTGCTTCATAGCCAGTTTCAGAAGGAGGGAAAGCTTAATTCCATTTTATGTTTCAATAAGGAAACAGAGCTCATTAAAAGGCAAAATAAAGAAAACAGATTTCTGGAGTTGGATATAAATTTGTAAGCCGCAGATGCTCATTCTTAGTTCTCATCCTTGTGATCTGGAGTGCCAGAAGTGGAACAACAGAGATATCCCTATGGGTAGTCTAAGGTCATTCACTAAGCCCAACGAAAGTTCACAACTGAAATGGAACTGGATGGGAGATATGAGTTCATACTGAATAGTTCCAGGAAAAATTGGTAAGGGAAATCTCAAGTAATTACATCCTTCTTCTATCTAGTTATTGGCAGAAATTTAATTTCGTAAAGACTAGAAATATAGGTAGTATATGCTATTTTTAAAAGAAGGCAATTAACTAACATGTGTGTATGAGTAAATGGTTATAAAATGGCAAGTGCATATGAGATTTTTCCAGAAGCTATTTCTAATCTCCAGTTACTTTCTTAAGAATCTATAATAACAGATAGCAAATGCCAGGATGAGTCAGCTCAGCTGCTTAACTTGGATGCTGGTTGATTTCTCTGCTCTTGCGGAGAAGCAGGAGACAAGTGGAAAAGCAGACTTTAAAAGCAAATCAGGACAGCAGGGTTTGTTCCCACCATCTGAAGTTATAAAACATTTCAGCACAAAGTTACGCTAAAATGCATTAACCACTAAACTGTGTTGAAGTAAATTGTACCTGGAAAAAAGCCACCTTTATCTCCTGGAGCTCAAGATCGTATTGACGATCTTCCTATTTATTTTATCCTTACAGCCCAGTGAGGCAGGTTAGAATAAAGGAGAGCTTGGGCTTATTTTTCAGGATAAAATTGATATAACCTGTATACCTATGCACATATGCATATACACACCAAGTATGTAACAATATATTCAGGAATGTTAGGAATACAGGGGAGAGCTGTGCAGTTCATACACATACCACAAAACCATTTCTATCTCTTTTTGTGTGAAAAAAATCTAGTCAAGATTCTACTGTCTCTTTCCTTTCAGTCAAATCTTCTCCTCAAATTCAAATCCTGAAGACTGTTCTGCTTTCTAACACATATGCACTTAGCTACCAGGGGTTTCAGCATCCTTTTCCATTCTCTTTGGATTAAAAAAGATAACTTCTTGTCACATACAGCTGTGACAAGATACTCAGGAAAAGATTCTGAAATTTTCCACAATACACAGAAATACAGCATTCATTAGGAGAGACAATAGAATGGATTTCAATTATCGTATTCACTCAAATGTAATGCTCACCTTTTTTTTAACTAAATTACTTTCCCAAAATTAGGCTGTGCATTGAGGGGTTCACTAGATTCAATGCTCGAGAAAATACAGTACTTTTAAAACATTTTGTTGCTATATACTACATACTACAACAGTGGTTCCCAATCTTTGGTCCTCCAGGTGTTTTGGACTTCTACTTCCAGAAACCCCAGCCAGCTTACCAGGTGTTAGGAATTGTGGGAGCTGAAGTCCCAAACACCTGGAAGACCAAAGTTTAGGAACCACTATACTACAAGATCAAGAGGTTCTGTAATGGCCTGACATTACTTCTCTAATTTTGTGGGAAATGTTTTCTTTGGACTTTTTTTAGCATTCTTTTCACTATATCCAAGCTTAGGAAAGCATTTTTGGGAAGCAGTTGAGCTGGAAAGGATGCCAATGGTTCTTTTCTAATGGACCCCATCAGCGTGAAAGCAATTTCTAGGTGGTGAAAACCAGGCCACAAGGCAAGCACGATCACATGGGCAACACCAATTGCTTGGGTGATTCTGATGCACAAGTAAAAAAGTGTGCCCTGCCTGACCCACAACACCATGTTTTTCTCTGCAGGGTGTAATTACTTCGAGGTGGGAATTTTGTAATGCTTCCATGTGTTGTTGGACTATACCTCCCAGTAGCTCTATCCAGAGGAGTCAGTGCTAAGGAAAGCTGGGACCTGCAGTTGAAAAGCATCTGAAGGGCCACATAATTTTCACCCTCGTTCTACATCAAAGAAGCTCCTGTGATGCTGGGACTATCTACATAAGAGAACGGTGCCTTGTTTCTAAGCAGAGTCAACTGAAGCAACCCATAATACTAGCAGTTTATTATTATTATTATTATTATTACTTGCACTTATTAACCGCCGCTCTCAGCCCTAGGGCGACTCGTGGCGGTGTACAAAACATAGAAAAAACAACAGTTTACAATGAGTCAAGACCACAACACAACATCTTACTAATACAAACATCTAATTGAACTAAAAATCCGCTTCGTCTTATTTTGGGGTCATAATCAATCTCATAGTCGTAGTCCATTCCGGTCGTCATTCCGATAACATAGCACTCAGTTGAAGGCCTTCTCAAAGAGCCATGTTTTCAGGCCCTTACGGAAGGCCATAAGGGAGGGCGCCTGTCTAATTTCAGCAGGGAGGGAGTTCCATAGCCGGGGGGCCACCACCGAGAAGGCCCGCTCTCTTGTCCCCGCCAGGCGTGCCTGTGAGGCAGGTGGGACCGAGAGAAGGGCCTCCCCAGATGATCTCAAGGTCCTCGTGGGCTCGTAGGCCGAGATGCGGTCCGCAAGGTATTTTGGGCCGGAACCGTTTAGGGCTTTGTAGGATAGCACCAGCACCTTAAATTGGGCCCGGTAGCAAATCGGCAGCCAGTGGAGCTGGGACAACAAGGGCGTTGTATGCTCCCTGCGTCCCGCTCCTGTTAACAACATGGCTGCCGCGCGCTGGACTAGCTGGAGCTTCCAGGCCGTCTTCAAGGGCAGCCCCACGTAGAGAGCGTTGCAGTAGTCGAGGCGGGATGTGACCAAAGCGTGTACCACCGTGGCCAAGTCAGACTTCCCAAGATACGGGCGCAGCTGGCGCACGAGCCTAAGCTGTGCAAATGCTCCCCTGGTCACCGCTGAAACCTGGGGATCCAGGCTCAGCGATGAATCCAGGGTCACACCCAAGCTGCGAACCTGCACCTTCAAGGGGAGTGCGACCCCATCCAGCACAGGCTGTAACCCTATACCCTGCTCGGCCTTGCGACTGACCAGGAGTACCTCTGTCTTGTCTGGATTTAATTTCAGTTTGTTCGCCCTCATCCAGACCGTTACAGCGGCCAGGCACCGGTTCAGGACTTCGACAGCCTCCTTAGTAGCAGGTGGGAAGGAGTGACAGAGTTGGACGTCATCTGCGTACAGGTGACACCGCACCCCGAAACTCCGGATGATCTCACCCAGCGGCTTCATGTAGATGTTAAACAGCATGGGGGACAGTATAGAGCCCTGAGGAACCCCACAGGTCAAAGGCTGTGGTGTTGAACAGGAGTCCCCCAATAACACCTTCTGGGTACGGCCCTCCAGAAATGACTGGAGCCACTGCAAAGCAGTGCCCCCAAGACCCATCTCTGCAAGGCGTCCCAGAAGAATACCGTGGTCGACGGTATCGAAGGCCGCTGAGAGGTCCAGGAGCACCAACAGGGACACACTCCCCCTGTCTAGCTCCCGGCGCAGATCATCCACTAAGGCGACCAAGACCGTCTGGGTACCATGTCCCGGTCTGAAACCAGACTGTGCCGAATCCAGATAATCCGTGTCTCTCAAGAATACCTGGAGTTGTGAGGCCACCACGCTTTCCATGACTTTGCCCAAGAAGGGAAGATTGGAAACAGGCCGAAAGTTGTCAAATTTGGTGGGGTCCAATGATGGTTTCTTCAACAGCGGTTTTATAATAGCCTGTTTTAAGCTCGCTGGAATCTTGCCTTCCCGAAGGGAGGCATTAACCACCACCGTTACCCACTCAGCCAATCCCCCTCTGGCCTCTTTCAGAAGCCAGGATGGGCAGGGGTCTAGGATGTACGTGGTGGGCCTCATTCCTCCAAGTATCTTGTCCACATCCTCGGGCTTCACAAACTGAAAAGAATCCATCAAAATAGGACAAGCAGGTGCTTGTGTCACATCCACGGAGACTGCATTTAATGTGGCGTCCAGCCCAGAACGGATCAAAGCGACTTTGTCTGCAAAGAACCGAGCAAATGCTTCACAGCGCGTGGCCGAATTGTCAGGGCTCCCGCCTGAAGTAGGGGGAGTTAAAAGACCTCTGACAATCCGAAACAATTGCCTACATCGTCCTGGGACTAGCATGTTTACCTTTCCTATTGGATCTCACAAAAGAAAGGACAACAGCCTCCTTCTCTCTTCCTTGGAAACCATCTACAGATTTAATTTCCAGCTCTGGATAATTCTGACAGAGAAGTTCTCTTAGCATGTCCACCTGAAAAGTAAAATTATTTTTAACAAATAAAAAAGGCAACCAGAATATGAAAGCAGCAAAAATAATCCTATATGAAATATATCTGCTTCAAAAATCAAACCAATTGAATCTAAAGGTCAACTAAGAGAGGAGTAAGAAAAGGTCACAGGTGCCTTACATTCTCTCTTGACATCCTTGTGATCTGTTGTGATATAAGCTACATTTGGAAGGAAAAGAGCTGACCTTGTTTGTGATGGGAAAGGTTTGGGTAGGTTGGTGGACTAGATTCAACAACTGACCCAAGAGAAATACTAATACATGTCAACTCAGATCAACAAATCCATTGACATTTCAGTGTACATGTACATGCCTTCATGACACTTTTCCAGTAATGGCACCCCCCCCCCAATAAATTTCACAGTTTTCTTATGTAAGGAATAGTCAGAGGTGGTTTTTTCAGTTTGTTCATCTGAAACATAGCCTACTGAGTGAATAATATAATAACCGCTGGTAGTTTAATGTAGGGAGGGTTTAGTGTGCTTGTTTCCTAGGGCTGAAAGGAAGTGCATCCCACAACCCTGGGAAACCCACAGATACCTGTCTTTTTGCTTATACTGCTGAGCCTGAAGAGTCAGAGCTTAGATATTAGCAGCATAAATTTAAACTAAATGGTTTTGCCCTTTTCTTTACATTCTCAATTCTTTAACATTGTGCTTCTGAGGGCATAGCAGCTAATACCCACCTGGAGGTTATAAGGAGTAATGACAGCTATGTCTCGTGCCTTAACACCAGCATCTACCAAAGCCTGTATGTGCAAACCAACAAGACGCACTTCACCTGAAAAATGAGAAACAAAGTTAGGTGTGAACAAATAATAAGGTGTTTTACCCGAGAAGAAGCTGACAAGTTCCAAAGGAAAAGAATTCTACTCATTCAATAATGGTGAAAAGGAAGCTTTACACTCACAATTCAATTTGAAAACCAGTCTTTAAAGGCATTCTAGGTAAAGGTTTTCCGCTGACATGAAATCCAGTGATGTCTGACTCTGGGGTGTGGTACTCATCTCCATTTCTAAGCCAAAGTGCCAGTGATGTCCATAGACACCTCCAAGGTCATGTGGCCAGCATGCCTGCATGGAGCACTGTTACCTTCCCGCCAGAGCTGTACCTATTGATCTACTCACATTTGCATGTTTTCGAGCTGTTAGGTTGGCAGAAGCTGGGGCTGATAGCGGAAGCTCATGCCGCTACCCAGATTTGAACTTGTGACCTTTCGTTCAACAAGCTCAGCAGCTCAGCGCTTTAACAAAAGAACAAATCTCCTTGCTCTGCAGGCACAGATTTACAGAGGACTCAAGAGAGGCAAAAGTCTCATGTTGTGTAAGGTACCAGGTTTGTGGCGATGACTAAATACAAAGTTAATAGCTGTGAGACTTTTTCTTGGTCCTCTCATATTGCCATTTACACTTGTTATGCATGACAAAATACACCTGTATAAATGTTTTCATAGAATCATAGAATCAAATAGTTGGAAGAGACCTCATGGGCCATCCAGTCCAACCCCCTGCCAAGAAGCAGGAATATTGCATTCAAATCACCCCTGACAGATGGCCATCCAGCCTCTGTTTAAAAGCTTCCAAAGAAGGAGCCTCCACCACACTCCAGGGCAGAGAGTTTTGATTGCATGTAGATCTGTCTGCTGACTACAGACCCAAAATTATTAAGAACATCTGCCCTGGCCTTGTCTTACTCAACTGCTGAGTATGCCTGCCCTGTTTGGACCAAGTTTATCCATGCAAAGCAGATGAATAGAGCACTGAACAAAACATGTAGAATAATCACAGCATGTCTCAAACCTACACCTGTTGATAGACTATATAAGCTAGCTGGCATTGCTCCCCCTGATGTGAGATAAGAAGTTGCTGCTAGTTGTGAGAGAAATAAGGTTGAACATTGTGAAAGCCATCCACTTTCATGGCTGTCAGCCTCCTCCCAGTAGACTCAAGTCAAGGAAAGGCTTCATGGGAACCACCACTTCTCTTAATGTTCCCCCAGCAGCAGCAGGAGTATCCCTCTGGGCAGCTAAACCAGGAAATCCCAACTGGATGCCCCCCCACTGGTCTTCCTCCAGGGGCAAACCACGAATGGGCAACTTGGAAGTCTCTGAACAGACTCAGAAGTGGAGTGGGCAGATCAAAAGACAAAATGGCAAAATGGCGCTACCTAGAAGAATCCTCCACCTTGTGCAACTGTGCTGCAGAACAAACAATTCCACATCTGCATGCTATCCCACAATGCCCTGCCTCATGCACAGAGGAAGAATTGTTTAAAGCCACAGACAACGAGGTTGCTGTTGCCCATTTTTGGTTTAACATTATTCAGCTGCTTGTGCTCCCTCTATTTATCAGTTCATACTTATTTATGCAATGCTTTTGACACAAAATAAATAAATAGAAGTGCAAAAATTCAAACATTCACCCATAGCTGCAGTTCACGCAGGAAAAGGGACAATCTCAAATGTTCTTCTATTAAATATGAAAGGGAGACAGGAAAAAAAATGAACACTTGTTTTAAAGACTGAGATCCCTGCCCCACTACATTATTTATTCTTATAGGTACTGTGTATTAGTCCTGGATGAACAGTAGTATTAAAGGTCAACCAGTCTGGAAATCTTCCTAATTGTTCATTATGTTTCACAAGAGTTGCTAGTCTGATTTAAATGCTGAAACTTTTGTTGCTTGTGGTTCTGGCCTTTCGTTCTGCATGAAGGCCTGTCATACGCACTGTCAGCGTGGTCAAACTCTTGCTGTCCCATTAACTGCAGAAGTGAGTGCCTTGTTCATGCAGAGATTTGACAAAGTGCAATGTGCCAAGGCAATTAAAAGCAAAAGCTCTCCTAGCCATATGGGAATGAGGAGAGTTCAGCATTTCAAGTTGATGACTCACAGGTTTGTCCATCATTTCAGAGTCTGTGCTGCAACTCAAGAGAACTATTTAAACTCAGTTTCTGGGTTTGACATGCGGCTTTTCCCTAGAGCTCACTCAGTCTTCAGGAAAGTCTGCAAAACCTTGCCTGAAGCTACAAAATCAGACTAGATGATCTTCCAGCTAGCTATCAGGAATTTCTCCTACTCATTTCAATTCAGAATGGTTGTTTGGATCTCAGCATATTTTAGTTATTGGGTTCTGGAATGAAGACCATTCAGGCATTATTGGATTATAACTTTCATCACCCCAACTATTAGTCATTTTGGATTGGGTTAATGAAAACTGGAACCCAACAACATCTGGAGGGCAACAGCTTCTCCACTTGTAGTTTGTATGAATACCAATTAGTACGCCCATTGTGTCTATTCCAAATGGGGACTTCTAACACCAATGATCTACCATCCATGTTCCTAAGAGGTAAAGGTAAAGGTAGTCCCCTGACATTAAGTCCAGTCATGTCGGTCTCTGGGGTGTGGTGCTCATCTCCATTTCTAAGCCGAAGAGCCAGCGTTGTCTGTAGACACCTCCAAGGTCATGTGGCCAGCATGACTGCATGGAGCGCCGTTACCTTCCCGCCGGAGTGGTACCTATTGATCTACTCACATTTGAATGTTTTCGAACTGCTAGGTTGGCAGAAGCTAGGGCTGACAGCGGAAGCTCACACCGCTCCCCGGAATCGAACCTGCGACCTTTCGATCAACAAGCTCAGCAGCTCAGTGCTTTAACCCACTGCGCCACCGGGGGAGTCTTAAAATTTACTCACATTTATTTATTCCCCTGGTTTACTACAATGTCTGAACAACTGACATGAATATCTATATTGATAGTGAAGTATTTTTTTTTAAAAAAACATATAGTACCAAAAATATTTATAAGCTGGGGACTTTCACACAAAACCAATCCTCACAGAAGAATCTATTGATTCTAGAAGGTTGACATGCTATATTAACCAGTTGACCATTATATCACCTTGCACTGCACAGCATTATGAAAGCCACTTCTTTCAAGTCTGAAGCTTCTAAGCTGCTTTCCTAAGAAAGTTATTTGTATCTATGTGCAATGGGGAGTTGATTAAGCCATCACAGACTGTTTTTTGTTTGTTAGTTTACAAGATAGGTACAAAGTGCAACAGCATTTGACTCCTTTAGGTACACATCCTGTAGCTGCATGAATAGGTTTTCGGACAGATCAACTGAATTATATGGGCTTTATTTTTGAGGAAACACATTCGATTGGACTGTAACATATACAAGTGTCAATTTGAGGCACCCAAGATAATACACATGATTTTAATTCTTTGAAATAGTAGAGGTTGCAGCAATATTTCATCAGAAGCACAACAAAGGAATTTAAGAGAAAGGCAATATGGGTTGGAGTCTTTTCCACTGGAGCACTCTGTGAGCAGAATTCTACATAGGATGCTCCTGCAAGGTCATATTCTTCTGCTGTTTCAACATCCACAATCCCATCCTACTTTTCCTCTGTGCCTTCCAACCCCCAAGAAGATTCCATGAGGAATATAAAATAGGTGAATAGTTCCTTCTCTTCAATCAGCCACTGGAAAAGCTCCCTTGATTCAAAAGCCTCTAAGTTGCCAGGAGGTCTTTTACTGGATCCAGCCTAAGTACTCCTGCATGGCAGGGAGCTGCACTATATAGGTCTTCTAGTACTATCCAACTCCATGATAATGTGCTCATAGGACAAGTTTGTCCAGTGTCCCAAAATTCTAAATAGCCAGCTAAACCGGTCCTGAATGAGTATCTCTCATTTTTCGGGGGGGGGGGGGGGGTTGTGGTAAGCTGTTATTTCACACATAATATTTGTTCTTCACTTTGTCAGAGATTCACTAAGAGATTTCAGGATATTCACTAAGAGATTTCAGGAATTACAGTTCTATCCATCTCTGGCCTGTGCATAACACTCTGTCTAGGTAATATCAGTGTCTCTCACATCTGTCAGTAGTAATAAATTAAGGGAGATAATAAACTTTTTTACGATGTTGATAAAAAGTGTCTCTAATGGTCAGCAAAGTCTTCTTTCATTGGTTCTTTCAAGCAACTGCATGTAAACAGCCTTATGTGGCTTATAAAGGTAACAGGTTACCACAGAATTTTTGGCTATAATTTAAAATGAACTGTCCTCATAAAACTTAATTATTTTAATGCTTATCAGATGTAATGCCAGAACTCTCAAGAATAACATTACTGTATTCTTTAACCAAAAAGCTTGGGATCACAAATGTTTTTAATTTCAAATCTTTTTATTTTTATTTTATTTTTTGCTTTTTGAATACCTGATGCATGTATGTATATGATGGGGTATCTTGAAACCCAAGTAAACTCAATTTTGCTTTTTTACTTTTTATATACATAGCCTGAAGATAGTTTTAGATAATATTTTAAATATATATATTTTTGCCATGAAACAAATATTGTGGACCATCAGAAAGCAAAAGGGTCTCTATCTCTGCCACCCAGGTAGACTATTTTAGATTATGGAGTATTTTGGATTTCAGAATTCCAGATAAGGGATGCTCAACCTGTATCTCTCCAAGATTGTTTCTGCAATATAGGGAGGGTTTCTAGCTTAAGTAAAAAACAAAAGCTTTGTCTGCAGAAGGTCCCAAATTCAATCCATGGTATCATCAGGTAGGGCTGGGAAGGATTCCTACCTGAAACCTGAAAGAGCCACTGCCAGTTAGTTTCAGCAACGAACCAAGCTAGATGAATCATTTGTTTGGCACCATATATGACAGCATCCTTTGTACTTTTCTGGCAAAAGGTTACCATTTTATGTAGCAATAGCTGAATTATACTACTATATGCATGAATGATATAACTTGAAATGTGTAGGTCAAGGGAAAAATAGATTTCAACAGGAGAAAAAAAGAGAACAGATAAACAATAATACCTTGGTTGCCCTTTGACTGTTCATCTTCCACATCAAGCTCAAATAATCCGCAGCCAGCTGTATCGATCAGAAGCAAAGGAATACTAGTCTCTTCCGTTGAAGCCACTCCTGGAAGGTCCCTGGCAAGTTAGAAGAAATAACCGTGAGTCCACAGCAGTACTATCATAAGAGCAATAGTTTCATTCTTCTTTTAAAACTCTGGAGTAATTTGTTTTTAATTTTTTTCAGACTTCACGGGCAAAGACACAGACTGGAACAGTATTCATCACACTCTGCTCTTCCTTGTGTTTTGGACTTCAGTGCCTAGAGTCCCTCATCATGGCCAAGGTAGTTGAGGCTTCTAGGAATCAAAGTTCAAATCACCTGGAGGACCACAGTTTGAGAATCACTGGGCTAGAAGCCATCTTGACCCTGTGTGTAGATAGCACAAATATGTAGCATCCTTTTGCCCTTCTTCATTCAGCTAGGATCACCTGGAAATGCCAAGGGGCAGACTGCAAAGAAAAAACAGGTTATGTGTTCATCCAGGCCAAAGCCTGGTACCTCATGGTCTTCCTTGCCTCTGTGAATGGCAAAAACAGCCTGCCTGTTGGCTTGCAGGTCTCACTGGGGTTTGGAAAGAGTCACATTCCAACACACCATTTTATGCACTGCAATGGCCACTACTCCACCCAGAGGTATTGTCTCACTTATTCAAAATTTCACCAGACTTTCTGAAGTAGAACTCCATATCTAGTAGTTAGTCAGCACTGGAAGTATGGCATATGCAACAAATTCAGCTGGAGTGTGTGGGTATAAGTGCATACATGCATGCCCAAACAAGCTAGCTAGCAACAGCAAACAAACAAGCAAAGAGAAATTGTTGTACAGGGATGAACAATAAACAAACAAAATTTGTCATACATGGATAAGATGCTACAATCACATTGAAAAGCATCTTGATATTTGTTTTCAGACTGACTGACAAATCAAAAAGTTTCCAGTCATAACTTCTCCACTAACCAAGTGAAGCTGCTTTAAACATGGCACTCTTGGCTTTCATTCCCATGTGTACTTTGATAAGAAGATAGGCTAATAACAACCCTATAAGATAAAAATATAAGCAACCTTTTTAGAGAGCAATGCAGACAAAATGATTTTGGAGGCAGAACCAGAACTGTGGCCAGGAAATTCCTTAGGCCTGTTGTAGAGTAACAGTTATAACTATAGACTATGCTTACGTGTGATGAACATTTAAAGATGCTCTATGTAACAAGCATTTAACTTATTTACTGTAAACTTCTTGATTAAAATAAATTGCTGTTTGAATGCTAAGTACTGAAGCAATAATTTTTCCCTGCATTCTAGGCTTGCTATATTTGATACACATCATAATAAAGTATATTAGTTTTTAATCAAACTTGTCCAGTATAAGAAACTTGCATTCGAAATATCTGATGCACCACAACATGGTGGATTATTTGTTTAATTAGGAAACATTCTTAGATTAGATTTATTTTGGAGATTTGTTCAAGGACCAGGTTTTAAGTATAGGGAATCTGAAATTAAAGTGCTTTTCCAACATGACACGGGGTTGGATTTGATGGCCTATGTAGTCTCTTCCAACTCTATGATTCTAAGTGAAACCATTAGCGGCACAAGTACTATCAAACAGCATGCAGCATCTTAAACCACTTAAGGTACCTTTCCACATGTTGTGCTACAACATAGATCTGAAATAAAATATATTTGCATTCTTCCATATGTCGTTTTTGTTTTGAGATCTCAAAATGCCTCTGAGGGAACAAAAAGGCACAGCCCCATCATGCTTAGACTCAGAAGCAAATGACACCCGCCCCACCCCTCCAAAAAAAGGTGGCCACAGAGAGCGAGAAGAGCAGCTGGTATCTGTCAGACTCAATCCCTTATCCCACTGCATTTCCTTATATTTTGTGTCTCATTTAGACTGTAAGATCAGGTCAGTGAATTAGCAAATGAGTCATTTGCAAATTGTCCTGGAAGCCATTTTATCTGAAGGGTAGAATATAAACATTCTTGATAAATAAATACTAAATCTTTTGGGGAAGATCCGCCAACCTCAGAGGTGATTGGAACTCCCTTAACCAAGAGCTTTTAGACTAGCACCTTCCTCGCTCTCTTTCTGAAGGTAGAGTAAGACGCTGTTATTTTGGCACACTGTTGGAATTGAAAGCTCAATAATAGACCCCACATAATGTGCTAGATGCACTATTTTTTCTTTTCTAATTGTTTATATCATGCAAGGTTGTACACTTTTTGGTAACTTAATTACATATATGCTGTGAATTTTTAGCCATGCCCTTTTAGCTGCTGTAAGCTGCCTTGAGTCCTAAACTAGGGATACAAACAACTGTAATAACAACAGTAGCATTTTTATTGTGGCACAAAAGTAAGCAAATGAAAACAAATTTGCCACAATAAATATACTATGTAGTTTCACAGTCTTGTGTATCTTTTGTTCATTAAGTGGTAACAATGCCACTAAAATGTTTTCAGTTCCAACCTGTAACACAACAATCTGCAGAAAAGTCAGATCGGGTGTGATGTTTGAACTTCTGCAAGGGATTATACCTGGTGCTCCTTTGAAAAATTCCCCAAAACTGCTGTTAGTTTAAATGCAACTACTAGGCTATTGAGATTACTTGATGAGAAACAACTTTGCCCCTTTTACTGGGTATAAGTCAACTACTGAGCACAATTTAATATGCTGGCACTAACTTTCAATGCTGTTCATAATATGGGATCCAATAGCTCAACAGTCCACATGACATGTCATCCCTGGGAGTCTGGCTAATAATAAAATAGGACTTTCAGTTGTAGCACCTATCTAGGGAATGCCCTCAATAAGGATCATCTGGCACTTATTTGCAGACTACTTTTATGCTAAGCTAAGATTTTTGATGTTCTAGAACTATGAGTTCCAAAATCTAGTCCTCCAGATGTTTTGGACTTCAACTTCTAGAAGCCTCAGCTGCCTTGGCCAATGATAAAAGTTTCTGGGAGCTGAAGTCTGAAACACCTGGAAGAGCAGAGTTTGGGAAAAGTTGCTCACCGTGCTGACTACCTATATCACCAATGAGCTCAGAGCAGAAATCCAGTATGGAAAGTAGATTCCGACCTTATTGTGTTTGATTTTCTTATTTATTTAGTGTCATTATGCTGGCATGGTTGTATATGCTTACCATTCAACTGATTTTCATTGCTCATACGTGTTTTTGTTATTTTATTTTTGTGATTTCATTATTGCACTAGAAATATACATGTTAAAGAATGGAAAAAGTAGGAGACTTAAAATTAATAAATAATTTAGCTATGTACCATTTATAATCCTGTCAGTTATTGCTATAAGAATGATTTCCCATGACGAAAGAGAAGCCAATACATTTGATCTTCCTGAATCACTGATGCTCTTCCAACTAATTTTTACTCTGATTAATAGATCAAAGAGAAGTTTTCAAGAATCACTGATGAGGGATAAGTAAATATTTAAAATGTGCAGTGCTCATTCATTCTTCAGTATTTCCTACTCTCAAAAAGGACATACCAAGAGTAGCCCAAAAAACAAAAGGATCAGGGTCAAGTTTTTAGCTCATGGGTTTAGAAACAACAGGTAGGAGGAGATGACATTGACTGAATGTATTCATTAGTTACATTTATATCCTGCATCTTCCTGGATTCAAGACCTGCCTCCCTTTCTCTTTACTTTATTCTCACAATGCAACGGAGAGGTAGGTAAGCTGTGAAAGAGTAACAACAGTCATCTGTGAATTTCAATGAAATCATTATTCAAAGATCCAGAAGTTTCATTATTTAGTTCTGGATTGTCCAATTCCCAGTCCAAGTCTCTAACCACTACACCTCTGAAGAGCCTCTAACACAGTTCTAATTTAGTATTAATTAACAGTAATGAAAAAGTTAGCCATGGCTCAGGTAACATTCATTTCAATTAGGCCTAAGTGAAACTAAGTTTGACTACAGTGCCATACACATCCTTCTCTGAACAAGTTTCAAGTTGTTAACAGCACTGGCCTACCATGAGCGCAGGTGAAGCAAATGCCTCAGGCAGCAGAAAGTAAGGCAGCAGCAATAGTCCTTTCCCTGGTGCTCCTGAATCCCTACAAAGATTGGAGCAGCTTTATAATTTCTAATGGAAGTGTCCATAATCCATAGTATTAAAAACAAATAGGTCTTTTAAAGCTACTTCAGCAAATTGACATAAATACAAATTAGCATGTTTGGGCTCCCATTCTTCAAAACCTCTTTCTGCAACAATAACACAACTTTCAATAATCTCAAGAACTAAACAAAATACAGAATGTGGGAGTTAAGTCTCAATTAACGAATGCCAAAGACGAAAATTATAGACGTAGGCTTTCCACAGCGCAGTTGCTTATATGTTTCAGAATGCAGAGACAAAAGCAGCGTCCCTTGATGTATTACAAGAGACAATGTTGTGACAGCTATGATATTAGGAAAAGGTACAATGCACAGTCAGGATAATCTCAAGCAGAAGGCTGCTTTCATACCATTTTTCATTTAAAACAGGCATAACAACAACATGCACCAACAAACCCCAGTTGATCAGCACATTCATTACAACAAATGAAAAGAGTTTTGAGGAATCAAAAGATAAATAGAAAGTTTACAGGGCCCAGGTTTACAGACACAGTGAAGAAAAAATCCTCAAGTTTTTAAAAACTTGGTCTCATAAGAAATGTTTTGCTAAAACCGGAGCTCAAAGTCTGTTAACTTTGACTATGCTTAGTGTAAGCTACCATAACAATCCAAGCCAAATCATATGTACTCAAACACAGCCTTCAAAAATTCCAACAGAATATACAAATACTGTACACAACACATGTTGGGGTCTTTAAATAGTTTTCCTGTAGTCACCTGGGACTACTACATTGCATAATACAAGAAGACAGAAATATTCTGCCTATCCAGTTTTCCATCAGTGATGCAAATTCAGACAGCATCCCACAATATGATAAATTAAACATTTTCCCCCATTGGCTCTTACGGTGGAGATTGTATGACAAGCTGGCCAACAATTGGGTCAAGGAATGGAAACTGCCTTTACTTAAATAGTTTACCCAGTTTACCTGTCCAAATGGATTCTCCCCTATGAACCATCAAGGCTATTAAGATCTTCCGGGGGGGGGGGGGGGGCTGCTCTCGGTCCCACCACCCTCGCAATCACGGTTGGTGGGGACGAGGGACAGGGCTTTCTCGGTGGTGGCTCCCCGGCTTTGGAACTCCCTCCCACTAGAGATCAGATCTGCCCCCTCCCTCCTGATGTTCAGGAAACTACTAAAGACCTGGCTCTGGAATGTGGCATGTGAGGACTGAACCTGTAACCTCCTTCCTTGTGCTGAACTGTGATGAACTGTGACTACAAGTATGACTATGACTGGATTGACGACTTGGCTTAGGTAATTGTGATGATGATGTTTTATTGTATTTTAGTGTACTATTTCAATATGTAATGACTTTGCTTTTTGTTGTACTTATATATTACTGTACTTTCTTATATGCTGTAAACCGACCTGAGTCCCTCGTTGAGGTGAGAAGGCCGGTATAGAAAACTTCTAAATAAATAAATAATAAATAAATAAATAAATAAATAGTGTCATGAGTAGATTTATCATGAACTCTTCTTTTTGTTTAATTACACCTTGATGGCAATGACAGGAATTAGGGGGATTTGCATCAGGACTGTTGTAACTGCAGGGAATAAGGCAGATTTAGGACTCCTCACCCAACCATCATGATCCTGATCCCTACACACATATATGTGTCAAGGCAGCTGAGAAAAAAAAATCTCATCAAAGTGGTGTTAGGCTCTGGGAAAACAGAACTGACATGTTGTCATTCAGGGACACAATTGCTTGATTTTATATTTGCTTGATGTTGATGTTCAGCATTTCCAAAATTCAGTTCTTAATTTGGAGTTCAGTTGAAGATTTCTTTGGTTTCAAATGCGTAGCAGTTAGCACCTCCTTATAAGGTATGGGGCCAAAACATTCTGTTTTACCTTCAGTAATAATATGTATCTAACTACATAGAGGAAAGACAGAATAGCCAGCACATCCCAAATCTACAAATATAATTTGAGGTAATCTAGGCCTTCCTATTTTAGAACTAAGAAACCAACAATGACAAATGAAGCTGAAGTTTGAGATGTGAGAAGTCGGTAGCAGTTGCTGCTGCTGCCAGTAGGCCTAAGGGCTTCTGAATAGTCAGAGCAGACTGTCCTGAGTGTGAAAGAACAGAATGGACCTTGTGATGGAGGACCTCTGCCCTGTTGAGTGGGAGAAATGCTTTTCCTTCTCCTGAATGCAACATTGCTCTGACAACATCTATTGCTTTTGTTGGATCTAAAATAGACTTCTTGGGGTTGACTTTGAGACTGAAAATCATGAACAGGAAAGATGTTAACCTCCGCCTCTTATGGAAACTGAAGCATAAGCTAAGCATAGAATCCTCTGAACCTTTCACCACTCTGAGTTGGAAGTATGAATGTAAAAACTATAAGAAAGTGTGATGCCACTGCATTCAATGGGGGATAGTTAAGCACACCTGGAACTCTCTTCCTAACCAGACAAAATAGCAGGTTTGGGAGTGGGCAGGGGGAGCATTGATCAACCAGAGTTCGAACTCCATCTGTATAACTTGAGTAATACAAGAATTCAAGGTCTTCTGGAAGGTTGATCTCTTTTTGTTATTCTATCACATGGTGCTTGCAACAGAAAGAACAGATATATTAGTTTAAGATGCTGTTCTAAAGCTCAGTGAAGCCAGTGAGAATTATATAGTCTTCAGCTAGCAACTGCATCAGACCCTAACTGTGCTGCTAAGATCTTCACACAAAACAATTCATTTTTATTGTTGACAATTTCTTTTACAGTCATTAAAAAGTATTTCACTGCAATTGCCATCGATATTGCATACTGAGATTATCCTCTCAGTGATTTAAATCTACAATGTGATCTCCAAACAAGAAAAAAAATCCACATTGTGCTGTTGGAAGTGTTTCCTGAATAATAATCTATTTTGTAGTCCAGTTTTGCAGTTTCAGTTACCATAAAACACAGGGTTATTTGTGTATTGCCCTACACTACAGACTGCACCTCCAGAGTTTGGGTTGAAAATCAATAAAAACTCATCCCATGAAGTGACTGGAAATCTTTCTGGTTTTCATTTTGGAAGGGAGGGAAGGGGAGGGAGGGAAATCTATGTTGTAACTATTACACGGAAGATCAAAATCAATATCTGCTAAACAAAAAGGAACAATCCGCTTCCTTCTCATTTTATCAAAACTGAGCAAAACAGATGCCTGGTTATTGCAGGTAACAGAAGAAACCCCTAGACATACTCCAAAAATATTAATCAACAATGGCAAACTCTCCTAGTAGCTGCAGAAACAGCAGCAAACAAACACAGGGTACTTACTTTAGCAAATGTTGTGCGACAGAGTGGTGAGCCAAGAGGCGGCCATCATACATCTCAGTGGAAGCCCATTGCATTATGTTCTGGTGCATTCGGTACTGCACAGTTAGCATTTTGACAACATGGTCACCATATTTTTCAATCAACCTTTCCATTAAGCTGAGGGAAAGACCCTTCGAGGCAGCCCTGTATCAAGAAATTAACAAACAAAAAAATAAATAAGAATGAACAAAGAAAGCGATTAAGAAGGTTGCAGAGTCATCAACTTCATTTCAATGTTTGGCATTCTGAGAAATAGAAAGAGTGACGGTGATCCAGTAAACGAACACAAAGAACAGCTGGCACTTTCCAGAAAACTACTTGCCCTCACAGTTCTTTGGCTCTGTAACTGACAGTGGGAAAAAGCTGTATGTACACTTCCCTGCATCTCAGTTAATCTGCTCCAAAATGTCATACATGAGATCAGGGTCTTCCAGATGTTGTTGGACTGCCTCTCCCAACATTTCCCACCACTGGCTATTCTAACTACAGCTGCTGGGATTTGCAACCCAACATCTGTAATAGGAAATACTTCTACCTTCCCTCCCTTGGTTACGACATCTTTAAATTCCAATTTTTGAATGATATGAAGGGCCAATGTATTTAGAACATCTTTCCATGAATTGTTTCTTACAGAGAGACAAGACAGTGTAGTGTTCTGGGTGTTCGACAATGATTCTGGAAACTGGGATTCAATTCCCCCCTCAACCATGGCAACCCACTGGGTGACCTTGGACAAGTTATAGATTCTCAACCCCAGGAATAACTGTGATAGGGTCAATTTAGGGTCGTTGTAAGCCAAAATGACTTGAAGGCATACAACTACAAAAAGAGGACCAAAGCAATGTAAACAGTATTTTGTTTTTGTTTTTTTTAATCAAATGTATTTCATTATTTATAACAGAACATAACAAATGCAGACATCTGAAAGCTCATAGTTTTGAAAATGTCATACCTTGCTATTTCAATCCATGTTTTAATTACCAATAACCATGTACTTTCTTTGGTGTTCAAAAGTCTAAACATGCCATCTACTGCCCCTTCTTCAAAATTCAAGTTGTGTTCCAGAACTAGAACTCAATAAATGGTCTCCATGTTTGAATGAACAGATTCCCCCTTTCTCCTTTTATTATTTATAGTCAATTTATCATTCAAAGTCAAGTTCTGTATTTTCCTTCACAAACACATATTGATTATTTTTTTCAGACTTCTTATTTTATTTACCAGTAGTCTAAGCAATGTAAATGATGCATTAGATTGTTACCTTAGATGGAAAAACACCTAAACAGGGATTCTTCTACTTCTTATTTCTACAGTACCAGCACTGTAGTAATAATACACCAATGTTAACTAAGCAGTCACCTGAAAAGGCCTCATCTAGTTCTGTTTTCCAAACAGACATGACAATGAGAATGGTTCTGATAGTCTGGAAGTAAAAACCATGGCAGTCGGTATAATTCTGATACTACAGTTCATCTGGGCTTTTAGGCAAAGATTTTCTGCTTCACATTCTTAAAAAATCCCATGAAAACCTATTGATTAAATGAAATAAAAAGCAAGTCTATGGCTTTCACACATCATTCCGAACCCTTCGTTTTAGCACCAAGCAGCAAATGTTCTAAAATATTCCTTTTAATGTAATCTCATAAAATGTAGAAGAGGGAATAAAAACCACCCTGGGCTGCAAATAAAACTTTTGCATGTGTTAACATTTGTTATTTCCCTGTGTATTCTTCAACTCACTGTATGGATCTATAACAGACTATTTGGTGAAATTATTAAGAGATCTCTTACCCTGCACTGGTAATTATTTATCCCCTAGTTATTGTCACTTTTGGATGAAGTATACACAAAAACATATGGATTAACAATAGAAGTGGGAAAATCTTCTCAAATTAGCCAAATTCTTATAGGCAAATTTTGATTGTATGGACACACTGATTGTATTAAAAAAAATCTTTTATATTTTGTGGTATAGGCGCTAAATATGTTATTTAACACCTTCCTATTCCACTCTTGACTTCAGAACTGGTCAGGATCGTTTACAATAAACAGGAATACAACAAAAGCTAATGATAATCATCATAATCATTCTGGGAATAAACTAGAATCCAAAAATAAAGAAGATTCTCTAGAAACATTTCCGAAATGACCATCCTGGATAGGTGTTAAAATGTGCTTGAAACCACACATGAGGGTGGGGAGTGAGACAGATGTCCTTCAGCACAAATTATTATTACAGATGTAGTCAGGTTCAAACCAGCAAATCCAACTGAAAAGATCAGTTCTCAATTTTCAGCATCAGTGAAGCAATGCATATAAGTGTTTTGTAAACAAATGGGCCTCTTGGCTTACCAGTACTACTACAGCCAGGAACAGAAGCTCAGAAATAGCAGTCTCTGTGGCATTATTTGTTGATTTCTTGCTGGTGTGCTAAAACAATATTTCTAATATATTTCAGGGCAACATTAGTTCCTGAGACCTACCTCCCAACGTGTTCCTCCAGCTTGTTTGGGGCCTACTCTGGCTACTAATGTTATAGCAAATTTAACTCAATACCAATTTCCAAGTTTCATATTTCAGTGATCACAGAGAAATAATAGGAAACAAATACCAGCAAATAGCTTGTTTTCTGAATCAAACCTAAAAATACTGACAGTGTATAACACCCAAAATCCTCAAGGGAAAACATTCCAACAGAATGGCTCATAGAATGCAAAGAAGAAAGTATGTGGTACTTATGTACAAGTTGTCCTCATGTATAAGCCAAAGGGAAGTTTGTACAGGGTGGGTGGGTTATAGATTTTACTATGACCCATGGATAATTCAGAGATCTAACTTAGAGGCATGTGTTAGAGACACACAAATGGGAGTGTGACTGTGAAAGGTGGGTGACATTATGGTGACCCTGGCCAACTTTCAGTGCTTAAGTGCTCAGAACCATCTGAAATAAACAGAACCTGTTTATTAAGGAATAATGTGAGGCAGCTTATACAGACTTATACAATAAGCCCGTATTAAATATGGCCACTGCCACTCCATTCTATCTCAAGTGAGAAGCCAAATGAGAAATTGAGAGAAGCCCATAGCTCATCAAGCTGGCAAAGATATTGCCATCTGTTTCCAGCAATGACCTGTGGATAAGTCATCCAAGGTTTTGGGGGTGATTTTTTCTTGACTTACTGTTGTTGTTCTTAATTACCATCAAGTTGGCTTTAGCTTATGATGAGCCTATGAATGAGAAACATATTCTCAAGTGTGTAACTTTGTAAGTACTTAAATGTGTTGCAACTATGGTATTTAATGGATATATTCAACAAATATTGTTGTAATAACAAGGTTGAAGACTTAACTAATTTCTTTGAGTACATTTCAGTATAAGATGTTCTATATGTATACAACTGTAGCAAAATATTGATTCGTGTATTAATTTCAGTCCACCAGAAGAAGGCCTGAAGTAGGCCGAAACCGGTCGTGAATGGTTCACCTACAAGCTACTCATAAGAAGATACGACTGTACTAAAAAAATTGCATGATATTGTTTATTGTCGCTGTGAAGTTAAACAGTGTAGCATGTTTATATAATTGTGTGTTGAGCTTGATTATTGTTTATCTTATATAGTGGTATTTTTGTTGTATGCACCTCATTCAGGAACCCATTTATATTGTATTATCTCTACCTCTTCCCAACAACCTGCTTCTCACAACCATAAACCTATCTTCCTAACAAGAGACATTTTAAAGGTACACAGCGTAAGAAAACTGCATTCTGATTATTTTCGTCTTTACATTTTTCAGCTATCTGTCCATAAATTGAGAAATGCAGAAGAGGATTTTATTCATGGTTCAAAATCTACTGTAGAACAATGCATTTTTAAAATAATAAATGTAACAAAACAATGAGTCACCTTTCAGGTTTGCACGATGCTTTTATCAGAGATAATAATAATTAATATCTGGGTGAAGGGAAACTAGTAGTGTAATTGCTTCTCAAACACAATTCCAAATCAAGATAAGCTGAGCTTTAATTTTAAAGTAAACAGGTTCATCTTGGAGATGTTAAGTCACACACAATAAACTGCAGAGGTAGAAGCTACCTATGGACAATCAAAAAGTTATGAGCAATATAGGTTCTGTAGGTTTGTTCTTAAGTTAAATTTGTTTTTAAGTCAGAACAGGCACGTTTTAAAAGTGTAACTCCAGCCCAATATATTTTAGCTTTGGATAACATAGGAAAGGGTTAACACTCCTGTGGGTTTTTTTTGCTGTCTGTGTCCCTGTTCAGAAGATTTCATCTTACTTTCTGTCTCTGTGATAATTGGATTTTGAAAAAAAATGGCTTGTCATGGAAACAAGGATTGGTGAGAAAGCTTCAGTAGAGATACCCTTTCCCCATGATAACTCTTCCAGGACTGAATTTCCCTTCCAAGGGGTAGATTTCTCTCACTTCCCATTGTCTCACCCCTGTTCTTAACTATGTGTTGTTTGTAAGTTGGATGTTTGTAAGTTGGATGTTTGACTGCCTGTCCTTTGTTTTGGTGAGGTGGATGAAAAACCACTTTGGGCATCACTTTGAGAAAGAGGCAGCATATAAATCAATCAAACAAAATAAACAGGGTTCTCAAAAATTATTGGATCTATTTACTTCTCTCATTTAAAACAGTGTGGAGCTCTCTGCCTCAGAGTGTGGTGGAAGCTCCGTCCTTGGAAGCTTTTAAACAGAGGCTGGATGGCGATCTGTCAGGGGTATTTTTATTGTGAGTTTCTTGCATGGCAGGGGGTTGGACTAGCTGGCCCACGTGGTCTCTTCCAACTCTGTGATTCTATGTGTCTGTGAAGGGGGATTTTAAAACAAAGAGGTAACATTTTTCAGCTTCATTCTATCAAGGCATTTACCTTGAAATTAAATGGCAATTTAAATAGAATGTATCAGTTTCTTACCTTATTCATTATTAATCAAGAGCACAATTGCTTTTTTAAAACTAACTTTCCTATATCCTAGACCAAGGAAAAGATGGGGAAGAATTAAGAGGTTCTATGCAGACATTTTAAACCAAATAAGACTGAGTGGAAGGCATTCTGTCTGAACACAATTGGATTACATGTCTTGGGTATTGCTGATACCTTCAACAATAATTGGATTTAATGCGGTGATCTCCTTGGGGCATAATTTATTGGTAACTCAGCTTGCGAGATGTAAATCTGTAAACTATATTGATCAGAGCCATGTTCTTTCAAGCTCTGTTTTACTTGAAACCTATTAAATCAAAAGGAAACAAAGAACATTAGCAGCCACTATCTCAAAATATTGCTTAGAAAACAATATATTTGTTTTAGGACTCAGGTGGCCCCAAAACAGCATAATCTGTAAGAGAAAAAATATTTTACTGCCAGATTGACTACAAGGAATTCTGACGGTAATTTTTAAAAATCAAATTATCTGGTTTTAACTGCAGAACTGAAATATTCTTTATTTTAACTATTACATTGTTTTGTTTTATCTATCTTCCTTTACCTAATGTGAATTTTTATATAGCTGAAACATCTCTAATACTGTAGAATATGATTTTTCACAAGTAACTACGAAGCTCCTTAAATACCTAGGCTGATAAAACTCCTCAGCATTAGCTCGAACCTTTTTTTTTTTTTTTTTTTGGTCAAAATACAGTAAAGTTTGAAATTCATGTTTATCATTTATTAAGAACTAGCTGTCCCCTGCCACGCGTTGCTGTGGCCCAGCCTGGTGATTCGGAACATACAGTAATGAGAAATTGTTGGTTTCTAATCTATGTAATTTCTTTATGGTTGTGGGTAAACAGTGTTTCTTGCTGTTTCTTTGTCAGTGTTGATGTGGAGAGTGTCTGGTTTGCCTACTCTGGAACATGCAACATATTATTGTCCTTCTTTGGGGGTCCCTTTCAAATCTATGATACTATATCTGTGTGTGAGAGAGAATCATATATATTTATCTATATCTATGGCTGGATGGCTCTTTGTCTGGAGGGCTTTATGTTTTCTTGCTCTGGTGAAGGGAGTTGGACTGGATGGCCTTCAGGCAGCATTTCTCAACCTGGGGTTTGGGACCCCTGGGGGGGGGGGTTGTGAGGGGGTGTCAGAAGGGTCACCAAAGACCACCATAAAACACAGTATTTTCTTTTTGTCATGAGGGTTCTGTGTGGTAAGTTTGCCCCAATTTCATCAGAGTGCTCCTTGATTGTAGGTGAACTATAAATCCCAGTAAGTACAACTCCCAAATGTCCAGATCTATTTCCCCAAAACTCCATCTGTGTTTATATTTGAGTATTCGTGCCAAGTTTGGTTCAGATCCATCATTGTTTGAGTCCACAGTGCTCTCTAGATGTAGGTGAACTACAACTCCCAAACCCAAGGTCTAGTGTTTTCTGTTGGTCAGGGGAGTCCTGTGTGCCAAGTCTGGTTCAATTCCATCATTGGTGGAGTTCAGAATGCTCTTTGATTGTAGGTGAACTATAAATCCCAGCAACTACAACTCCCAAATGACAAAATCATAATTTTTTGAGTGATGGTCACTCCTTGTGTAGTTAAACGTTTTGTTGCCAAATTTGGTGTGATTTCGTTCATTGGTTCTTTTGTTTTTAAGGTACTCATTATGCAGAGCATTTTTGTATATATAGATTACTATGCCCCCTAGCAATGAAGAATGAAAAAAGAAACAAGTATTCTCAACAACCCAGAATATGGATTTAACTTGAAGCCTCTCACTACCACTAGAAAGGATTGTACAGGTTTTCTGTACCTACCTGGTTATATTGCATTATGAGATCCACAAAGTTCATATAAAATACATTAAAAACTCATTAAAAATTAACATAGAAAGAACAACATAACACAAAAATGGCAATGTATAGACTCCCTGCATACTAATTTCCTCTCTAGAAAGACCAGAACTACATTCTTTTTAGAGGCTTGATATCTTTCAAGGATAGCTCTATAAAAATTAGATGTAATTGCTTTTTCTACCACAAGTGCAATTTGTAAGAAAAGCAAACCCTCAGGCAAATCAGATAAACACATTCTAGCACATACTCACATGCACAACAGTATGAAAACTCATAAAAGTACAGATCCTTGATAACTGATAGGTGAAGAATTCAGCAACAGCAGTCATAGGAAGAGGCTGACAAATCTATTACTGACTAATGGACTGGAAGCTCAGTGCCCTCGCAGCCAAGAGTCGAAGTTATTTTGAACTCTGGGCAGGGAAACTGAACTGGCTTTGAGTCCTTTGCTGTGTTTTAGGTGCCCTTGTTGAGGTAAAAATGAAATACATGCCATAGTTAAAGATGCCTGTGACCCCAAAACAGATAATCGCTAGCTAATACCTCTGAAGTCAGCTAATTCTGGAACTTCTCTGAATGTCAACAGTAGGGGCTGCCATATACCTGTCTCTTTCTGATTATGAAGCGCTCTCACAGAAAGTGCTTACTTCTTACGCTTTCATATTGTCAGTAAATCTTTCTTGATATAAAAACTGCAATTGGAATTCAGAGATCACATGTATCTGTTGGCAAAAGCTTTCTGTTGTTAATTTTCTCTGCTAAAACATAGCCAAGTTTTGGATGTGGAGCCTGAATTCCATGAAGACATTCAGGGTTTATTGGTCCTAACTATGAAAAGTTCTATCTGTGGTGTACTTAAGAAAAAAACCTCACTTGCATCTTCATTGTAATTCTCTTCTCCACAGATGGTTCTTCCTGAACACGGATTATTGTGAGGAATGTTCCTTACTTGTGTGAGATGATTGTGGGAGGCAGCTGTTTGTGATCTCCAGCCAGGATACATTTTTTGGCCTTCAGCAGAGGTATCCAACAGCTGGCTTCAAGTGCTTGGGAACATTCATCAATCACCACCATGTCAAAGTGATTCTCTGGAAGCAGCTTCAGTGGGCCATCGGAAGAGGCTCCTAATTAGAAAGAGAATACAAGAAACTTTAACCTTTGTGCAATAGTGAACATGAGATGGACTTGGGGCTCTTCCCTACTAATCTCCCAATTCTTTCATTCTCTGATTGTGCCATGGCAGGGATCACAGGTTCCTCAACAAAACACAAATTCCTTTCTGTCATGACACCCTTCAGTAGACAACCACAACTGCATCTGAACATTTATTCAGAGAGTGGTTCCTGTCATATTCTACAAGGAGACAGTTCTGGAAGCATTATATGGACATTCCAGGCCTTTGCACAATTAACACTCGTGCGCCAACTGCGACCATACCTCGGGAAGGCGGATCTGGTCAAAGTGGTCCACACCTTAGTCACCTCTAGACTGGATTACTGCAATGCACTCTACGTGGGGCTGCCCTTAAAAATGGCCCGAAAATTCCAGATGATCCAACGGGCGACAGCCAAATTGTTAACTGGGGCACCTTACAGGGAGCAGTCAACCCTCCTGTTCAAGGAGCTCCTCTGGCTGCCTTTCATTTACCGGACTCAATTCAAGGTGCAGGTTCTTACCTACAAAGCCCTGAAAGGTTTGGGACACGCCTACCTGTGTGACTGCATCTCCATATATGAACCCACACGATCCCTTCGATCATCCAGAAAGGCCCTGCTCTCGATCCCACCAGCATCGCAGGCGCGATTGGTGGAGACAAGAGAGAGGGCCTTTTCGGTAGTGGCCCCTCGACTCTGGAACTCACTCCTTAAAGACATCAGACAGGCCCCAACTCTGGCAGTCTTCAGGAGGAGCTTGAAGATGTGGCTGTTCCAGTGTGCCTTCCCGGAATAATGATCCCATAGCACTTTGTCCTCTAAAGCACTTTACATTTCTTTAGGTCTGCTCGTATGCCCTTACACAAACATCATTATCACCTTTTTGTCCATGTCCCAGTATTAATTCCAATTTTAACCTTACATTTGGCCTTCCCACTGTTCTTTTTTTTAATTTTTAACACACTCTTTAACATCTAATCTTATTTTTCTGCTTCAGCATTTTTTTCTTTTTTCCCAACACTGTGCTCCCCTCCCCCCATCTCAAGCCACAACTTTTACATGTCGTCTGTCCAAAATCTCAATTCTTCTTCTAGTTCTTCCTCTATTTGTATATTTATTTCTTTTTTCCAGTTCCTTGCTATAAGCAATCTTGCTATTGTTAATACATTTGTTATCGCTTCTTTATCCTCCTTTTTCAATTGTTTATTGTTATATAATGATAATAAAGCTGTACTAGGACTTTTCTCAATTTTCATATTCATTATATCTTCTATTTCTCTAAATACTTTCCCCCCAAAATTATTTACATATTTACATTGCCACCACATATGTATATATGTTCCTGGTTCTTGACACCCTCTCCAACAATTTTTTGAATTATTTTTGTTTATATATGCTAATCTTACTGGTGTTAGATACCATTTCCATATTAACTTATAATAATTTTCTTTAACCCGTATTGATAAATTTTTTAGATGTCTTTGTCTCCATAATTGTTGCCACTCTATTTCATTTATTTTTATCCCTAAGTCTTTTTCCCACTTCCCACTGTTCTTAACTGTGTGATGTCTTATTGATAATGTTGTATATTTTATTGTCTTTGTTTTTTTAAAATGCTTGTATTGTTGTTATTATTGCTTGTATTTTTGTGTTTGGGCTCGGCCTCATGTAAGCCGCACCGAGTCCCTTGGGAAGATGGTAGCGGGGTACAAATAAAGTATTATTATTATTATTATTATTATTATTATTATTATTGAATAGGCATTGTACACCCTATTCCAGTAGAGGAATTACTCAGCTAGTTAAATCCATACAAATGATATCTGCAATGATACTATTTTTTTATTATTGCAGTTTTACCACCATAAGGCAAATCTCTCATGGGTTTTGGGGGGTAAGTAGTTCAGAGGGGGGTAACCCTTGTCTTCCTTTTGAAGCTGAGAAAGTATGACACATCCAAGGTCACTCAGAGTTTTTTCCAAGACTGAATAGGGATTAGAATCCTGGTCTTCCAGAGTCTCAGTCCAACACTCAAACCACTGCATCACAATGGCTTTCACCAAAGCTTTCCAAAATACAAGAAGCACATTATCGAATCAATACCAGAATCACCAAAAAAATGGCATTCTGTCCCTACAACAATAAAGCCATGGTATTGAAGAAAGCCCACAAAAAGAACTATGAGCACTGCAACTGGCATTCAGAGATAATACAGAGTTATCAAAATTATCAAAACTTGATGCCCATATCCTCCATGAATGTACCTAATGCCCTTGGTACTGTCTATGGTCTAGGTTTTCCCTTTGAGCCTGGGAAACATTGGCAATGCCTTGCCATGCCTGCTTTGAATGCAGTTGGTCATTGTCTCCACATGCCACAATAAAATAGTTCTGTTCCTTCAACTAAATAACCACATTTAGCTGGTAACCCTGATGGAGGCTCTTGAAGCAAGAACCTCTACATCTTCATGCTTACAGTAAATCTAACTCCTCTTTTCTGATTAGTATTTACAATACCTAAACTCATGCATTGAGTATAATAAATTCATTAATTTGAAGGTGGCTTTCTCGGAGGGGGCGTGGGTGACGGAGGAGGAGGAGGAGGGGGAGGAGGGAAGGATGGCGTATGCGCGGAGGGGGCGTGGTCCAGCTGGGACGCCTCTGCGCATGCTCTGTTTCTTTTTGTGATGGTGAGTTTGTTGTAATGTTTTTTTGTGTTGTGATGAGTGTTGTGCATACCTTGTGGTTTGAGGTATGCGTCCGCCAAGTTTGGTGTTTTTTCGTCTGGGGTTTTTCGTGTTTTGCAGCCCCTTACAACGCCCTTTTCCATTTTATATATATAGATGTTGCTGCTGTGGGGAGACAAATTCATGCTGGTGGGGAGGCATCTCTGCGCATCTCCCCACCTTTGACCAATTTACAGATGTTGGACTCTCAGAGGCACTGAATGCAACAAGTCACTATCTTCACTAATCTTACAACTAAAAAATATATGATGGATTGGTAAGACTACCGAAAGGGAGGTGGAGGGACAAAATCTACAACTACTCTCTTTCCAGCAGCAATTCACTCTTTAACAGAACCACAGTACCAGAAGCATGAGTGTGTGTATGTGTGGTGTCAGCAGGACAGCAGGGAGCCCCTAGACACTGAATGTCCTGGAGCATTTGTTCCAGTTGCACCATTGATGATCCACGCTTGCAATAACAATGATATAGCGAAGAGAGGTGTTATTCCATTCCAGACACTCTGGTAGAATCTTAATGTGCTGAACTCTTTTAACTAAAAGTCATTTCTGTCCCTCAGGGTTGAAGCAATTAAGCTTTCCTTCTGCTGAGTTTGGCATCAAGACGACAGAAGTAGGTTTGTGCCAAGCAACTATGTAGAACGAAGGAGGTCACAATGATTCTACCTCCAGTTATATCAACCGAATAATTGCTCCAATTGGAACTTGGTTTTGGGGAAAGAAAAAAAAATAGCCCAGTGCAGAAGAATTCAAAGTAATCTGGCTTTGTTCTGACCTGATTTCCATTGGAAGTTTTCAAAGCCTCTCACAAAAAGGAAACGTGCAATTCTTGTCTGGAAATGTATTTTTAAAAGTATAAAAAGTTAATGCACTAGACCTAAAGTATCACAAAGATAGCAAGTTATAGATCATAACAGAAGAGTAAATTGTCCTCCTTCTTGTTCTAGCTCCCCGGGGGGGGGGGGGGGGGGCGAGGACGACCAAGATCATCAGTGTCCAATACTGACTGGGATTTTGGTGCTTTCCTCTTCAAAGTATGCAATGAGAAGACAGCTTTTTCAGTAAACTAAACACAGAATAAAGAACCTGGTATAACTTTGCGTGGAACTAAGTTTTAAAGGTCCAAGTTCTCAATTTATTCATCTCCTTCCCTTAGGAATGCATCCCAAAAGACAGTTTAAATAAAATATTTGACTTTCCAGTGTCCTTCACCATGCAAGATTTATAGTATTATTTCAGTCTTCCTATCAAATGGAAAACATACATTTCAGTAACAAATTGATTTTAGCAGATAATTCCTATTAAGTTTATAAATCTTTGTCAATCCTGTAACTTTTTATAGGAATCCTTCATATATACATTTCATATATGTCCAAAATTATGTGGACATTTTCCAAAATATACTTTAAGAATCATCACCAACGCCTCAAACAAAAATAGCAGCCATTTTCTTTGGTCATCCTCTAAGAAGCGGCATTATTGTGTATATGTTGCCACTGGCTGCTCTGACTAAGGAAATAAAATTTCTTTGGTTAACCTTGTTAATATTGATTCTTTACCCAGAATCTTTCATGATATGAGGATTATACCTCACTAGTTTGTTTGCTTTTTTTTCTTCTCTTGTGCTTTTCTGCTCCATAATTAGATGACCTAAGTAACGTATTGGTGCTAAGTGCATTTGGACAACACATACAAGTCTACAATCTACTCTTCATAGAGCATTGCTTCCTATTACTATGTGGGCTATTGAGAGAAAGGGATTCATAAATTATTTATATGAATTATCATGCTCTCAGACCAGCAAAAAAGTGAATTGTTTTTATTTTAAAGTACATATTGTACAGCTTCTTAACAGGATGACCAAAGAAAATGGCTGCTGTTTTTGTTTGAGGAGTTGGTGATGATTCTTAAAATATAATCCTCATCTCATGAAAGATTCTGGGTAAAGAATAAATATTAATAAGGTTAGCCAAAGAAATTTTACTTCCTTCATCAGAGCAGCCAGTGGGAACACATACACAATAATTAAAGGTACACAGTATCTAAAATCAGTCACGTTGTCTTGGTAAATAATGCACACAGTTTCACAAGTGCCATTATCCCCCCATAATATTCTTGAGTTCAAAGAATAACTATGTTTATTGTTTTGTGACAAGGAAAATCTGTTGCCTAAGTGTGGGATAGGCAATTATTCTCCCTAATGGAAGGACCATACCTAAATAAAGACACAACATGCCTCCTTGTAGCTTTCCAGCAAAGTGTACTCCCCTCCATGAAAAGTATGCCATAATAAATGTGTTACTTTCAGAATTCCTTTGGTCCTTTGCTTCAAAATATCAAGAACACCTCCATCCCTCATTTCCCCAATTCCTTCCACTATTATCCTCTTACTTACTTCACAGGGTTGTTCCAACAATAACATGGGGCAGGGGAAACTGTTTTCAACCTTGAGCTTTTTATAAGAAATGTAAGATGGCAGTACTATAAATAATGAACATGCTGAGAATCAATTCACGAACCCCCATGGCACAATACCCACTTAACTCACATTTCTTTGACAGGTAAACTCACTTGTCTGCTTTTTATTTTATCTTCTGACAGCTTTGGGTGCTAAGAAGTATTCACATAGATCAAAATGCCTAGATTTTATTCACACACAAGAGTGTCAAGAATCATTGGGGTGCTTTTGCAACAGAAAGCAAGTTGAAATATGGCACTCATGCAGTTCTAAAATTGTGATTACCAGAGAGGTTTGGAAAGGGGATGTGAACATTATTGCTGCACAAAAGCAGGCCAAAAAGATTCACATAATAAAGTGGAAGTAGACAGGATACACGTTTTGTTTGGAAGATCACAGGAATGCTCAGTGATAACCAGAGTCATGTCTCTGAGAAAGAAGCAAGACAAGGGTTTACTTAATGTGAAATAAAGAGATGTTAGTTTCTTTATCACACACTTCAACAAGCACAGACTTCTGGAGAGGGAATTTTCAGTCTTAGTTAGGAAAATAACTGTTTACAGGACACTCACAATTATTTAAATTTTACATTCTGTATACAATTTTCCAATATCTGATAGAAAACCATGTACTGATATTTATCTTCTGAAGAGATTGCTGTTTCCATTCTGATTGTATGTCAAGGCCAAAAATTATATATATAAACAAGTTCCACTAGCCGAGGGGCCCCCATAGAGGTCGTGGTGGGAAGGAGGAGATGCGGAAAAAGGAGACCTCAAATTCGGCTTAATTCGGACCGTTTATCTACATTAACAATCCCAAACCGGTCTCCTAGGGTAAATTGGTGTAACCAGGCTGGCGGGCCCTCCGGATCGAAGGTGGTGCTGCTGAACGCCAGATCTGTCAACGGAAAAACGACCTTTATCCAAGACTTAATCCTGGATGAGCGGGCAGATCTGGCGTGCATCACGGAGACCTGGCTGGATGAAGCTGGAGGAGTAAATCTGACCTAGCTTTGTCTTCCAGGTTTCTCCGTGCAGCACCAACCGAGATCCGGAGGTCAGGGAGGCGGGGTCGCAGTGGTCTATAGAGATTCCATCCATCTGACCAGGTACCCCATCCCGCAGACCACAAATTTTGAATGCGTCTACCTGAGGGTGGGTGACCGGGACAGAATAGGGATTCTACTAGTGTACCGTCCACCTCGCTGCACTACAGTCTCCCTACCTGAGCTGGCGGGGGTGGTCTCGAGCCTGGTGTTGGAGTCTCAACAGCTTCTTGTGCTGGGAGACTTCAATATCCATGCCGAGGCGACCCTCACAGGTGCGGCTCAGGACTTCATGTCTGCCATGGCAACCATGGGGCTGTCCCAACAAATATCTGGCCCCACTCACTGTGCTGGACACACATTGGACTTGGTTTTCTGCCAGAGATGGGAACAGGGTGGCGGTGTGGAGGAGTTGTCCATCTCTCCGTTGCCTTGGACCGACCACTTCCTGATCAGATTTAGGCTCACTGCGCCCCCTAACCTCTGCAAAGGTGAAGGACCCATTAAGATGGTCCGCCCCAGGAGGCTGATGGATCCGAATGGATTCCTGACGGCTCTTGGGGATTTTCCCGCCACCTCGGTAGGTGACCATGTCGAGGCCTTGGTCGCTCTCTGGAATGGGGAGATGGCCAGGGCAATTGACATGATCGCTCCGGAGCATCCCCTCTCAAGTAGCCGAGCTAAACCAGCTCCTTGGTTTACTGAGGAGCTGGCAGTGATGAAGCGAAGGAAGAGGGAACTAGAGAGCGTGTGGCGTTCGGATCCGAGCGAGTCAAATCGAGCACGGTTTGTGTCCTTTCTTAGGGCATATGCCGCGGCAATAAAGGCCGCAAAGAAAACCTTTGCGGCCACTATTGCGTCTGCAAAGAACCGTCCGGCGGAGTTGTTTCGGATTGTCAGAGGTCTTTTAACTCCCGCCACCTCAGGCGGGAGCCCTGACAACTCGGTCACGCGCTGTGAAGCATTTGCTCGGTTCTTTGCAGACAAAGTCGCCTTGATCCGTTCTGGGCTGGACGCCGCGTTAAATGCAGTCTCTGAGGATGTAACAAGAGCACCTGCTTGTCCTATTTTGATGGATTCTTTTCAGTTTGTGAAACCCGAGGATGTGGACAAGATACTTGGAGGAATGAGGCCCACCACGTCCATCCTAGACCCCTGCCCATCCTGGCTTCTGAGGGAGGCCAGAGGGGGATTGGCTGAGTGGGTAACAGTGGTGGTGAATGCCTCCCTTCGGGAAGGCAAGATTCCAGCGAGCCTAAAACAGGCTATTATAAAGCCGCTGTTGAAGAAACCATCACTGGACCCCACTAAATTGGACAACTTTCGGCCTGTTTCCAATCTCCCCTTTTTGGGCAAAGTCATGGAAAGCGTGGTGGCCTCACAACTCCAGGTATTCTTGAGAGACATGGATTATCTGGATTCGGCACAGTCTGGTTTCAGACCGGGACATGGTACCCAGACGGTCTTGGTTGCCTTAGTGGATGATCTGCGCCGGGAGCTAGACAGGGGGAGTGTGTCCCTGTTGGTGCTCCTGGACCTCTCAGCGGCCTTCGATACTGTCGACCACGGTATCCTTCTGGGGCGCCTTGCGGAAATGGGCCTTGGGGGCACTGCTTTGCAGTGGCTCCAGTCATTCCTGGAGGGCCACACCCAGAAGGTGTTATTGGGGGACTCCTGTTCTACACCACAACCTTTGACTTGTGGGGTTCCACAGGGTTCCATACTGTCCCCCATGCTGTTTAATATCTACATGAAGCCGCTGGGTGAGATCATCCGGACTTTCGGGGTGCGGTGTCATCTGTACGCAGATGATGTCCAACTCTGTCACTCCTTTCCATCTGCTACTAAGGAGGCTGTCGAGGTCCTGAACCGGTGCCTGGCCGCTGTAACGGTCTGGATGAGGGCGAACAAACTGAAACTAAATCCAGACAAGACAGAGGTACTCCTGGTCAGTCGCAAGGCTGAACAGGGCATAGGGTTACAGCCTGTGCTGGATGGGGTCGCACTCCCCTTGAAGGCGCAGGTTCGCAGCTTGGGTGTGACCCTGGACTCATCGTTGAGCCTGGATCCCCAGGTTTCAGCGATGACCAGGGGAGCATTTGCACAGCTCAGGCTCGTGCGCCAGCTGCGCCCGTATCTCGGGAAGTCTGACTTGGCCACGGTGGTACACGCTCTGGTCACATCCCGCCTTGACTACTGCAACGCTCTCTACGTGGGGCTGCCCTTGAAGACGGCCTGGAAGCTTCAACTGGTTCAGCGCGCGGCAGCCATGTTACTAACTGGGGCGGGATGCAGGGAGCACACAACGCCCTTGTTGTCCCAGCTCCACTGGCTGCCGATTTGCTACCGGACCCAATTTAAGGTGCTGGTTTTGGCCTACAAAGCCCTAAACGGCTCCGGCCCAAAATACCTTTCGGACCGCATCTTGGCCTATGAGCCCATGAGGACCTTGAGATCGTCTGGGGAGGCCCTTCTCTCGATCACGCCTGCCTCACAGGCACGTCTGGCGGGGACGAGAGAGAGGGCCTTCTCGGTGGTGGCCCCCCGGCTGTGGAACACTCTCCCTGCAGACATCAGACAGGCGCCCTCCCTTATGTCCTTCCGAAAAAGCCTTAAGACATGGCTGTTCGAGAAGGCATTTAATTAAGTGCTATAACAATGTGGTAAAGATGACTGGAATGGAACAAGGAATATGAGATTGGTTATGATTCCACTATGAGACGAAGCGGATTATTTAGTGTAACTTTATAATTGTTGTATTGTTAATATGTTGTTTGTAATTGCCTTTTTGTAAATTGCCTTTTTATATGTGTTGTACACCGCCATGAGTCGCCCTAAAGGGCTGAGAATGGCGGTTAACAAATGCATCAAATAAATAAATAATAAATAAGATCCCCTGTGGACATGCATAGGTACACATGAGAAGGTCACTCCCCAATCCCATACTTTTGGGGATACTACAAAGATAGTGAAGGAAATAAAATACTTAATTAAAATAAAGATTTTAAAAAACTGGTTTATACTTTTCAATTTACACAGTAAAAATAATCTCCCCATAAGAGCATAAATAAGTGTGGAGAAGTCAGGTTTTTTGTATGCTGTGAGCAGTTGCCCAAGCTCTTTTATGAAAAATTATTGATGCTCAATAATACCTCTCCTGCCAGAGAAAGCAGTGTCAGGAGAATACTTCTAAGCCTTCCACATGAAGCCTCAGAAGCAGGATTTCATGACTGTCTTGGGGGAAGGAAGAACTCTAGCAATAGCTGTTCTCTCCCCTGCCCCCACTGAAAGAAAGGGGAAGGTCTTCCCATCCACCTCCTCACTTATCCCCTCTATCAGCACCCTCCCATATATTAATAATAATAATAATAATAATAATAATAATAATAATAATAATCTTTATTTGTATCCCACTACCATCTCCCCAATGGACTCGGTGCGGCTTACATGAGGCCAAGCCCAAAATACATCAAACATCCATTGTGCATCCATTCCTGGATCAGAATGCAGCTGGACAAAGTAGGGTAGATGACACAATGAAAAAAGTGAGCTAGGAGGGACAGAGCAATGGTGGAAATATAGAATAGCTTCTCTATCAATTGGAAGCATACTACAGAATCACCTAGAGTGTCTGGAAAATGCTTAGGGAGAAGATATTTTGTCAGATGTCGATGAATAAAACACAAGTAGTGGTATTGTTGATATGGGAGTCGTCCTGTGTTCAGCACAGTCAAGAGATAGACCTGAAGCTGAGTCAACCATTGTAAAGTTCAGATGGGAGGCTGGAAATTTTTCCCTCCTGAAGAACACATCTGTGAGAGGGAAACCCTCCTTTCAATGAGATATATGCACAGAAAGAGGAGATGGTCCTCCATATCATGATGGCGGCTGCCATACTATTCTGAATTACATGAATCCCAAAGCAAGGGGCAGGAGGGTTGACTGGGGATGGAGCAGACCTCTCTAAAATTATCAGACAGATAGGACTGGGCCACCAGAATTCTTTCATATACATTTGAACCTCTGATAAGCTACTAGTCTGAACAGCCTTAGAATATGCCATCTTTCCAGTTACTGAACACATTTCCCCCTTTCCGATATATTAATTTTACGCTTTAAACTGTGTTATAGCATTTCATTCATTATTTTGCTATTATATTCACAGCAGTCCCATTGTTAACTGCTTTAAGTGGTGGCATTATTATTACTATTATTATTATGCATTCTGTGATTTTACTTTTCAGTAAACATACTCATAGGGGAACAGTGGGTTAAACTGCTGAGCTGTGGAAATTGCTGGTTGACAGGTCAACAGTTCAATCCAGGAAGCAGGGTGAGCTCTGGTTGTTAGCCCCAGCTTTGGCCAACCTAGCAGTTTGAAAACATGCAAATGTGAGTGAATCAATAGGTACTGCTCCAGCAGGAAAGTAACGGCGCTCCATGAAGTCATGCTGGCCACATGACCTAGGAGGTGTCTACGGACCACACCGGCTCTTTGGCTTAGCAATGGAGATGTGCACCACCACCCAGAGTCGGTTTCCCCTAGACTTAATGTCATGGAGAAACTTTTCCCTTTAAACAAACTCATGCATGAACACAAAATTCGTAATGATCTGATGTGTTGTGCCCTGCCACCTTACCAGAGTCCCTGTCCCTTCAACAGCTGACTATGAGGGAGCTAGCCAGTTGTAAAAACCAGCCAGCAAACCAACAGAAGCTCTATTAAAAGCCAGACTTTTGAAAGGAGCCAATGATAGCAGCAACCTTCATGCCCAGAGGCCCAGAGGGCAAGGTGTTTGGACATTTGCAAAAGTACTCAGCAAGGAAGTTTTTGGCTCAAGACTGCTCTGTAGAGTAGCTCTCCAAAATTGAAGAGGCATTTGCAATTTAAGGGAGAACAGTAAATTCTGCAGTCCTAGGAACCTACCATCTCCCTCAACCTATTGCTATAGCTGGCCCTGGCTTCAAAGATAATTTGTACATTGTTTGGAATTCCCAACAAAGCTTCATAATATGAAGAATTTACAGCAGCTTAAATCTAACACTGTCAATATTCTGACTTTAGCTGTACTTGTTGAAGGCAAGGACAGAAAGATTCTCCTAACCTGTGTTTGTAGCAAGAATAACATCTGCATGTGTCAGGATTTCAGTCATTGCCATTTCCTCTCGCTCCTTTAGCTCCTTTCGCAGTGTCTTGATCTCACTCAGAAAATGGCTTCTTTCCCCTTTGTCTTGGGTTTTTCTGGTCTTAACCTGCACAAAAAGAGAACAGAAAGGGAAAGAAACCTTAATAAAACAGCCTACAGCCAGACACAGCCAGATAACAATAAAGCCAACAGAAGCTCTTCCATAAAAGTGGGATATTGTACAACTATAGTGCTCTCGGCTCTTGAACCTGATGACAAAGCTTTGATCTATATGAGAAAAGCACATATATTTAGTTCACTTTCCCCAGGAGTGCAAAATTTTAATTGATTTATTGTCAATGAATATTATATTCCTTGGTATTAGTTTGATAAACACCATGATTTTATGTAATAGGTTACTGATGGTATTACCCTAATGTAATCGTCATCTTCTGTTGTAAGCTATAAAATACTAATAAAATGCAATGTAATGTCAAATTATAAGAAACACCTTTTAAAAGAAAAATGTGTTAGGTTTCTATGAGAAAACAAGACAACAATATCTATGCACGGAGATCTAAAATG
Source organism: Anolis sagrei (assembly GCF_037176765.1). Classification (NCBI taxonomy): domain Eukaryota; kingdom Metazoa; phylum Chordata; class Lepidosauria; order Squamata; family Anolidae; genus Anolis; species Anolis sagrei. The sequence continues at coordinate 238,809,281 of NC_090021.1, forward strand.
TTTCATCACCTAAGCACGTTGCACAGCACAACACCACCTAACACCAAGAAACCTCCAACAAGATGAATGAGTCAGTGACATATGTGCCTAAATTAAGCTGAAATTATCATAGATGTAAATTAGCAGCAAAAGAAGGAAGGAAAGACTTTCATATGCTTCCCGATTTGGCATAATTAGTAATCTCTCACCTCAGGTAACTCAATTTTGCTTCTTCAGTTGCTCTCCATTAACTGGATAAAAACTATAGTTCAAACAGGGATGCACCAAAGCAAGAACCAAGTAGAGACACTGAACCAAGGCAACATGCTGCAAACTCTGTGATAAAGATTACAAAAGTTGTTGTGCTTCCCAGCACTTCCTAATTTGAATTTTTCCCCACAATAGTTGGCTCCAAGATGAGGAAGACAGGCAAAGGCTTGAACTATTATTTTGCTCCATCAACAGAAGAAGGTTCTCAGTACAATAAAATGCCCCTTCAGCTCACAAACAGCTTCATTCTGAAAGTGAAACACAGCACCTAACTAAAGTATTCAATGACAAGCTTTTTAAATGAAAATCTGGAAGAAGACGTACAGTGTAGAGGGGCAGAACCCGATTAATTTTCAAGATGCAATTTATAAGAAGAGCCGACAGAGAATTTCACTTTCCTTCTTTTAACAACCACAAAAAAACCTTTAGTGCCACTTTGAGCAACAGCAGTGCTGCCATTAGTAGCCTGGTTGCACTCCACTGCCCCAGAGAATGGCTTAATGCGAACAATGCTATATCATGCTCTATCACTCCCAGAGGCACAATGAGGATGCTCCCTCTGACCAGCCACAGAGCCATCCTCCCCTTTAAAAGACTCTTGAAATAGTCCATGTATCTCCTGTAATACATTGCGCTGCGGCTAAAGTGCAACTCTGCTCTGGTTTGACATTGTGGGAAAGCTTGTTTTTGTTGTTGTTGTTCTTGTTCAATAGGAAAGAAGCAGAACGCTCTCTGCAGCTGCCTCTTGTACATCTTCAGCCCACCTCTAAAAATTAATCAGTTTTGCTTGTCCATAAGAAATTTGCTGAATGAAAATGCCTCCCACGCTCCACTTTTGCCAAAGACAAACCTATGAAATCTGAGGTGTCCACCACAATACTAATGCGACTCTTTCTGTGTATTAGTCTTGTGCATTCCTATAGAATCACTATCCATTTCTGTTTGTTTCATTCGTAAGGCCCTGTTTTTGTTTTCGAGCGCCTCTCTCAAAAATGGGCGCCTTTCTGAATGAGATTTTTTATCCCAGGTCTGAAAAAACAAAAAAAAATGTCCCACTGGCAGCAATGGGCAGGCTTCCCATGCTCCTCTTCTCCTCAATTTTAGGTACTGGCAGGCGTGAATGCTTTCTGGGACTGCATGCCACACACACACACACACACTTTCCAAGGAGTGTGCATGCGTGGCTTGTAGGCCTACTCCTGCCAGGGTCTGCAGCCAAGTGCCAAGTGCCTCTTAGTGCTTAGTTGCAGACCCTGGCAGGCGCGGGCGCTTTAGGTCTGCAAGCCACACATGCACTTTCCTTGGAAGGAGAGTGAGTGCGTGGCTTGTAGGCCCGAAGCACCCGCACCTGCCAGGGCCTGCAACCGAGCACCGAAAACCAGGTGACCATTTCTTGTATCCCTTAAAATTGGCTTTAATTGCCTTAGTAATGTCACAGTAAGTTTTTTTCCTATTTGTGAAGATGTAGAAAAACTAAACATTTTGGAGAGTCCCTCATCCTCAGCAAATTACTGAGTTTTGTTGTTGCTCATTTGTTTAGTCGTTTCCAACTCTTCGTGACCTCATGGACCAGCCCAAGCCAAAGCTCCCTGCTGGCTGTCACCACCCTCAGCTCCTTCAAGGTCAATCCACTCACTGAGTTACTGAGTGGGATAGTCTATTTCTCCACAGCCAGAACTTGGGAAAGAGTATTGCTTCTTTTCAATCTTTATTTGATTTTGGATATATTGCAATCAAAGTTCTATTTGAAGGATTTCACCTTGACTTGGTCTTGATTTTCTATTTATGGAAAGCAGAAATCCAAGTAAGGAGAATTAGTAATTTTTTAGTGGTGCTAGATTTTCTGCTATAAGGGATTTTAAAAATTTCTGAACACTTTATCCTGCTTTCTCATCATTTGCAAGGTAATTTGTAATTTGCCAGAGAACATTCAAATTTTGTTTACGGTGCAATTTTGTGGGTATTTTGCCCTTTTTGGGCCTTGAAATATTACAGTTTACTATTAAAACAAAAGATGAGGGTCATGTTTTTACAGCAATCCCTTGATAAATAACTCCAGTATTGACTGTAAACACAGAGACATGAGTTAGATTACTAGTTCATACCATGGGCCTATTATTTATTTATTTGTTTGTTTGTTTCTACCCCACTTTATCTCTTTTGGAGGAGACTCAAAGCAGCTTGACACAAAAGTATTAGCATACAATTTAAAATATACAAATATGCAAACATTAAAACAGAATTAAATATAAATGGCATAAAATTCACAGTTAAAATCGATTAAAACATGTTCAAAGTTCAAAGCTTTGAGGGATTGGGGTGTGGTTCAAGGATTTATTGACTTGGATCTTATCCTTTCACTTTATACACAGTAGTCATGGGCCCAGTAATAGTTTCAGTTGTTTAATTCGAGTTTTCGTACTGTTTGTTTCATTCAGATGGCACAAAACGGTAACCCCCCTCTTGTTCTACCCCAAATATTTGGTTTTTCTCTCAAAATTCAGGAAACAAATCACTTTCTGCAATGAGGAATTCTGAAAGAGATTACACAGGAAAACAGAGGTATTTGGGCTTGCTGGGTTAAGGTGGGCTGTAGCCCTTTTAGTGGGGAGGGCAATAGGTCTCTACACAGCTGAAACCCAGTTGAGAAGAACTAAGCAATCCAGTTTATTTTGCTTGTCCAAGTAACAGCATGATATTCTAGTTTCAGATGTCCACTGACAGAACTCACTTCTTAAGAGAATAGATGACCTTTTAAAAATCCGCATTACACTGAAATCTCTTAAATAGGGGTAACTCATGTGTGGGTGAGCATTCATGTCCCAAACTTTGGGCTGGGGAACCAAAAACCTGCTGATACTCTCATTTTGCAATGGCCTCATTTTGGCTCATCTCTGTCAATGCAAACTCACTACTTCCAGTATTCAAAGAGATGGTGATGATGATTATTATTATTTTTCATACATCCTTCCTTCAAAACTTTAGGATGACGGTTCCTCTAATCTACGGTATACCATCACAACAGTGTAGTGAGGTGTTTGAGCCTGAGTGACAGAAACTGACTCAAAATCACCTAGTGATCTTTCATGCCCCAAAGGGCATGTGAACCCACATCTCCTGTACCCTAATATCACACTCCAATTACTACACCACAGCATCTTTTAAGTATGGAGCATCACACAAATAAATGGCTGCTACAGTGGGATTGCCTAGTGTCCTTCAATTTAAATAACCTACCATTGTGATTTAAGGTGATGTTCTTTAGGACACCACTGCTCCACATAGAATAATGACTATCCCTTGCTTGCTGGATTCCATAAATTTTCCTGCTGCAATTTGCTGTTTTTTGAACTTTGATAAAGGCAAACAAAAGTCACAAACAGATGCCTCTCCAACAGAACAGCAGGAAAAATATACCAAGTCATGGTAAAAACCTGCTTTATGCAGTAGAAATATATTTTTAAACCTTGGTAAATCACTCTGTGGTAGGTCTGCCCTAAAACCTCTGGCTGCCACTGTGGACTTAGAGAACAGATTGCATCTCACCTGCAAAAACCAGAAACATAGATTGAAGGTGTGAAAAGCAATTATCTCCATACAGTAAAAAGAGCCCTTGAGAGGGTAAGCTGCCATTATATTGAATTTTACCTACTCTTTCCTATTTTTGTGTATCTTCTTCCTATCCCAAGTATCTCCCCTACTGAAAAAAAAAATCCTCTTCTGAAATTGGCTAGAAATTGTGAGCTGATATGACATCACATTACATCCAATTGCACCTAAATGCACAGGTATGGCCTTGGGGGGTAGAAGTTTGCTGCCACATCCTCTGCAGTTTCTTCTGTATCTGGGCAGAATTTTTTTGGTGTGTGTCAGGAGTGACTTGAGAAACTGCAGGTCGCTTCTGGTGTGAGAGAACTGGCTGTCTGCAAAGACATTGCCCAGGGGATGCCAGGATGTTTTGATGTTTTACCATCCTTGTGGGAGGCTTCTCTCATGTCCCCACATGGAGAGCTGGAGCTGACAGAGGGAGCTCATCCACGCTCACCTCAAATTCGAACCTCCGACCTGTCGGTCTTCAGTCCTGCCAGCACAAGGATTTAACCCATTGCGCTACCAGGGGCTCCTGGGCAGATAGGTTTGGACATATAAAGACACACCTGGAATATCACTGCTATTTCCTCATCAGTTCTTTCTATTTGGGCTCACTCTGTGTGACTTAGCCAGTAAGCCCAGATTTTCATGAATCAGGCTTGGGCAGCTTGAGAACCATTACACCAAAAAGGTTTCAAATACCTTTCCTCTCATGCCAGACACCTCCAAACCAAGAACAAATGCCAAGCACCTGGGCAGGCTACAAAATGTGCTGCTAGGGTGGGAACAGTCACAAACAATGTTGACACATATGTTCCTTGTTCTGCCTATTGTAGTATAAAACTAATAAAAGAAGCTTGGACCACATATGGCGGAGTGAATTGACTTTCATACCAGAACAGATTGAACTAAATTGATCTACCCATTTTGCTCACCTCCTTTGCAACACCAAGAACCCTTCAGAGAAGATATTTCTACCAAAGCAACCCTCATTATAAAGTTATATTCCCTTAACGATTACAGGAATGGTAATATGGACGACGAAACTGGATCACGACTTTAGTCATGAGATGCATTGGATCGTTATTGTAGTGTTAATATTGTGTATCACGCTTTGATGATTTTAAATTGTATATCGTGTATTGTTTTACCCTTGTTGTAAACCGCGTTGGGTCGCCTGTTAGGCTGAGAAACTGCGGTATACAAGCAAAGTAAATAAATAAATAAATAAACTGTAAAAAGAGACATCCAAAAGTTAACTGTTGTCTCAATATTGAACATGCCATTATTTCTGTAGTTAAGTTTGCACAATCCACACAAGGAGGAATTCCATGACCTGTAGAAGTACAAAAATTGAGTTAAAAGAAATGTAAAGGAGAAGAAATCTCAAACAACCTTTCATGAGGACTTAGCATGCTCAGTGGGCACTGGAACGATGTTCAACTACTGAATGTGGGCAATTCCTGGCACTGCCAGTCAAAAAGCATTGTAGAACTATTCTACATTTCCTTTTAAACAGAACTTTCTGGTTAAAAAAAAGGATAAACAAATTGGTACAATCATGCAACAGAATTAAAAATGGATAATGCTGTGAGCTGGGCCACAACTGCTTAGAAGCACCAGTGAAAGACACCAGGGGATGGAAATCCAAAGGGAAAAACAATCCAAATAGGCCCACTTTTGGCTGGTTGCAAGTCTCACTTGTTCAAAAAAAATTCACCAACCTTGTATTAAAACAGTTCAATATTCAAACTGCTTTAGCAGTGTTTGTGACTGAACTTTTCCCGATCAAGCCAAATTCTATTTACACCCCCTTCACACACAATACCAAAAAATTATTGCCTCAAATCGGTATTTTATTTGAGCAGAGATCAGCAACTAGTGAGCGGAGCCAAAATCCCTCCTCTTCCCACCCTATTAAAGTATATAATCTGACTTCAGTTATCAACCCAAAAAGCCAGAGGATTGTGGATTAAGAACAATATCTGTGATAATGAGAAAGCAGGGGATTTTGTCATCTTCCATCTCTTGCTGTTAAGTTCCTATCAAGAAAAGTTAGTTGCTAACTAGGTTGGGGGGATATTACAAAATTAAAAAATAAGTGTTCAGTAAGAGCCAGGATGTTCACTAGAAAACTAAGCGTGCATACATGTAATTAAAGCAGTTCATGTTCCAAAACTGCTACAATGTGGCACTGGGGAGGTCACTATCACCTAGTCATATCTTATCATCCATGAAATTGGGAACAGCAATCTACTAATGCATTTATTTGTGTGAGGTGATAGCACGTACAAGAATACCTAAAAACTACTTTGTAAATTAAATGATAATATAAAATGATAAATAATAATAAAAATATTGTGTAGTTCTGAAAAGGGGAAAAGTACAGTGATGTACCGTCATTTCCTCCTAAATGAATGTGGCTCAAATGGGCACAAGGAAGGGGGTCGCAGTGTGTGCTGTGCCCTGGCATCCATCTCAGGCCTGCCTTTGCGTGATCATGGGCAGCTTCCTGGCACAGGACATTAATGCAATTTTGAAGCCATTTTTGTATAGCATCCTTGAAAAAGAAAAAAAATTGCATTAAAATATGTTATCCCAATTAAATTAGTGCCACATTTTAAATTAAGTTTAAGAGAGGAAATTAAATAAATAGAATGACAAAGAACTCCAAGCCCCTGCTTACTGATTTTGCTAAACAAACAAGATGAAAGAGGGGAATGTGTAACAAATCTATTTATACAATTAGTATACTGCATTATTTGGCCATCCATTTGATCCTATAACATTACTGGTATAATGTAAAAATGGCAAAATTGTCTTATGGTGTCTATATAGTTAGTGGCTGCTCTCTGCTCTAGAAGTACCTAAGAAGGTGAAAATGGCCTGCTTCTTTTGCTTTCTTTCAATCAGAAAGTAAAGATGCTTTATTATAATTATTCCAATGGGCTTTTCCCTGGTTAGAGAAAAGGTGAATAAAGCTAATAATAGTGATGATAATAATATCAATAACAATAATCATTATAATGATAATGTTATCAATATAATACTTGGATTTATGTTTAACTGTAACTTTGATTTATTAGCATCTGCAGAAGTAAATGGGGAATTTAAAAAGCACTAAATGTGGAGTTGCAGTACCTACACTCACATCCAGAGACCACTGTGAACTTCATCAACAATGGATCTAAATCACACTTGGTACACAGACCCCCCCCCCCCCCAATAACACACTTTAAGTCCTGTGGAACAACGGCAAAGGATGTTGGGAGTTGCAGTACCTTCACCCACATCCAGAGGCCACTGCAACCCCACCCCACCCCCCACCCCGCAAATAACAAATCTGGACAAAGCCTGCCACACAGACCTACCATACCAACTTTAAGTCTTGCTGGGTTATTTGTGGGTGGGAGCAGACCCTGGACAATGGGAATTGCAATACCTACACCACATCCAAAGTCAACTGTGAACCCCACCGACAATGGATCTGGGCCAAACTTGGCAAACAACCCCCCCCCAAAAAACCTACTTTAAATACTGGGGGAGTTCAGTGGAAAATGACAGAGGATGATGGGACTTGCAGCCAACCTTATGCATTTTCTAATGGGACCAGTCATTAAATCCCCGAACAATGACTTTTCTACTGTGAATCCTTACCAAATTACCTAATCCAGGCATTTTCAGGTACCTAAGCAAGTACATAATAAAGAAAACTTCCTCCCATGATCACAGGATGTTTTCCAGAATCATTGCAGTGTTGTATTCAATATCATAGGGATCTTCAACATTTTAGAGCTTTGGTGTCATTCAGAAACCTGAGAAACTGGCATGTGCATGCAACCACAACAAATTGGCTGCTACAAAGGTTAGCAAAGTGAAAAATGCCTTCCTACTCACAAAAGACAAGAATTTTCCCCATGAAAATGAGGACATGGCAAAGGTTGGATGAGATGCTAAACAATGCATTTGCCTCTGCAAAGTGCAATAGAATCATGTCAGACAAGGAAAAGCAATAATGCACTAAGAAAAACAAGAACAAAGAGAAGACCTGCGAAAAAAGGAACACACTCTGGCAAAATTAACTCCCAATCCCACCCAAAACATAGAGAAACGGGCAAAACTACACACACAAGATATACAGCCTCAAGAACCGCCTCCTCCTTAGCCTGATTTCCCCTCAAGTCCCTTCTCCTCCCAATGCCAGTCTAGTAAGCCATTTTTTCCACAGAGAAAAGTCCATATCCCTTCATTTTAGAAAAGCAATAGTTTGTCCTAGCTGGCTGAGCAGAGAGGTAGGCAGAACACCAGCCTCTAGCCACTGTGCCACTTTTCTTGTCTTTGTTCTAAACACTCTGGATCTGGAAAAAGCAAAGAAGGGGACAGGTGGATGGCAGCCAAAATGTGCAATTCATCTAGCCAAGACTAGTTGCTTTGTGTGAATTATAAAATTAATTAAACATCACTAAGGACAGGGGGCCTCAGAGGACAGGCCTGGGGCAACTACAGGCACATCAGTACAGAGCTTTGACTCTATTATGACCTTGCTCTGAGCATGCTGCTCTTTAGTACAAACTAAGCACATTGAGAGAATCATTGGGGAAATCCAAAGTTGAGAAAAAAAGGGAAAAAGCAACTTTGGGTTGTCCATTCCTTGTTCAATGGACAAGGAATATTATCTGATGCTTATGTGTATATGTGGAAAAACAAGTGAGGGAGGTGGAAAGCTAGGAGATTTGCTAAAACCCTGAACAGGGGCACTCCATCCTGCAACAGTTTACTATTGGTCCTACTTGTAAATGTTTCATAATGTATCTCCGATTTTGATTTTTCAGATCTATACTATCCAATTCTCCTCACATTTTTTTCTAATACAATAAGGGGCAGGTGTTTGCCAACAAACCCAGGATTTGAAGGTTGTACTGACGGTGATTTCTGTGTAGCACTTCGTTTTCCCCTCCTCCTTAGGTAGCTGGACTGTAAGAGCAGTGGCATGTATAATTTACTGTCACTCCACTGCTCAGCTGAGTTCAATAAACACCAATGAGCTTTAGAAGTATTCACTCCAGTTAATTTATTGCAAGATATTTCACAAACAAATTCAAATCAACCTCATCTTCTTGGTGTCACTCCATCCCTTCCTTTTATACCCCTCACCCTTCTGATCACACAGCTGCCTGCCCTCAATATGTTTTCAGGCTCAGCTTGTAAATCTCTCCATGAAGTTAAAGGTACACACCTATAATTACTGCAAATATTAGCAATATATTCTACTGGGCAATTATTTAAAAACAAAAAAAATGTGGAACATAAAACTTACAAAGGCTTGATCAATATCCTTCCGGATATCTGCCACAATCTGGGCATTATCCCCATGGGCCAAGATGGCATCAAGTGAATGTTGCTGTATGGACTCCAAGAGACGAGCTGGATGACCAAGGCGAAGAATCCGGGCTTTATGGCTTGCAAGTCTTTCTACCAAGTTGTCCACTGCAATGTTAGATGGAGCGCAGCACAAGACCTTAGAAAGAAACATTTTTAAAGTGTTAATTATTTCCCTGCAATGGCTAGAAGCTTCCAAAAGCTTAGATGAGGAGTACACAGAAACAAAATATTTCTGATTGTTCCAGAATAAGAGAGAGGTCTCTAGGTTTGTCCAACAGTTTCATGGTTTTGCTATCACCCAGAATTCCTAGAATAGGAGTAGACAACAGTTTTGGAGCTGCACCAACCATAACCTCTAACCACTGGGTATGTTTGCTTGGGCTGTATCAAAGGAATACACAAAGCAGAACAGTTCATCTGATGTGTTTTTGCTATATACTCAACCACCAGACCTCAGGTGCCATAAAGTTCTACTTTGCCTAAGCTCTGCCTTCTAAAGTACTATATATTATCTGACAAGTGAAGACCCTTTTATTCCAGCAGTTGTATGGGAACTGATTGCTTTCTACAATGATTTTCTTTTTTTATTGTTGTATAGTTTTAAATCTATGCTTCAAACTTAATTTTATAGATTTTTATTCTATCATATGTTTATTTATTTACACTACTTATATTCCGCCCTTCTCAACCCAAAGGGGACTCAGGGCAGATCACAGAACACATATACAGCAAACATTCAATGTCAATTATACAATGACAAGACAGACAACAGATATATTTAGGCTATTTATCTTTTGGCATCTTTTGAAGGCTGTGGTCGATTCCGGCCACAGGGGGTTGCTGTCACTCCATCTCCTTGCCGAAGAGCTTTCTTTGTTCATAAATTTTCCTCCAAAACGCCATGCCTAAAATACCTCCCCACTTAATGCGATTTCTATTCATCTACTCACATTGCTGTTTTCGATCCGCTAGGTGGGCAGGGGAGCTGGGCTGAAGGTCAGGAGTTTCAAACTGTCAACTTTTCAGTTGGCAAGATTTACTGCAGCTGCAGCTGGTGATTAACCTGCTGTGCTAAAGCCTACATGATTTAATATTATTTAATATTTATTCTTTCATATGTGTTTAGCTATATGTGCTTTAATTAGTATTTCTTCTTATTCTGTAAGCCATCTTAAACTCCACTCCTGGGAAATGGCTGGATAAAAATACAAGCATATCTTAGTTAATAAAGCCCCTGTCAATGAAGCTCCGTTTTCAAAGGTTTTTTATGCTCACCAAGCCCAGTCTTTCCTCCTCATTATCTAAATGGAATTCATTTTGACAGTGTTAGCATTGGGAAAACTGTGAAAGATGAGTGAAATGTTAGGTTTCAACAGTGTGTCTTCAGTAAGAAATGCAATAAACAAAACTTTAGCAAAGAAAGGGATTCTACGCTTGCCCATCACTGTTAATTCTAATTCTTGCCTCAAGCAGAAATGCTGGGGCAGAACTTAGGACGTACTCCATTCTCTTCCTGAATTACATTACCACCCCATAATGGATATCAAATTCTTAGACATCTATTGTCATATCATACACATGCTACAGCATGTATGGATGGTTGTGCAGGGAATGGGAGTAAATTTTCTACACCCCACAAAGAAATCAGTTTCCTTCCATTTGTCATTCAAAATCTTGACTGAAGTAATGTCGCATCACCCGGATCTTCATTTTATTGGTAACTGGGCTTATTTGAGAAGAAGTGGTGTTCTGAAGGGCTTGGGAATGATTTTACGAAATGTATTTGGGGGATTTTCAGGGAAAATGACTCCACATTGAGTGTTCTTTTTTAAAAGAGGGGGGGGGGATCTTGGAGGATTTGTGTGTAAGTGGCAGGGATCTTCAAGGGCCACAGAAGTGATAGTTGGAGCCACTGGTCAGTTTCCTCACCCCTGCACTACACAAAGAGACCATTTTTCCCAACTAGTATTGGATGCAGCCTCTCTCACTCACTTTCAAGCTTTGCTGCACAGCTTGGAGTATTATCTCAACCACAGTAGTTGTTTTGCCAGTACCAGGCGGTCCATGGATGATTGCAAGCTCTTTCTGTGCCAAGGAGAAGCCAACGGCCTCCTTCTGGGAGGCATCCAGTGATTCATTGTAGAACTTCAGAGGCCCTGCAAGAAACAGTAGGAGGAACATTCATTTAGTTCTTTGTCCTGCAAAGAATATTTACACATGAAAGCAAAGTCAACAATACACATAAGGGCTTGACCCTAGAAATAGATCAGATCTGATAGCAAGAATAACCTTTGCACAAAAGGAAACATCCTGGTTAATACCCAGAGGAGCCCAGATCCCCACTGAGCCCTGGCTTCCTTGATGGAAAAGCTATGTTTAGCTGCAAATAGGCTCAGCCTTCAGAGACATTTGGTATCATTATATGAGTCTGTGTTGGAACAGAAAGTGAATGTGCTGTGCCAGGCAGTATTCTGGAAAGGCATTAGTCCCACATCATTTCACTCAAAATTTCATTTGTTAAAATCCCCTTCTCTGCTAAGAGATCAAACATGTGCATTGTGTAAGCAGATGTTGCCAGATCTTCAAAGAAAGATTAATGGCATTCCATAAAACAGAAAGCATTGAGGTGCACCATTTCAAAGATTGTGGGCACATGGGGGTGGGGGGCATGTAGAAAGATTTGAAGGTGAAATGGGGCTTGTCTAACCTTGTAAATGCACAGGAAACTTTGTGGGCAGAAATCTACTACTGAAATATTCCCAATGACATTAGGTCCCCAAACAAAGCAGCAACACTTTCATAGTAGATAGGCTCAACATTCTCAGTTAAATTGGCCTGGAGATGACAAAGCTTAGCCCCATTTAATGAGTAGTGTGGATCCATTGCCCGGCATGCCGTGCTACTTTGACATCCATACAAAACATAGAGCAGGTTTAAGGCAATAACAGAGGTTTAATTTACTTTCAGGACTGAAAGGATGTCTGATACAGTGTCTGCACTCAAAAAGAATTAGGCATAACAATGCAAGACATTATCCCTTTTGACAGTTATTCAAAAGACCCGCTCCCTCCCCGATTGGTTCAGAAATGGCCAAGCCAGGATTCTAGTTTTCATTGGCTGTGGACTCCCTGTGATGTCAGAGGTAGACAAAGACTCCTTTGCAGTGGGAAAAATTAAGAGCTGTTATTAGTCCAATGTATTGTTGAAGGCTTTCATGGCAGGAATCACTGGGTGTTGTAGGTTTTGGGTTATATGGCCATGTTTTAGAAGCATTCTCTCCTGACGTTTCACCTGCATCTATGGCAGGCATCCTCAGAGGTTGCATCCTCACAACCTCTGAGGATGCCTGCCATAAATGCAGGCAAAACGTCAGGACAGAATACATCTAGAACATGACCATATAGCCCGAAAAACCTACAACAACCTTGTTATTTGTCCATTTGAAGCTGGAGCCATTTGGAAGGGTCTCCCAGGAGGAAAAGAGCAAAACTTGGCAAATGGTCTGAGGCAATATAAATAGTACAGGATGGGATTATATAAGTCCACAGAAGGGGCCAGTCTTTGATACAATGAGAAGGCTTATGTAAATATATTTATTTATTTATTTACCTTTATTTATTATTTACCTTCCTTATATACTTATAAATATATATAGCTGAATGAAAAGCATACAGAAGAATATAAATTCTATTGAGGAGCAGTTTACACCTGATATTTCTGTCACACCTGGATGTTCCCCCGGAGCCTGATCCTAATTGCATCTTAAAGATGGACCTTTTCCCATTTGATTTGTTTCCTTGATGGAATTCCCTCCCAGCTAGACTCCTGACCAGTTTGTCAGATGTACAAACTTCAACAGTTTCACAAGCACATACATTATATAATTTTAAGTTCTTTTGGGTGCCCTGGAAAATGTCTGTAGCTTTACCAGCACACCCCAATCCCTATTGTATACATATATGAACCCCCTTGTTAATTTACTTTCAATAAAACATATCCATGAATAGGATGAAACCTCAGAGTTATGGTGAAACATTTCAGGACAGGGGATTTAGGGTTAGCCTGTTTCACTTCCACCTCCTCAAGGCTTTTTGGGCTTGGAAACTTATTAGATTTTTTTTTAAGTGAAACATTTATTCGATTAAACAAAACAAAATAAACTGCACAGAAATCCCAGCGACCATGACTTTGTTTTAAGGCTGCCAGTAGCCAATACATTGTCTCCTTACCTTCTCCACGGACCACAGAGATCCATTAAAAAGGCACACATTCTAATGTTTGTAGCCCCTTTAAAGAAAACTTAATACATTAATTTATTAGATTAATCCTTTAAGAGTTTCTGGGCTCCAGACATTTTTGGAGATAAGTCGCAAGATTGGAGCCTCAAATCTTCACAGCTGCAGAAGTTATATTGACTCATATATATGTGTAAGAGTGAGTGTGTGTGTGTGTGCGTGCGAGAGAGAGAGAGAGAGAATGTTTAATTCATTCTTTTGGGAGAGAAGGTCAATTTTTCAAGAACACCAGATCAGAGAACATTTTGGATCCAGATATTTTAGGCAATAATTTCCACAAATTCTTAATGTTGGCCAGCCAGGCTGGGGTTATTGCAAGATGGTCTAAGGCAAAGGTTCTCTATCCCAGGTGTAAGCTTCTGTTGAATTACTGCAGTGGACTGATATGATTATCCACCTAAGACAATGATAATAGTGACCAATCCTTAAGAAAAGCTTGAATTCTCTAAAAATAGTATGTGCATCTTAGGATGCATTTTGTCTGTGTCAGAAATTATCTTCATCATCATGCCCCAAGGCCAGCTTTATCTGTTCCAGTAGAAGAGATAAGATGTAAGAGGAATATGGCTTTGGTTTTCATTCCATAGATGTTTGATCCTGCAGTAAGAAGCAGAAACATTTGGGCTCGGAGGTCCAGAGGAATTTAAATGAAGTATAAGGAGCAATTATTAAGCAGGGATAAGCAGTTGATAAGAAGCTGTTGTTGTCATTCTTGTCTCTAGCTTGGTAAATGCTACATATAATAGGCTAGTGAATCATACTATATTGACAGTTTGATTCCTATGAAGCTGCAGGGAGTCGGTACATCAAAAGGCGCAGCAGTGCCATCTCTGCTAAACTGCAGTACAAACAAATTTCTCATTCTAAACAACTGGAGATTAATGCCGTTTCCAAATCCATCTATCTTTGGCCACTTTTGCTATGATGACCAATTTGGATAGTCTCTTAGGTTGTTTTGCAGGAGCCACGGGGTTGTCAATGTTATGGGATTAATTATTTTGACAGTCTAACTAAACAAATAAAACAATGCACATGTGGTATTTTAGCTATACTGTTGTGGTATCGTCTGGTATGGGAGTGACACTGTGAGCAATTATGCTGGGTGACACCAATCCTAGTGATAGTGCTACATGCAGGTTTAAAAGTATTTTTCTGAGGGTCTGTTTCTTTTTCTCTTGCTTCACACTGTTTTCCATTCTACATCTGTTGGAAGCATTTACAGATTTGATATCCTCGTGTAATCATTCTAAAATGTAAGTAAAGCAGTGGTTCTCAACCTGTGGGTCCCCAGGTGTTTTGGTCTACAACTCCCAGAAATCCCAGCCAGTTCACCAGCTGTTAGGATTTCTGGGAGTTGAAGGCCAAAACACCTGGGGACTCACAAGTTGAGAACCACTGAAAGCTTTTTTGAAATATACAAAGCAGAAGGTGTCAGGATTTAAAACTAATGAGGAGAGAATAACAATGCCAGCCAGGAATTTGACAAAAGCAGAACAGAAAATCTTATCTGAGAAACTGGGTTTCCAAGTTGTACAAAAAATAAATATCTGGTTATTAATATTTCTACTAAACACTCTATGTTGTTTAAGAACAATTATGATACAATATAGGAAGATGTTAAAAAGACTTGCATAAATGGAAGGGGCTACAGCTATCCCTTATGGGAAGAATTTCAATGATAAAGATTAGGGTTGCTATAAGTCAGAAACAACTTGAAGCCCAAAATTTGGCATTATCTAGCAATATAGTAACAATAATATACAAGTCTATCACATGAAGAAGGCAAAGACAGATTTTATTGTAAATCACCGGGGACAATGTTTTATTCAAATACATCAAATATACCCAGTGTTAGAGAAGTTACCTAAGTAATTGGCTTGCAGTTCTGCTTTCAAGTGCAAACATAAACCTAAGGCTAATAGGGGATGATATGGCTAGTGAGTGATCAGTGCTGCTTCTGCTGTGTCTACGGGGCAAATGGGCCACACTTAAGTACTGCTACTGGATATGGGTTAAATCTACTTGCTGGGTGTTACTGGCTCAACAATGCAACCTGAAGCAGCAGGGAGGGCTCACACATGCACTTTGACAAAGATTTGACACTGAACCATGGAGCCTGAGTGGAAAGAAGTAGAATGCGTATAGGATAGGTCCATCTGCAAAGCATCCACAGAGCAGCAGCTCAGACATTCAGTGGTTTTCTTTGTGAAGTAAATCAGAAGAACAATAGCAACAGGGGAAAAAAACTACAAAATTGTCTGCACTGAAGCAAGAATGGGGAATTCTGGAGGGTTGAGGAGTACCTTAATTTCTCCATCCACAGAAACAACATCGTCAGATAACTGATGCTGGAAATATACTGCCCTCATTTGTACCACCAAACCCCAGATATTTTGCTCAAAGATACATATTAGATTCCTCCAAAGCCATGTTTAATAGTAGACTCACTAAGCTTTGGCAGTAGGCCAGAAGGTAAAACGAATAGCCAAAGGGGGTGCATGGCCTCTGGATGGTTTGCTGTTTCTCGGGCCTATTTGATAGCACCAAGACTTTCGCATATGTTGCCCAAATATGTAGATATGAAGTTTTCATATAGGTCAGTGCTTCTCAAAGTAGTGGTCCCCAGAGCAGTGCTTGTCCCTAGTTAGTAATTTGTTGCCTGTCCATTTGGCAGACTGGAAAAGTAAAATAAATGCAGGCCCTCCCATAGCTTAACAAGGAGAATATGGCTTATTTCACAAAATGAACTGAAAGCACCTCTTAAGAGATGAGAACAAAACAAAAAATAGCTACATAGAATGATAATCATAGGAAAATACTGACCTCTAGTGGTTTTCAGGAATGATGTGTTCGAAACTGACAAGGCTAGGACTCACTTTCTCACTGTTGAATGAGTCCTCTCTGTGTTTGCTTAATGTGACATCCTGTCCTACCTACATTCCAAATGAAATAACCCTACAAGCGTTCTACAAAGATGACTGGTCCTTACGAACATTAACTAATGCCTCTAGTGAAAATATTTGTTTCAGAAAGCACATACCGACTTTCTTCAGTGGCTGCATAAGACTACCAATTATGAACTAAATAGCTCAGTAGAAAAGTGATAGTCCATGGCCATGATCTTTTCTGCCCAGTTATTATTGTGGAAACAACTGCCTCATTTAGTTCACACAATAAGAGAATGCACCTGCAATACATTAATTGTAACCTGAAGAATCAGATGCGGATTCATTCTCTAGTGTGATGAAGTTCTATTATAGCTGTATTTTGATTTAGAAGGCAACACTTTGTCCAGAAAGTGCATGGAGGAAATGAACTTACCCTATATACATAAGTATAGAAATTTTAGTCAAAAAATCAACACCCAAAATCCAATTACAGTACTTAAATCTATGATTTAAGTACTGTAATTCAACTAATTATCAAATAAGAAACCACCCTCTTCTCTGAGTGAAAGACAAAAGCTTACTCTGTCCCAGGAAAACTTAAAAGAAGCACAACCCAACTCTGCTTTCTATGCTTTGACTAAGGGCCCTTCTAGACAGACCCTATATCCCAGGATCTGATCCCAGGTTTTCTGCTTTAAACTGGATTATATGAGTCCGCACTGCCAGATAATCTGGGATAAACAGAAAACCTGAAATTGGGTCCTGGGGTATAGGGCCTGTCTGGAAGGGCCTAGAGACTTTCACAAATTGCTAGTGCAATTTATTTGTATATCACAGAATTGCAATGATTTATTCACCACCAAAACTTTCACCACTATATTGATATCCAACAAAGAAAATAGTCTTACTTGTATTATTGGCATCACTGGGCTCAGATGCACAGAAGAGGACATCAATCAGGCCAGATGCTGGACCAGAACGATATTGACTAAGTGTATTTAATGCCCTGTCAAATAAGACAATACAAAAGGATATGAACCATAAGCAGAGAGTTCAGAAAATGCCATACTATAGTTAAATCTCACATTGACCACATGTTTGAAAACCAAATGGTAAGTTTTCAGTAATATTATGCATTCTAGGGTGAAATTGGATTCTTCTCCAATATTTTTTTCACTTCAAATTCTGTCAAACCATCTGTCAGGGGTGATTTGAATGCAATATTCCTGCTTCTTGGAAGGGGGTTGGACTGGATGGCCCATGAGGTCTCTTCCAACTCTTTGATTCTATGATTCTATGATTCTATGGTACATGTGGATATACGCTACCAAAAATCTGTTGGACTGATTTCCAGCCACACTTGCAAGTTGTCACTCAGAAATACATTATGCATTTAGATTGTGATTTCACAATACTTTCCAAAATCCTTCTTTTTTCTTCTGAAGTCTTAAACCTAAATTTATAGAGAATTATTTTGCTATGGATAATTCTAAATGGCAATTTTCAAAGATTACAGCCCAAATACAAAACACTCCTTTATTTCCAGTCATGTGCCAAGAAACCACTAATATATAGATATTAACGTTATTTCACTAGTCAACTACAAGACATTTATTTTCATAAGGAACTGTTTTAAGCAGGAAATTGTCCAGGTTACCATCACAGATAGGTGCTAAAAGTATAACTCTGATACTAAAAGAGTTAAAGCGCTACTGTGCAACAAAAAATTCTATTATTAAAAATGGGACAATACCGCAAGGCAGTACTAGATCCAGAACCAGGAGTTCTGACAAATATCCAAAGTTTCAATGCTGCCAAATCAAATGGAGAGACAGCCATACGCTGTTCTTGACCCCAGAGGGTAGACCAGAGGGTAAAACAAATAGCCTCTCCTTGTTTCTTCATCTACACAGTCTGTAGGACAAAGCATGTTGGAGGGACATCACTTTCAGAGCTTAGTATTAAATGAGCAAGAAAGCCCACCAGACCTAGCACTTTTAAGTCCTTTGGCACTACACATTCACCTACAGTGCAATGGGAACTGAAACAGACTATAAACAGGAAACAAAATATTTTCCCCAATCCCATCCTTGCAACTCTTAAAAAGCTATCACAGTTTTGAGAGCAATGTATGATTATCCCCCATTTAAGATTTGTAATGAGCCAAGGCCTGCTAGAGGTGTGTTACCTTTTAAGCCTTTTATATGTGACATCATTGGCAAGTTTTAGTAAACGATAAGCGTTTCCCTGGTCCAGGTTCAGAAGGCTACTCTGGGGCTCATCAATAGCAACAGTAACTGATTTACTGGTTATGCGGGTGACTATTCCCGTGGAGAGCTGATCACCTTGTCCAGCAGTTTCATAGAGTCCCACAATGTCACCTGCAGAAAAGACAAATCATCAGAGAGAATAAAATTTTGAATACAAAACAGGAAACAGTGAAGGAGTACAGTAAAGGAGCTTTGTTGTTGTTCATTCGTTCAGTCATTTCCGACTCTTCATGACTTCATGGACCAACCCACGCCAGAGCTCCCTGTCGGCCGTCACCTCCCCCAGCTCCTTCAGAGTCAAGCCAGTCACTTCACGGATACCATCCATCCATCTTGCCCTTGGTTGGCCCCTCTTCCTTTTTCCTTCAATTTTCCGCAGCATAATTGTCTTCTCTAAGCTTTCCTGTCTCCTCATGATGTGGCCAAAGTACTTCAACTTTGTCTCTAATATCCTTCCCTCCAATGAGCAGTCAGGCTTTATTTCCTGAAGTATGGACTGGTTGGATCTTCTCGCAAGAGCTACCTTGTACCAAATGTGACAATGTGTTCATCTGTCTCAGTACCATCTATTCTAATTAGCAGCTAAAATCCAAGATCCCCGGCATCAAGTCCGGACACTGATCTTCTAAAAGGAGATGCGAAGGAATTGAACATGGGCAGATGAGCCATACCAACGAATTACAGTCCAAATAGGAGAGGTTCTTGCCCTTAAGCATTCCATAAATTATCACAGGGATGGATCACAGGAATGCAATCTTTCCAGTATTAGACAACAAGCTACTTGCATCTCACCCAAGTCACGTCCACCTCCAACTTGTCTCTACCACCTGCCCATGATCCAAATTGGAAGGCATCCCTTTAAATCCAGCAAAGAAAGTGCTCAGAATTGGCTACTAGTTCAAAATTCAACATCCTGTGATTTCAATCCAATAGCTTCATCCTACAATGGTTCACCGATGTCCGTTGCATGGATCCAGCACTAAGTCTCATTATAAAGCTAACAGAAAGGTACCACTTTTTGTAAAGAACCAACTAGGTCAATTTCTATTTCTAACTACAGGGTAAGAGGCAAGTGCTTGATCAATCCCTTAAAAAAAAGATGCTGCTTTGCATAAGGAGATTAGAAATAGATTTTTCCAGAGTTCCAGTATGGTGGGGACAAAAGGTTGAAGACCAAAGCTAAAATGGATGTTGTTTAAGGCCAACTCACAAATTACATATTTTATCTCCATCACATGAGAAAAACACAGTTGTTGACGTTAGAGTTTTAAGCCACAGTAATCACATATTTATCCAACCCCTGCTATAGTAAGTAATTCTAACAATTAAATGGCAGATAACCAAATCTCACCCCCCCCCCCCCAAAATAAATAAAATGAGTTACAAAAACTAACAGGGTTGACTTTTGTTCCTGTGTGGCAGACAGTTGGACTAGTTGGGCCTTTAGATCTCTTCCAACTCTATAATTCTATTATTTCAGCTTATTTTATCATTGTCCCAGAAACTCACGACGCCCTAGAAATGCAGAGGCCAGAAAAATCCTAACTTAATTACTGTGGACTAAGTGCTGGCAACACATATTCACCATGTTTTCTCCAAAATCTGGACAGAATGTGAAAATCTGCAGATTCACAGTGTTTTAAGCTTGCCTCAAAGAAAAAAGAACACAAAGATAGAAAATCAAATTAAGAAAGTCCAGTCCTTAGAAATAGAAGCAAGGAAAGTTAATTCTGCAAAAGGCAACTCAACCCTACTGTTAAGAAAGGCAAACCAACAAGGACCCCCAAACCTTACAAATTGTTATAGCGTATGTTTTCATGAACTACAGCTTATTTCCTCAGACACACGTAATTTTATCTAGAATGTTGGGGATACTGACTTTAGGGACCTTGATCCAGGTCTGCTCCTGAGACACACAGAATTAGGAATGGCTGGCCAGAGACTCCTGTAGTCAGTCTCCACATTTGAGTCAGATTACCAGATGCATAGCTATAGTTCCAAAATATACTGAGTGGATTCTGTTTTACCACTATTTTATTCTGCCTCAGTGAGCTTACAGAGCAAAATAAGATTTTAATTTGCTTCATAAAAAAACCTTTAAAAACAGAACAGATTAAAATTTTATTGAAATTACAAGCAAGAGGCTGTAAAGTAATAGCTTATTATAAAACCCATTAATAGTATAACAGGTTGAGCATCCCTTATCTAGAATTCAAAAAGCAGTAGGTCCTCTGTATCTATGGATTCTGCATCCACAAAATCAATAATCTATAGTTTGAAAATACCCCTTACCCCCACTTCCCTCTAAAAATCCAAATAGCAAAACTTGATTTTGCCATTTTATATAAGGGACACCATTTATTCTGCCACTGCCTGTCATGAAACTTGAACATCCTCAGATTTTGGTACCCATGGGAGTCCCAAAACCAAACCTTAATGGACATTCCAAATTCTGAAACTGGTTGCATGGGTGACTAAGATAATGTCACCTTTGCTTTCTGATGGATCAATGCACACAAACTTTGTTTCATGTATAGAATAATTAAAAGTATTGTGCATAAAATTACCATAAGGCTATGTGCATAAGGCATATTTATTGAATTTGTCATTATGAACATACTGCGGCTGTGCGATCAATGAAAACAACTGGTTTTGGACCCCTGCCCTCGGCTGCTGTAAAATGTCCAAGCAAAGCAGCTATAGCTCCATGTGGTAGATGAACAAAGGAGCGATGAAAGAGGAAGGGAAGGAATTCTGCAAAAAGACAGTTTTCAATTTTAAATTTTTTTTTACAAAAAATAGGCACAAAAACGTGTATTACGTGGTGAAATATTGTATTCTAATACAGGTATTCCAAAATTTAAAACATTTCTGATGTCAACCCTTTCTGATAATGAATAGTTAACTTGTAGAAGTAATATTAAAAGAACAAGAACTCTTCAAAGATAAAGTAATAAAGTGTTGGCTTAATTTTAAACATTATTCTTTAACCCCAAAGTGAGGAGCATCTCCAGGGCGATCTTCCAATCTTGTGCCCTATATTTCATTGCTAAAGCGAGATTCTGGCCTCTAAGAAAGTTTAGTGCTTGTATACAAAGTTTAACATTCCAGCACCAATTAAGCCAATTTTTGTTGTTGTTCACAAGAAGCAGTCAACTTATTCACAGTACTCCAGAACATAGAAGCATCCATGAATCTCCTGTGGACAACTGTGTGGCCACTGTACAAGCTGAATGTTGAATTAAAGAGGCCTTTAATCTCTTGCAAAAAAAAAAATCACACCTTCCCAAACTATGTACAACTTAACTTAAAATAACAAAAGCTAGTACTGTATGACAATTCTATTCCAGAATGCAAAGTGACAATGAAACCTATTAACTTATTACCAAAGAGATAAATATCGGCTGCTATGTGTCTTCAATCAAGCTGGAAGTTGCCGATTTATATTATGATGGTTTAATCAACACAATCACTTTAAATCCAACAAAAATGTTGCTTTTGCTTAGGTAAAAATTGGTCATTCACAACACAGCCAAGCCACATTTTCATGTTCCTTCCCATCTGCCTTTTTTTTTTTTTTTTTTTTTTTTGCTTCTTGCCTGCCAATTTCATCTTACTGAAATATTTATTCCTTAAAGGAAAAGTACGGCTCTGCATAATTAAAGTTGTTCTGTCACTAGCAATCGTAAGCTCAATAGGTGATGCCTTTAGCTCGTGCTGCCTTTTGTGTCACATATAAGAAACACTGTTCTTTCTGAAACAGTGGCCAAGGAGTTTACGAGGTTTTAGGTCTTGGCAACTCTTTCCAAAGTCCATATTTGTCTAGATAAATACAAATTGTTTTCAAATACTATTTTGTTTTAGAAACAGCTAAGGACCCTCACGTATGCTGTTTATCACTACTGTGCATACCAGCCATCAGTGCTGATGAGTTCTCTAAGCAATATCCATGGAGCCATCTGTCTGTCGTGGTAAGAACTGTCCCCAGATTATTATCTAGTCGCTGTTCTGGCCTTAAAGGGTTTGGATGCATGTCTCTCTCCTTTCTTTCCCTTGAGGAAAAGAATTGGCCACAAATAGCCCTGGAGAATCCTGTTTAGTAAACGTCTAGCTTTGAAGGACATACCTAGATCCATCGGATCTGTCTGCTGATCTCTCTCATGTTTTTTGGGAGAAGAAGATGAGTCTGGGGAGAAAGAGCATGTCCAAACTTGCTGCCTTCACAACAATCCACAAAAAGCAGAAGATTGATGTGTCTATTGGTCTCCCATGGAAAGGGGAGTAGGGGAGAATTCAGGATACGGCATTCAAAACATAAACCTGTTTGTAACAAGGTTTTATCCTGAAAGCTGCATGCAGAGCCCTCTACTTTCTGCTATATATCAAGGAATTATAACAGAATAACGATGAAAGACAGACTTATATGTTCCATACATTTTGCTTCATACAGAAAATGGTTTCTACCTGTAAAGGAAAGCTAGCACGGTTACAGCACTATTCAAAGCTGCAGCAGCATAACTAATGGCTGCCCCAACATCTACTCTGGCTTCTTGAAAGAATTATGGGTAGAGGAAAAAAGCAGCCTTATTTGATCCTCTTGCCATTAGGAATCCATTCTGTTTCTCTATACTGTGTCCAAATAGTATCCTTTCATTCAGAGTATAGGTTAAATATGCATCAGGATTACCAGACATTGTTGAACTATTCCTTTTAAAGTGAAACCTGTCGATATTTATTTATTTATTTATTTATTTATTACTGCGCTTGTATACCGCTATTTCTCAGCCTAAATCGGCGACTCAATGTGGTTTACAACACTACAAAAATCACAATATTCAATTTAAAAGCATAAAAAACACATATACAATACAAATTATTGGGCCACCAATAACAATCCAATTGCATCTCGTAACTAAAATCGCAATCCAATCTCATCGTCCATGATTACCAATCCTTTAATCATCAAAATTCATTGCACCGGGTTAACCGAATGCTTGTTCAAACATCCATGTCTTCAATCTTTTTCGAAACACCATCAGCGAGGGGGCTGATCGTACCTCTATGGGGAGGGCGTTCCAAAGCCGAGGGGCCACCACAGAAAAGGCCCTGTCTCTCGTCCCCGCCAGCCGCACCTGTGAAGCCGGCGGGATAGAGAGCAGGGACTCCCCAGAAGATCTTAGGGTCCTGGTGGGCTGATAGGCCGAGATACGTTCGGATAGATAAGTTGGGCCAGAACCGTTTAGGGCTTTAAAGGCCAACGCCAGCACTTTGAATTGAGCCCGGTAGCAAATCGGCAGCCAGTGGAGCTGGCGCAGCAGAGGAGTTGTATCAAAGGCTCTGTGTAATCTATAAAGTCCAGATTGATTTCTTCAGAATATCTTTGGTACATTGAAAGTCTTTACAATGCACATTTGAAAACTGCAAATTGATAGTCAAACATTACATTCTTCAGTCATCATTTCTTCTCTTTTACATAGCTTTGCAGTGTATTGCTTTCACCAATGTTTCATTTTGTTGGGATCACATAATGTGTTCTCCTGTCACTCATATACTATTCCTATGCTTAAGAAGCATAACATGATTATTGTTTTGCAAGTTTAAAAAAATCTATTAGTTTCTACTTAAGACTAAGTCTCACTGAATTCAATGAGTCTTATTGCTATGTAAGACTGTGTACAGTTGCAGCCTACATTAGTTACAATTATATGAAAATCTGATTACTTCAGACATAGGCCTCTGCTGAACTATTTTTCTTAATTATCAATTAGTAACTTCGTAACATAGACAGCCCCTGATAAAATACAAATGCTAGGCCACCAGGGCCATACTAATTTCTCAGCTATAACATTTGTTGTGAGACACAGCTAACAACAAATGTAAAAGATCTTTGTATCAGTCAAAATGTCATCAGAAAACTATATTAAGTCTATTCGGGGGGGGGGGAGGTGTTTCAATGTCCAAGTTTTAACTTAATGGTGCAGGTACAGCTTCACATTTTTATAAAAGATCCTTTAAAGGCACAATATTAGGAACAGTTTTATTTTTGGAACAGCTGGAAATTAATAACATTCAAGGTAGAAAGTAGCAGAATGAGTTAATGGGAGGAGCACTGCACTCTGGAAACACAGGGTCTGGTATTTCTAAAGGTCTGCTACCTTTACTTATTAAAATACAGCCAATCCTGATGTTATGAACAGGATAGGTTTTGTAGGTTTGTTCTTAAGAAGAATTTGTTTGTAAGTTGGAACAGGTATGTTTTAAAGCACGGGTCCCCAAATTTTTTAAACAGAGGGCCAGGTCACAATCCTTCAAACTGTTGGAGGGTCGGATTATAATTTGGGGAAAAAAATGAATGAATTCCTATGAAAAAGGCACGTATCTTACTTGTAGTTTAAAAAACACTTTAAAACAAAACAATAATTTAAATGAAGAACAATTCTAACAAATATAAACTTAGTATTTCAATGGGAAGTGTGGGCCTGCTTTTGGCTGATGAGATAAGATTGTTGTTTTTGTTGTGTGCTTTCAAGTTGTTTCAGACTCAGGTTGACCCTGAGCGAGGGCTGGGTAAATGACCTTGGAGGGCTGTATCTGGCCCTCGAGCCTTAGTTTGGGAACCCCTGTTTTAAAGTGTTACTCCAGCACTCTCTCTCTCTATCTATCTATCTATCTATCTATCTATATAAATAAAAATGTAATGTTCGTTTGTGGGATTAACAGAACTCAAAAACCACTGGACGAATTGACACCACATTTGGACAGAAGACATCTAACAACCCAATGTATGTCCTTCACTTAAAAAAAATGATTTTGTCATTTGGGAGCTGTAGTTGCTGGGATTTATAGTTCACCTACAATCAAAAAGCATTCTGAACCCCACCAATGATGGAATTGAACCAAACTTGGCACACAGAACTCCCATGACCAACAGAAAATACTGGAAGGGTTTGGTGGGCAGTGTCCTTTGATTTTGGAGTTGTAGTTCACCTACATCCAGAGATCACTGTGGACTCAAACAATGATGGATCTGGACCAAACTCTACACGAATACTCAATATGCTCTAATGTGAACACTGGTGGAGTTTGGGGAAAATAGAATCTTGACATTTGGGAACTGTAGTTTCTGGGATTTATAGTTCACCTACAATCTCAGAGCATTCTGAACCCCAACAATGATAGAAATGGGCCAAACCTCCCACACAGAACCCCCATGTGGGCCACAGCAATGCGTGGCAAGGGACAGCTGGTGTGTGTGTGTATATATATCTTCTAGCATAGGGAAGGGTTAACATCTCCACGGTATTTGCTTTGCTGTCTGTGCTCCTGTTCAGAAGATTTCACACCACTTTATGTTCCTGTGATGATTGGATTTTGAAAATTAGGAGTCGTTGTGGAAACAAAGATTGGTGAGAAAGCTGCAGTGGAGATACCTTTTCCCCATGATAACTCTTTCAGGGGTGCATTTCCCTTTTTAGGGGTAGATTTCTCTCACTCTTGTCTCGCCCCTGTTCTTTACCATGAGTCATTTGTAAGATGAATGTTTGTAACTCGGGAACCGTCTGTATTTCTATTATCTCTTTTTAGGTCACTATCTTCTCAATAAGAAAAATATCCATGCCATTTCCAAAGTAATATATTACAGACAGCCCCCTTTTTGTGGGTCTGGCAGATTTGATTGTTCATGTGTTTTATTAAAATGTTCTCTTTAGGAATCCCAAATCTCTTTAGGTTTGGTTCTAATATCCTCTCACTCACCACAGAAATCCATGGTGCCCACCAAACCCTCTGGATGTAGGTGAACTACAACTCCAAAACCAAAGGACACTGCCCACCAAACCCTTCCTCAAATCCCATTATATTAAAAAATTGTGTCCCATATTTTAAAAAATGACAAAACCAAGCTTTGCTTGTTGAAACGTTTCTGGAATATTTTGAAACCATGGATGGTTGAATTCATGGACATACAATACATAAATAAGGAGAGCCAACTATTGTTCTCAAAGACAGGTAGAAATAGAGAACTACACAAAATGTTGCAAAACCCTGTAGGTTCATTGATGATGATAGGTAATATGACAAACAAGACCTAGATAAAACATCATGTATGCCTAAAATCCACAATACTTTGTGACTATTAAATGACAGTTGTCAGTAACCTTGCTGAGTACATCTGCCAGAATGAGGAGTAAAACCTAGTCATGCAGAGAAGACAAACCAAGTCCACCCCAGTTTTAGGGTGCATCTACATTGCAGAATTAATTCAGTTTGACACCACTTTAATTACCATCATTCAATGGCATGAAACCACAAGAGTTGTAGTACAATGAGGACTGGACACTCTTTGGCAGAAAAAGCTAAAGACCTTGTAAGATTACAATTTCCATGATTCCATAGCAGTGAGCCACAGCAGTTAAAATGGTATCAAACTGTATTAATTCTACAGTGTAAATGTACCTTTATTTGCCGCTTGCCTGGTGTTGTCCTCTCCCAATTCAATTGCCACAAAATCTGGTATACTCAGTGTACTGTGGAATCTCTTACCAGTACAGGTAAAATTGTTAATGGAAGAATAAACAAGCTTCTGTAAGTGTTTTATCCTTAGATTTCATTATTAAGAACTAAATTTGTAACTATATAAAAATATCCGCTCAATTCAACTTCATATTTGTGATCTTCTTCCCACAGATTAGTCATAATGCAAGGCCTGTGTTAGTTTCACTAGAATTCTAAGACTATGAAAGCACCATATAGGAAGTACTTGAAATATGCATATTTGTATCTACAGCTAGTTTTAGCCATTCTAACTACTTAAGAGTATATTTACTTACCAGGCCCAAAGCTATTACTGGGCAGCTCTGCTTGCGAGCCACATTTTCTAGGTTGTAAAGTTACAAGGAGACGTCCATATAGCCCAGTTCTTTGACTAGCTATTTCGAGTTTCAGCAAGCAGACTCCTTTGCGCTCCAGCTCTTTCAAGGAGATGCTTTCCTGCCATACTCTGGACACAAAGAGAAAGGCCATGGAACAGTAGGCAAGTGAACAGTATAAACTAAGCAGCTTTATCTTCTTCCTCCCTTACTAAAATTCTAACAGAAAGCAAAGAGCCAATACATGCAACAATAGTGCACAATACTTGGGTCTGTTGGAATGCAGTTAATTACAGGTGTTCTTTAAGTAAAGGAAGAAAACTTCACCTTCAAAGCTAAGTGGGTTTGATGCTTGTTTTCCAACATCCTAACCACAAACTTGGGAGATGTAGAGAACTGCAAGACTTTGATCTCCCTTGACACAAACTGTCCATGTATAGAAGGCCTTAAAAGACCATATATACTAGGAGTATATTTGATCAGGGATATGATATGTGCAAAGCTTTTAGGATTAGATAGGCTTTCAAATCAAACACTGAAGACAAGTTTAAAGAAAACAGAACCTACAGTTGAAATGAATGAACAGTTTTTACAGTACACATGCAGGGGACAAATGACTCCTGTAATAAAATATGCAGCCATTACACATGTCCAGAAGTCATTTGTTCGACAGCACTGCAGTGACTGATCACAGCATTGCAGTGACCACATGTTTAGCTCCCTGACAACTCAGTGGAAGCTGATCTATGTTTCCCTCTCTCTTTGTAGCCACAAATAAGAAAACATTTATCAGCCATAGGAAGCATTTAAATATCGGTGCTTATGGAGTGGCAGCAAAATCTTAAATGAATCTCAAAGTCATTTTACTTAATAATAGACATTGCTTTGAAAGTTCACCTCAAGGGAGAACCTCAAGCAATAAATATGGGCATGTTGGGCCTTAAAGAAACTGTTTTCCTCTGTAGCTCTAGGCCTGGGGACTAGGGAATAAAAAGTCTTTAAATTAATAATCTTCTGGCTACTGTTCGAGAAACAATATTAGAATCCCTTGGGTATGTGGAAGTGAGCATACAGTTTTTGGATATAGGCCTCAGCTGGGGAGGGGAGAGGATGGATGTCTCCTTCATTTTGAGGCTTCTCCATCTCTTGGATTTTCAGATAATTAAACAATCTTTCATCACATACTTCAATTGTAAATAATTAAAACAGTTCAGTGACTCAAGATATTTAACTTCAATTTACAAAATGGAAATGGTGTATTCATTTTGCTTAGTACATCCATAAAAATTCCCTGAATCCAATAAATTTTTACTCCGCCTTGAGCCACAAGGAGAGGCAGATAATAAACAAATTATTATTATTATTACAAACAACTTCGTGTTTTTTCTTCAGTGTGTGTGTAATTTTTATTTGCTGTGGGAGACTGTGGGCACATCTACGCTGGGTACATCAACACTGCAGAATTAATGCAACTTGAAACTACTTTAACTGCCATGGCTCTGTGCTATGGAATCCTGGGAAGTGTAATTTTGTACTGTTTCTTCCTTTCTCTGCTAAAGAGTGCCAGTGACTCAACAAAAACATCCTATTGAGCCAGAGCACTGAATGTGGGGTCAGCTGTCATTAGTAGTGTAGTGTTGAGAAGCACACACTGAACACTTAAGGCACTGGTTCTCAAAAATCAGCTGGTAAACTGGCTGGGGTTTCTGGGAGTTGTAGGCCAAAACACCTGGGGACCTACAGATTGAGAACCACTGACAAGTTGAAACCAGTGGAAAAAGACACAATTTCAACATGGAGCTGATGTGGCACCCTGGAACAAGATTGAGACCTGGAGGGTGCTTATAGGTACTGTAGAGTATCTGAAGTACTGTATATACTCGAGTATAAGCCTAGTTTTTCAGTCCTTTTTTTAAGCTGAAAAAGTCTCCCTCGGTTTATACTTGAGTCAAGGTTTTTTTTATCATTTTACTCTATTATTACTATTATTATTATTACATTAATCATTTTACTCTATTATTATTACATTTATTATTTTATTCTTTATTATTGTTATTATTACATTTATTATTTTACTCTTATTACTGCTATTATTACATTTCCATTATTTTACTCTATTATTATTATTATTATATTTCTTATTTTACTCTATTATTATTGGAAGGATATGTAAACACTTTTACACTGAAGAAGGTTCGAATAATGCTTTAATCAGAGGACAGTCTTATCTTAACTTAGTTTTATTCAAAAACATTTAACCCACTGATGCCTCAATTAATGCAATGTTATTGGTATCTATGTTTATTTTGGAATTGACCAGTAGTGGCTGCATTTCCCACCCTCGGCTTATACTCGAGTCAATCCGTTTTCCCAGTTTTTTGTGATAAAATTAGGTGCCTCGGCTTATATTCGGGTCGGCTTATACTCGAGTATATACGGTACCTATTCCAGGATCTGAAGTATCCAATAGCAGTGGAGGCTGGGGTTTTTTTCTTCATCTTCCCTCTCCCCGCAATGCAAATGGGCAGATTGCTGTCTCTTAATTGGTTTCACAGCGCAACATGGTTTACACCAGTGGTTCTCAACCTGTGGGTTCCCAGGTGTTTTGGACTAAAACTCCCAGAATCCCAGCCAGTTTACCAGCTGTTAGGATTTCTGGGAGTTAAAGGCCAAAACACCTGGGGACCCACAGGTTGGGAATTACTGGTTTACACTGAAGCATGCATTCATACCTATCACAGGCTCTTTTGGGTTATCCCCCAATTTTGCTTATCTTGGCTTAAAACCTTAAATTTGCCTTGGTGTGCACGTTTGTGCCATGTGTCATGTAAACACCATATTTTCAAGCTGCCTTCAATCCACATTAAGTGGAGAATGCAGGTGTGCATCTTAGCATATGCTTACAATAAAGGAAGAAGGCCAGAAGCACAGGTGTGTAGTTTAACTGTGGCATTAGTAGGAGCATTCTGTGTGTATGTAGATGAAGTCAAGAGAACAGTTTTTCTCTGAAGAGAAAGTGCTGCAAAGCAGAGGTTGATTTCCCAACACAGCATTTCCCAAAGTTCAGTCCCCCAATCATTTTGGACTTCTGTTCCCAAAAGTAACCAACAGTCAGGGATTCTGGGCACTGACATTCAAAACACCCGGAGAACCAAGTTTGTGAGGCAATGTCCTAACAGAAAGCTTTTGATTATCCAAAGGTTTCATATGGAATGCCTTTACTAGTTATATATACTTCTACAAACTACTGTACTTCCCTGACAATCCTCTTACTAATAAGTTACCCTGTACTCTTATCATCTTATTTCACTCATGGCACTCATATCTTCCCCTAATAGAGAGGGGAGAAATGGGATAAGGTAATATTTTATATCGTGATTTATTGCTGCACTGTAATACTGTATATACCAGGCATGGGCAAACTTTGGCCATCCGGGTGTTTTGGACTTCAACTCCCACAATCACTAACAGCCGCTGTTGGGAATTGTGGGAGTTGCAGTCCAAAACAACTGGAGGGCCAAAGTTTGCCCATGCCTGGTATATACTGTGGACATCAAATAAAAATGATAAAGTGTCGATACTATACCAAACATGGATAATAACTATTGGTGCATCTACACTGTCAAATTATACAGTTTGACGCCATTTAAATTGTTATGGCTCGATACCATGGGATCCTAGGAGTTTATATATGTGTGTGTGGACTAAAACTCCCAGAATCCCAGCCAGCTGTTAGGATTTCTAGGAGTTAAAGGCCAAAACCCCTGAGACACACACAGAGAGAGACACACACTTTTTGCTCTTGAAGAGACTCAAAGTGGCGAAAGGCCTTTAGCTTTCTCTGCCAGAGACCTAATGCTTCACCAAACTACCAGTCCCATGATTCCACAGCATTGGGCTACGGAAGTTAAAGAGGCCTCAGGCTGCATTAATTCGACAGTGTAGACCAGACCTGGGCAAACTTCGGCCTTCCCTCCAGGTGTTTTGGACTTCCACTCCCACAGTACCCAACAGCGTCTGTTGGCGATTGTGGGAGTGGAAGTCGAAAACACCTGGAGGGAAGGCCGACGTTTGCCCAGGCCTGGCATAAACGCTCCCCTGGCGGCACGCTTCCGGAATGGACGGGCTCGTGCACTCCAAAAGGGGCTCCCAAATGTCAGGATCGTTCTCCGGGCGCCTGGGTCTCTTTTGCGGGGAGGCCGAGGACCCCAGGCCGGGCCTTCAGTACCTGGCTTCGGCAATCTCGGCCTCCCGCTCCTCCTGGAGCAGCTCCAGCTGCCGAGACACGAACGCTTCCACAGCGGTGGCCATCGCGGCCGTCTCCGAGGGACCCGTTGGGGGACAATTCCCAACAAACTCTCGAAAAAGAGAGACCGAGGCGGAACCTTAGAGCCGGGCTGCAGGTTCCCGTCGGCTCCGGCGCGCCACTGCCCCTGCTCCGCCCGCTGCTTCCGGTTCCGGCGGGCGGCGAGGTGAAAAAAGCGGCAACTGGTGATGGCAGCGGCGGCTTTGGCGCCTGTGCTTGGCTGTGGGCGAGGGCTCGGCCAGAGGGGCGCGCGGGCAGGTGAGGAGGGGGCGCGCCGCTCTTCTTCTTCTCCTGGCGCTATTTTGGGGTCTCTCTCTCTGTGTGTGAGGCCTGTTCCCTTTCTGCCACCCCTTGGCTCTCTTCCTCCTGAGCTCGACATGCTGCCTCTTCTCAGGTGCCTGCTACTCCTCAGTTACTTTTAAGCCCCACATCCTCTCGCTCTGCCTTTTGTTTCTGTTCCCATTGATAAACTTCAATGAGCCCCCGGTGACGCAGCGGGTTAAACCGATGAGCAGCTGAACTTGCTGACCCAAAGGTTGGCATTCGAATCCAGGAAGCGGGGAGAGCTCCTGCTGTTAGACCCAGCTTCTGCCAACCTAGCAATTCGAAAACATGCAAATGTGAGTAGATAAATAAGTACCGCTTCTGCGGGAAGGTAACGGCGCTCCATGTAGTCATGCTGGCCACATGTCCTTGGAGGCGTCTACGGACAACGCTGGCTCTTTGGTTTAGAAATGTACCATCCCCCGGAGTCGGACACGACTAGAGTTAATGTCGAGGGAAAACCTTTACACTACGCATGGGCAAACTTCAGCCCTCCAGGTGTTTTGGACTTCAACTCCCACACACCGGCTGTCAGGAATTGTGGGAGTTGGAGTTCAAAACATCTGGAGGGTGGAAGTTTGCCCATGCAAAGCCTGAGGCAAATGTGTTCAATGCAGGTTAGATATCTCTTATTGCAGGAGGTACACTGTCCCCTTCCCTGCTTTCCTTTTTCCAACGTTTTTAATTAAGAAAGCTTTTAATTGGTTGCTGTGAGTTTTCCGGGATGTATGGCCATGTTCCAAAAGCATTCTTTCCAGATATTTCACCCATATCTATGGCAGGCATCCTCAGAGAGTAAGGGATTTGTGATAGATGTGGGCAAAATGTCAGGAGAGAATGCTTCTGGAACATGGCCATACTGCCCAGAAAACTCACAGCAACCCAGTGATTCCAGATAAGAGGTGGCTTTTTATTGTGCCTGTATATATTGCCCCCAGTGAGTTAAACCCTTGTGCTTGCAGGATTGCTGACCAAGAAGTCAGTGCTTTGACTCGAGAGAGGGTTGAGCTCCCTCTGTCAGCTCCAGCTCCCCATGCGGGGATGTGAGAGAAGCCCCCCCCCCCCACAAGGATGGTAAAACCTCAAAACATCCAGGCATCCACTGGGCAATGTCCTTTCATATGGCCAGTTCTCTCACACCAGAAGCAACTTGCAGTTTCTATATAAGGGATGCTCAACTTGTATATAATCCTCATTCCATTCATGTTTTGCTATGTTTGCATGTAAGCACAACAACTATCACCTGGGTGTTCCAAGGCTGGTGTTAAAATTTCTTCCTATCTTGGGTTGCCTGGTATATTGTGACTTCACTGTTGCTGGTAACAACTGTAATGTTCTATAAGACATAGGGAAATCTAGATTTGAGGAACAAGGCATTGTTGGTTCTAGTTTTTGAATAGCAGGAGTATATACACATATACTTATGTGTATATTAAAAACTTTTCATGCCATGCCTCATTGAGAAATCTCATTGCTTTATTCGTGTTATGTTGTTCTATAAAATAAAATCAAATTAAGTTGCTAACAGCTGGAGTAGATTTTGCACTCAGCAGTTTCAAATCATTCAGTTTATTATTCGTGTTCTAGAAAACTTTCAGCATATGAAAAAAGTATGTTAAACATGCTGGCTAATTGAATTATTTATTTGTTTATTTATTTGCAGTATTTTTATCCCGCTCTATCTCAACCCCAAAGTGGACTCAGAGCAGTTTCCAAATTAGCAATAATTCAATACCGCACTCAAACATAAATTATTCAAAATACATTATGCATTAAAATAATAAATACATTTAAATTGGCAACTAAAACATACTACGTAGTCCAGTGCTAAATACACACATCAAGCACAGGAGTCCCCAATGTAATATGTGAGCATGCTTTTGAGACGCCATTATAAAATAGCTGGCATTGTAGGTATAACCTCTCACAAAACATCATTTCCCAGGAAAGTGGTCAGGCTATAAGACAGCTTGCTTAAGAAACTGAGAAGCAAGACAGAAGTGCAGGCTGTGCCATAGCACACTAAAGCACTTCTTTGAATCCACAGTTTCAGAATCTAACAGGTTACCCATTTCACAGAATGTCAGACTTACTATTTGCACAAATCATCTATAAAATATGGTCATTTCAACAAAGATTAGTCCTCATAGAGCAATGTCATTTGTAACCACTAAATTGTTTGGCTACTAAGTTCATAGAACCAATATGTTAGTCAACTGAGTATTAAACTAGGAGTCTGGGAACCAGGATTTGAATCTCTGCTCTTCACCCCAGGATGACCTTGGACTAGTTGCACAAGTTTTGAGAACAAAAGTAAACCCTCGCTGAATAAATCTTGGCAAAAAAGACACTGTGCTAGGGATGCTATAAGTTGGAGTCAAGTAGAATGCTTACATGTCACAAACTCTCTCACGCACACACTACTGAATAAAACTTCTAAAATGTATTGCCCAGCATAATAGGATTAGGGAGAGTTAAAGAAAAAGGATATTGGCAGCCAAACAGCCTAGGTTGATTTTCTGCAAAATTGCAAAATTTTGTTCATCAAGCAAGTGTGATTTATGTGTTTCCTGGCGGAAGGGAGGAATTTCTTGTAACTTGGGATATGATCCTTCCACTGCTCCAAAAATATAGTAAAAAGAAAGTATTTGGTCTTCTCATGTGGAGGGAGCTAACCATAGAAGGCCAGTCTGTTTCCTACCTATGCTCCGGATAGGACATGCTGATCGTTTCTCCTACATCATACTACAGCCACCCTACTCTTTCTCCTTTCTGGGTTTTTTTCTCCTCCTCCTTCAAAAAACACCCCTTCCTCTTCAGTTTAAATTCAATTTTTTGGCATCTTGCTTTCTGGCCTCACCTTTCCCCCTCCTCCCTCTTTGTTTTATTTGGGAGTGCAGGAGAAATATATTTTCATTGGCAAGGGCTTCAAGGACTGGGGAGAGGTTATCTAGCAGAGAGCACTCCCACATCTGCTTTGAGAATGCAGGAAATGAACATCAACAGTTAAAAAGCAATGGGAAAAAGAAAGCAGACATCCTTTGTCAACAACATGGTCCAATAAGGCTTGGTTTTCTGACATCATTTATATGACTCCATGCCCCACATAGCCCAGAACAATCTCATGCATGCCCAGGTTCATCGCACTGACCACAACTGGCTATAGCTACATGCCTCGGATTGAACAGAGCATGTTAACAGACTACTGTTACATCCTGGCCTTCAGGAGGTCTCCTACCAAGAAAATCTGTGACATGTTCTGGAGATTATTCAAATACAAACTATTAGACTGCATTTTTCATCTATAACTTGCACATCATTTTGAAGATGTTGACATTATTTCCCTTTGAGGGAACTGCTGGTCTAGCATCGTTCCTGAGAGGTTCTGTCCCTAATTGCTCACCTCAGCATGCAGGATATTAAAGCTGGGAACACACTCTGCTCACAAGGAGTTCTTTATCTTCAGACTAGACTTGGTGGTGCTGTTGTTGGACCCAACCTTCATTTCCAAAGTCATTGCAACC
The DNA here is from genome assembly GCF_037176765.1 of Anolis sagrei. Lineage (NCBI taxonomy): Eukaryota > Metazoa > Chordata > Lepidosauria > Squamata > Anolidae > Anolis > Anolis sagrei. The sequence continues at coordinate 238,844,977 of NC_090021.1, forward strand.
TTTCACAGAGTGCAGGAATTCATCTTTCCATCTATATCCATTGAAGAAGCTAGAAAAGTCTGGTACACCTTCCATGTGCAATGGCCATCTAGATTTATTTGAAAAGGAAAAGTAGCTTCTGGCCCTTGGATGCACTATTTGTCTCCTTCCAACCACACTCTAAGAGCAAGAAGGTCTCCACCTCCACTCTGAACAGATGGATCAGGTCATAGCCGCCTGCTATGAGACACTGAATAATCCTTCATCAGATAATATTATGACACAGTCCACGAGGAGGGTAGACATTGCAGCAGCAATCTGGGTGACTGGCAACCATCACCCAGAGGATGTTTTCATCAACAAGGTCTCTATCTTCTGGAGAAAGTATCTCTATCTTCTGGAGAAAGTAGCACCTGTCCTATCCTGTGACAAATCTGTTTCTAAGGCCCGTCGCAAACTCTGTTCCTGCGAGAGAAAACCTTGCTAGCAAGTCCCTGACGTCATGAGCCTGCGCCTCTCTCCCCGCCCCTTTCTCCGCCCCTTTCTCTTTGCCAGCGTGGTTTTTCCTTTGCTAGGGCAGCATTGCCCGCATTTTCTCTCAGTTGAATTCTGCCAACTGAGAGAAAATGCGGGCAATGCTGCCCTAGCAAAGGAAAAACCACGCTCGCATGGAGAAAGGGGCAGAGAAAGGGGCGGGGCGAGAGGCGGAGTCTCGTGACGTCAGGGACATGCTAGCAATTTTCCTCCCGCAGGAACAGAGTTTGCGACGGGTCTAACAAATAAGTGACAAACTTTTTGACCAACCATTCTAGATGCTAGCATGGTAATTATTTTAATTACCATACCAGTTAAAGCAGACTAGATTTCTTGCTGTTGTTTCTCTGGCTAGTTCTATTGTTCTGGAAACGTGATTTTTTTTTCCCACTGCAGCATTCATTTCCTTTGGTTGCAATAGCTGCTGGTTTTCTAGACTTTTTCCTTGCCAATGTGGGCTTTCTTTGAACCTTGTCACAGTAGAGTATCCACTTGAAATTCTGTGGCTGCCTCCTGCAGAATTCTGGGGTTTGTAGTTTTATGAGGCCCAGAACCTCTATGGCTGAAAAATTTAAAAGCAACTCCCTAAACTACAAACCCCAGAATTCTACAGGAGGCAGCCACGGGAGTTAAAGTGGATATATGCTCTAGTGTGATTACCTCCTTTTTCTTGCGTATTTAAAACAGTGGGAAGAGCATAATCCAAGCTAGAAAAGGTTTGTCCCTTACCTGCTGGAAACAGGTGAATCACAGGTAAGAACTAAAATTCCTATTAGGTGTAATTACTGTTTTCTGAGTATTTAAGCCTGATTCTGTGCAGGCTTAGGTATGGCTAAACCCATTAAGTCCCATGGCCTTAGATATGCTGAATCTGTAGAAGTTCAGGTTCATTGAGCTGTGGAAAGAAGGAAAAAAGGCTTCTTTGGTTTCTATGAAGGAACTGCTGTTCAGAGTAATTACTTCTATGCAGGTTGTCTTTCCTTACAAGGAAAATTAGTCAAGTCTTGTAATAGGAGGAAACTAATAAGGTATTGGAATAATGTCTTCCAAGAAGGGATTTTCACTAATCTTGCCTTTAATTTGTTCATGTTAATCATTATCCTTTTACCCCTGGTCTCATTATTTCAGTTGTTGTCACAATGCATTGCTTGTTGTCTTCAGCAGATTTAGAGAAGAACGGATTAAAAAACTATTTTTAACTGGATATTTTTAAATTATCAAGTTGTGAAACATTACATCTTAGAGCCAAGTTTCCATTCCTACAAGACTGTGAGCCCACCTTCGTTTCACCAGTTCTGGATATCAGAGGAACTGCAGAGATCTATTTAGCGGAATCTGGATATTTATTAAAGTTTTATCTGACATTAGTGAAGGGGAAGTAAAATAACATACTCATCCCACTTCTTACAGTGTTCTAGCCCATAGTTCTAGAATGTGTGCATTGTTTGTAGCTTTTCAAAATAGCAACATCCAAGTATGATGGTGCTCTGATTTCTTGTGGTTTTTTTTCTTTTCAGCCTCTCTGTTGTGGTCTACAGCTCGAAGTCAAAGTTCACAAAATACCCCATCACAGCCACGGTAAGATTACTATATTGTATAAGAAAACCAGCCACAGAACATGTCCTTTCTTTCCCCTTCAGGATATTGATTCATTATTTTCCCCGAAAGTACATATTTACAATATTAAACCTAGAGTCCTGCTAGGGCAGACCTGCACAACATGCAACCCAGAGGCCAGATGTGTCCCTCACAAGACTTTGGTGTGGCCCACAGAGGCTCTGAGGCTCTGTTCTTTTTAATGTAATGCATTGCCTGAAGAACCTTAAGTTTTGTGATATTGTGATTAACTTTAGTTATAATCAGTTCTAATCTATATTATAAGACTTCCTGGATCCCATACTAGGATAAATGTGCATTGTAAATTAAATAGTTTGAATGCAAGTATTGTGTAGGCTGAACACACCAGTCTCTTGTAAATACCGCTTTAACAGGAAAGAATAAGAAGTGAGATAGTATGAGAAGGAGTTCTTGATATAGGTTGAGCTTTCCTTATCCAGAAATCTGAAATAGTTCAAAATCCAATGTGAATGTTTGAGATAGTGATACTTATGCTTTCTGATAGTTCAGTGTACACAAATTTGTTCCATACACAAAATATGTAAAATATTGTATGAAATTACCTTAAGGCTATGTGTAAAAGGGCCCCTTGTTGGCACAGCAAGTTAAACTACTGAGCTGCTGAACTTGCTGACTGAAGCAGTTCAAAAACATGCAAATGTGAGTAGATCAATAGGTACCACCTTGGCGGAAGGTAACGGTTCTCCATGCAGTCATCCTGGCCACATGGCTTTGGAGGTGTCTCGGGACAATGCAGGCTCTTTGGCTTAGAAATGGAGATGAACACCAACTCCCAGAGTCAGACACAATTAGATTTAATGTCAGAGGAAACCTTTACTATGTGTACAAAGTATCTATGAAACGTGTTTAGACTTTGTCCTCATGCTTCAACCAGCCTCATCTCCCAAGACATTTCATTATATACATCTATGCAAATACTGGTATTCCAGAATCGGGGGGGGGGGGATCCCAAACACTTCTGGCCCCAAGCATTTTGGATAAGGAATACTCAGCCTGTATTTTCTAACAGACTCAACATATCTGCATGAGCTGATATTTCCTCAACCATAGTCATTCATGTTCTTTTCTTCTGTAAATTTTACAAGGATGCCTGCCAGGACATGGTTAGATACACTGGCTGTTTTCAGCCAATCATGTCCCACTATAATAATTCCATGTGTATACCTGTATTGCACAAATGAGCAAATAGATTAGGAGTCTTCAAATAATCAGTTTCCCATTTCATCAGAACAGGGAAACTATGGTTATCATCTTTAGAACAATCCTGGACATCAAACTAATGTAAAGACTATTATTTAATATCCTAAATTGTTCCAAAACTGTTAGCCATAATTACTTAGTTCAGTCAAGTACAAAGCTGTACTTGATTGCTTCTTTGTTTGTGCTTCAACTCACACTGGGGGAGGGATTTTTTCTCGAATTGATTTGTTTAAATATTGGCTTACAAGACCACAATATGATCATTATCATTGAATAATGCTGGTTTTTCTTCCACGTTAAAGATTTATAAGACTTTTAGAAGATCTTTCATGTAGGTGGCTCAGCCTAATTATGTCTCTTCATACTTTGATGCAGTTCTAGAATAATTTGAAATTCATCCTACCCCTTCATCACAAGAGTTTGCATCTTTGCAACACCTGGCCTAAAGAGACAAGCCTTCCTTGATACATAAAGTTGCTTTAGAGAGCATTCCTGATCATCAGATGACAGAACTGGGTGGCAGCTAAGTAGTGAACAGCATTTGGAGGATAAGGGAGAAAACAAGTACTCTGTGTCTGCTGTGTACCATGAGTTCAGCCAGAGAAAAGTCTAAGTGTAGAAAATGCAAGAAGGACAGCATCCTTATGTCGGCAAGTCCTACTGGCAGTCTGGACAACACAACTTCAGGATATCCTTCTGAAACAAATGTCTTACCCACTTCCTCCACACCTTTACTTTTAGCCTCTGCTGGTTCATCCTCTAAAGCAGGGTCCAGCATTTTGAAAAGAGCTGCTAACCTGAATGATAGCAAAGAAATGAACCAGGAAGAGCTTCAGAGGAAACACTATGGAGAAAAAAGACTTTCTCTACAAACCCGTAGACAAAACAGAATGGCTGCTGCAGCTCAAGAAACAGCTCCAGCAGCAGAGCCAACTGAACTAGGTGAAAGTGTTGGTGAAGAAGTAATAGACCTTACCTGTGAATCTTCAGTAATTAACGATTCTGTTGTATTTGTTGAGGAGACTAGATGGGGGCAAAATCAAGAATTCAGAAACAGATCCCTCTTTGACAGCTGTATATTATGTAGCGATGATGATGATGACATTCCTACTGGATATGAAGGGAGTGATGTCCTTGTTACCCCTGAGTTGCCCAACAAATTGGGAAGGGAGGGAGCTGAAAGTTCAGTGTCCTCAGGCATTGTGAGGTGCCCCATTTGCATGGATGACTCTGTGGAAATTGTACGTAGTGGACGGCTTGTAGTGTCCACAGAATGTGGCCACATCTTTTGTAGTGAGTGTCTCAGTCGTTCTCTTAACAATGCCAGGTTTTGCCCAACTTGTAGGGAGGAACTCAATCACAAGCAGTATCATCCAATTTATATATGAAGACATAGGTGGCCCTGAGAACAATCACAATGTGGATTTCCATGGGTCTTTTATCAGGTTAGAGTTAAAGGAATACAGGTTAAATGTATAACTTGAATAACTGTGGGGGGTTTTTTTTGTTGATTTTGGGGGGGGGGGTTGTTGCCTGCTCATTAACCATTTAGTTAGATTGTCCAAAGTCAATTTTGTTTAACCAATTTTCACAGCATAAGATATTTAAGATCTTCAAATGTCTGTTACATATATGGCTAATGTTGCTTCACCATTTTGGAATAAATAAAAACAGGCTTGCTGTACAATTTTATGTTTGAAGAAAATAGATATGTTTGAAGAAAATAAATACAAAGTGAGCTGCTTCCCGCTCAAGTGCCCCCATTCTAGATCACTTGGATCCTGATAGCATAATCAGAGGTAACAAGCTGCTGGAGAATCTCCATTGTTGTAAAATTTATTTTGTAACCATTTTGTAAATCTAAACACACCTTTAAATTGAGGCTAAACAGAATACTAAACGTTACTCATCATTACAGTCGCTGGGCTTCTAGTCTACTTATAACCATCCCTTTAAAGAAGTACTTCAGATTACTCTTTGCTTCATGTATGTTTCACAAGCATGTTTTTTTTCCTTCTGTTAGAAAGAATTATAGAATTGATCCCCAAATGTATTTGTTTAGGTAATAAGAAAAGGTAGATAGCCCTGTAGAATACAAAAACACTGAAGCTAACTGCATTTAGCTCTGTCACCCTATGCCTTTAATCCTGAGGCTAATCCCTTCTAGATGTGACACACTACAGATCACATCAGCCTCTGTTAGCTATGCATGTGGTAGATGATTAAGAGTTGTGAACCAGGACGGCTGCTGGGCACTTGTTTTAAGGAGGCTGGCTTATGATGTATGTATCTTTTTGAGTAACTAAACTCATAATTGCACAAGTATTGGAGCAAAACTATGTATATTACACTATCCTCAGATGTTATACAGCATCTTCCCCTTTCTTATTGATAAACATATCTCTTCAATCTTCTAGTGAAAGGCAGAACAGTAGAAAAGCAAAACAATTTTGTGGGCATTGTCTAGAAATAACTAAAAACTCTACCCAAGTTAGAGAGCCCTAGAAGTTTAGTAACAACAAAGTATATTTGCTCAAATGTTTAAGACTGAACTGTCTCAGATGGGGCTGTAATAGCTATATAACATGAAAGCCAAAATAGGAGTGATGAATCAGAATTCATAACAGGTTGCCATATTCATATTGATCACTTCATACTGCTGTTTGAACAGAGACTATTTTCTCCATACACTGTACTACAATTTCATTAGTATAGATGGTTTTCTACACATGGTACATGGTTTTCTACACTAATGAAGGCGTAATGCAGTGTAGAATACTGTTAGTTCAATCATAGAACAGGCTATTTTAAAACACTGTCAAGTGTTTACTTATATTGTACTCTTATTCATGCATATATAGCTTGTATTTGTGTTCACAGTTCACTGATTATTGTCAAAGACTTCTGTACTCACACTGAAAATAAAGCCATTTAAATATATAATACTAAGTGGCATGATTTCATGACTATAGTTTTAACCTTTTCCAAACCTTTTCCTTAGTCTTGCCTTCTAACATGGCTCTTTTGCAAATTTTATTTGTATTAGGGTTTTTTTTCTCTTTAAATGTAAGGATTATTTTAGCAAAGTGCTGCTATGTAAATTGGGAACACTTCAACTCTTGAAGTGCACTTTCAAATATCTAACAAATGAGAAATTGGATAGTTAGATTCTTGCAACAGCCGAATTCTAAAACATTTTGTCTGAAGAACCAAACAGCATAGTTCTGAATGCTTAAAGCTGAGATTCTGTTTTTAAGTTTCATTTAAACAACATAGGATCTCTTGCAAATCATTGCATTTCCAGAAGACAGATGTCAAAATTGTCACAGTGCTGGAATTCTTCCCATTAGTTGATAAATAAATGTAAGCTCCCAAGTTCTGTTTTGAAAGTGGCAGCCAGCTTAGTTTGAGCCAATATATGACAGATTCTGCTCACTGTAGTTGTCAGGGATTAGTAGCCTTAGAACACCGGTTCTCAAAGAGTGCTCCATGATATATATACATTATATATATTATATAATATATAAACATTTCTTCGGGCTCCATGAGAAACTTTTGCTTCAAAAAAAAGGCTCAGCAACTGAAAAAAATTAAGAACTCCTGCCTTAGAGCAAATGCCCTGGTGATGCAATGGGTTAAACCCTTGTGCCGGTCAGCAGTTCGAATCAGGGGATAGCGCGTTGAACTCCCTCTGTCAGCTCCAGCTCCCCATGCAATGACATAAGAGAAGCCTCCCACAAGGATGGTAAAAACATCCAACATCCGGGCGTCCCTTGGGCAACATCCTTGCAGACAGCCAATTCTCTCACACCAGAAGCGACATGGGGTGTCTCAAATCGCTCCTGACATTAAAAAAGAGGAAATGTTTGTGATGCTCAGCATTGTATGAATGCAGTACTGTCACCAGGGGAGTGACAGTAGGAACAAATTATTGCTATGAATATAACCTAAAAGGTTTGCAGAGAAACATTTACAATAGAAAGGAGCTGTGTATGAAAATTAAGTGGAAATATTTAATACTTTTCTAGATTTCCTCCTGCTGTGAAATAATGCTATACAGAGCGTTAGTATTTTGAAACTTCTCCTGCCTCACATTTCTCCAGAAACAAAACAAAACACAGGACTGTCTGCTACAGTGAATTCCTGATGTCTCCTTATACTTAAACCCAGTCTGTCAATTGTGTTATAGCCAGTGTCCCAACATTAAGTTAGAGGTTGGTCTTTGTTCTCCTGGCTCTGAGCTCCCCCTTACTCAATAGACCTGACTCATACCAAAAAGCTGTCACATCACTTCTACTAGTTATTACATAAACCTCCCAGGATTCCATAGCATTTATTCATGGCGGTTAAAGTGCTGTTAAACTGCATTAATCCTACAGTGTAGCTGTATCCTTGGAAGCTTGGAACTGATTCACATGATTTTTAAAAATGCGTAGTGCAGACTTCCCATTTTCAAATATTCTTGACATTAAGGAAACTATATCTGATCTTGGAAGTTAAGCAGAGCCACCCCTGCTTGGTTTTTGGATGGGAGGCCACCAACAAATACCCTATAAACTATTACAGTGGAAGGAATTGGCAGAACCATCTGAGTGTTCCCAGTCTTAAAAGTCTTATGTAATTCATGAGGTCAGGTGACTTTAAGGTACATACACAGTGTCATACCCCTTGCTCAGCAAAAAGCCAGCCTAACTCATAGTACGTTCCCAGAATGATTATGCTACGGGTGGTTTGGCTTATAGAGTCTTATAGTTCCAACAAAAACTCATGGTTGATTTTAGTTCTTGCTCTGTCTCTCAGATGGGGGATGAAGATGGCAGAGCAGTCTTATGAATTGTGCCAAATTCCAGTGCAAGCTCCCTTGAAATGAATGTGACTTTAAGAGTGCATAGAGAAAAATAAACATTGCATTAGTTTTTTAAATACCTTTTCCCCCCAGAAGTGAGCATGTCAATTGTGCTCATATCTGGGCTGGCTGGGTGCTAGGGAGAGGCTTTTAGTTGTAGGGCAGTATTTTTTTCCTACTGACCACCTCTCACTCTCTATTCACCCTTGGGAACATGAAAAATAATGTATCAGTGTATCCACTTTATATAATATGAGCTACTCATTATTTGAAGAGAATTTTTGATCACATAATACTGGTTTTCCATTCAGTACAGAATGGAAAACCTTTTGTTTGCCTAAGTCTATCATTCTAAATTGGGGCATAAATGTATGTTCCACGTTTAGAACAGTTCATCCTGTTTTTCTCTATTGAGCATGGCCATATAGGCTAATTCTTCTTGAATGAGGGGGGTTATACTTGGCTTGTGCAAATGTTCTTTGTTGCATTTCCTTTCTCCTTGAAGAACAAAACAACCCAGGTAGGTGGCTAGGCAATGCCTTTCAAGGCACCAAGATTACTGGGTAGGTGTCAGTATCCTGGAGCAACTCCTGTCTAGACTCTACAAAGCAACTCGAAGGAAGAGTGATGAGTGGTATGAAGCTCTGGCACAAAGACATGTCTTCCTGTAGCAAGAATCAAATTCTCTGCAAGAGGAAGAGACCTGCTTCATATCTTTCTAAATTTTCCATCACTCATTAAATTATGGTAGATGAAGACAATAGTAATTCAGAACAAAGCTTGTGCAAATAAGTTAATAAATGTTCATTATTTTTATGGAAACTTGTTAGCTCAAGCTTCATTTCTGTCTGTGGCATCATGACATGAATTGGTATATTAATCTTTCAAATAGCGGTGCTCATAAATACCAGAGCCTAAATTTATTTATTTATTTATTTATTTACTTTGCTTATATACCGCTGTATCTCAAGCCCGAAGGCGACTCACAGCGGTTCACAAACAGTAAAAACAGTAGAAACAGCAGTGGTTCCATGCAACATATAACAATTGACTTAACACATTATCCATAAATTACCAATAAGCAATTACAATGCACAATTATTACGAAAAACAACCGTACCCAATCTTCTCATCATCCAAGCGTAGTCCAGGTTCGTCGTCCATTGTTCCATTCCTATGTTCCATTACCAGATTGCACTAAATTACTCAAACGCCTGCACAAACATCCAGGTCTTCACCTTTTTGCGGAATACCATTAGAGATGGTGCTAGTCTAATGTCCGTAGGAAGGGCGTTCCACAGCCGAGGAGCCACCACCGAGAAGGCCCTATCTCTCATCCCCGCCAGCCGAGCTTGAGAAGCAGGCGGGATCGAGAGCAGGGTCTCCCCAGAAGATCTCAAAGTCCTGGTGAGTTCATAGGCAGAGATGCGCTCAGATAGGTAGCTTGGGCCAGAACCATTTAGGGCTTTAAAGGCCAACGCCAGCACTTTGAATTCAGCCCGGTAGCAGATCGGTAGCCAGTGGAGTTGGCGCAACAGGGGGGTTGTATGCTCCCTGCGCTCTGCTCCTGTTAAAATCATGGCTGCCGAGCATTGGACTAGTTGGAGCTTCCGAGCTGTCTTCAAAGGCAACCCCACGTAGAGAGCGTTGCAGTAGTCTAAACGGGATGTAACCAGAGCGTAAATGCAGTTTATTCCCAGTTTTAAAGTCCATTGTTTCACTGGAACTCGGTAAAAACATTTATGTAAATTCTATTAATTACAGTGACTGCTATAGTCAGTTATAGACTCTTTGAGGTTCCTACAGAGAAGTACTTTTATTTGTTTATTTACGATATTTTTATCCCGCCTTTCTCTGCAAGCAGACTCAAGGCGACTTACAACGAAATAAAAACAAATATTACAAAGTTAAAACATGGTTAAATCACATATTCATAAACCCATTTCCACAACCCCCATATAAACCTCTTCGATATACTAATTATAAACATTAAAACCCAACCCAGCCCTGACAAATACAATAGTTAAAGGCTTCCTTAAATCATAAGGTCTTTTCCCCCTCAGGAAACTCAGCAGGGATAGGGCAGTTCCAAACCCATTAATCAAATCCAATCCCACATTTCTCATCAAAATTCTCAGTTAAATATATTTTTAATCCTGAATATGCATAACAGGACATATTTGTTGTAACCAGTATGCATGAGTGGATAAAAAAACCTGCCTTGTGAATATTAGGAGAGATACCCTATCAGGCCTAACATTGTTTTCCCACAAAGGCCAATAAAATATCCATGGAAAGACCACTATGTCTTTTGGTAGGTTTCCAAGACGTCAGAGCAAGTTTTTAGAAGACCTATTACCCAAGTGGGGATGTTAGGGACTGACCTGAAGATACTGTGTACCAACACTCTGTACAGTAATTCCTTAGCTATGGCTCTTCTTCATTAGAGACGGGGTCAGATGTTCATCCCACTTCAGATGCAACCAATCTGCTCCGCTTGATGGCAGCATGCCTAACAAATTATTTTGGTGGCAGCTCTCTCACAGCCCTGTTTCTTTTTAAATTAAACATTTTATTTATGTTTTTGTAGCATCGTGTTCTCATTCCACATCTACCAACTGGAATTTATCTCTTGTACATTGATTTCAAATGATTTGCTAAGTACGGTAAATTGGCTTTTGTTCGCATCTTTCCAAATTCGTTTACCATTTAATGTATGCATTCATGAAAATATGCTCCTCAATGCAGACTTTGCTAGCTGGGTCATTTTTGGAAAGGAAATGCCTTTGTATGAATACATGAATACAGAACTGCAGCTTGTATGAATACATGTTTCAGGTCTTCATGCTTGCATTTTATCCTACCAGTCTCATTTCTGCTTTCCGTTTCACCTGGAGCACCAACAGTTCTTTCCTGATCTTTCACTGGTGGCTGTGAAGGAGGCACTACGCAGGCTTCTAGACAGCCAAGCACTATTCAGGGGTGCTATAAAAGGAGCTGCAAGGAAACAGAATGTATCAAAAGGTAGAGGCTCGCCTCTGAGGAAATTCAGACAAGGTTTGAGCCTGAAGCCGAGAGAGTGTTGAGCTGACACAGACAGGATTTGGAGCTGATTGAAACAGTTTTGGATATGAATACAAAGAGAAAACTAACTGTGACATTGGGAAGCCTAAAGAATAAATTGTTAGAGTTTAATGTATTTTTCTATTGTTTTCAGTAAATGTGTTCTTGTTCTAAACCTGTGTCTAATAGATGTTTCTACACTGTAGAAATAATGCAGTTTGATGCAACTTTAATTACTGTGGCTTAATGCTGTAGAATCATGGGACGTAATTTAGTGAGGCACGAGCACTATTTGGCAAAGGAAACTAAAGACCTTATAAAACTAGTTTCCATGATTCCTTAGCATGGAGTCCTGGTAGTAAAACTGCATGAATTCTAGAGTGCAGATGCACCCTAGCTCTCTATGAAGCCAGAACTGGAGCCATGCATACAAACCTAAAGATGCCACATACTAACACAGCCACATATAATGGACTCCATAATTACTGGGGCTCATGAATCCAATCCAGCAAGGAAATAATTGGGGCAACAAGGCAGGATGAGCTGTGGGATCCTCAGGGGTTAGTGTTTTGAATCCAGATATGGGCCCCTTCTATACTGCCATAGAAAATCCAGATTATCTGCTTTGAACTGGATTATATGGCAGTGTAGGCTCATATAATCCAGTTGAAATCCAATAATGCGGATTATCTGCTTTGATAATCTGGATTATATAGCAGTGTAGAAGGGGCCTAAATGTCATCATGGCTAGATGTGGCTCACCATGTGAGTTTTCACCCACTCTCTCCATCATAGTATTTGACATTTTTAAATAACTACACTGCTATTTGGATTTCATAAGGGTTTAATAATGTTTGTATGAAGCTCTTTTGTTTTATGCTCTGAAGTTATATTCCTGTCCAGTGAGGTTTTGTTTTTGTTTTTAACTGGGCACTATATAAATGAAATAACTCAATGACAAATAAATAAAATCCCCAATTTTTCGTGGCAAGCGTAAAATTGATTAGACAGACTGGAACAGGGAAGTCACTTCCTTACAAAACTTCAGTAGCAGAAAATAACACCTCCCTGGTTGCAGATCACACAAGTGAAAAATCATGAACAAAATCATTTCAGATAATAAAATTGGATCGTAAACATGCTTAAGGTTTCCAAAGTTTGCACTTGAGATTTGGGTTTCTTTTTAATGGCATCCAGGGAGAAAACTCTCTTCCTTTTTTGAGTGCAGTCATTGTGAAATATTGGCTGCAGTGCTTGGCTATAATATAACAACAGATCCACGTTCTTTCACAGGCACCTTCCCAAAACCTCCTTGACTGAACCTCCATGGCCTAAAATCAATCTACCTGACCCAATTGAAGAGGCAAAACAGCACAGAGGTAAACACTATTGAAAAGCTGTGGCTATGATTGCACCCTTTTGCTGTCTTCTGGGGAGAGAGGGAGGGGTCATTTTTCTTTATACAGTAAACAAAATGAAGATAAATGATAGTATCGTTAATTTTCTCTCAGGGCATTCAGTATGAACACATGAAAAAGCAAGTGGGTCAGCCATTATACCTTGGGCCATTCCTTTTTCATTGATGTGCAAGTGGCATTAGTTTGAAGACCACTTTGGGCAAATTCATGCATGTGTGTATAGGTGGCCTCTTTGAAGAAGAGAAACCTGGGTAGTCTATGTCCCTAGAAGACAGCTGGACATGCATACAACCTCTTCCTTACTTGTGCCTGAATAGGAATTAAGACATATCAGTGCTTCCTAGTCCTTTCCTAAATACTGGCACATATTTGGCTGCAACTCCCAGTAGGCCTAGCCCACATAGCCACTGGTGAGGTATGCTGAATAGCTGCAGTCAAAAAAGTGAATGTTGTCACCCTTGCTCTGGGGACTAGAGTTATTAGTATTTATATATAATACTCTTTCTGTCAAGGGTGGAACATTAAGCATATGCAATCAAAATCAAAGACAATAAAATTTAATATTATAAATAAACATACAATCCGCAAAATTTCACCAGCCACTACCCATCTCATAACTTCAGGTACAATTCAGCACCTTAATCTGTTGAATCAAAAAAAGAATAACTTCAATTCCTTACAGATGAGACCAGGCAGAGGTCCAAAGGAAGACCATTTCACAGATGTGGACCCAGATCTTGAAGGGCTTGTGGTCTGGACAGAGCTGTGTGCATAGGTGGAACAGACAATAATACTATGCCCATGGATCTTAAATTCCTAGGACGTGCATACCATGCTCAACAAACTGCTAGGTGCTGCAAGAGATTAGAGTGCAGGGCTCAAGATACAAGAATCAAAAGTTTAAAATGAGCTCTGACCTGAATTGATAGCAAGTGAAGGGATCTGTGGGAGTAGAAACATGTGAATATTTAAGGAGTCTTAAAACAACTTGGATGGCACTGTTCTGAATTAAGGGGGAGAAGAGAGCAAGAAGGTAAACCCAGCATTAGGCTACTCTAATAATTCAGGTATGGAATAATCAAAGCCTGAACAAGCAGATGTGCAGTTTGAACTGCCAAGAACCAACAAAGATTAAAACTGTATGCCTTCGCTGTTTCCCCAATAAAGGGGCTCAGGGACAAGTGGTCATCAAGCTGATGCTGATGATTATCAACAACAACAATAATAATGATATCAACTTTAGGGAGCAGAGCTAGTTTTCGTGTGCATGCTTAATGAACACCAGAAGGTGGCTCATATTTAATCTGAAATCTGGCACTCTTCTTGTTTAGGAACAGATGGATCTGTATATATCTGCCTTTATACTGCTCACAGTAAGCTTTGAACACATACAAGTAAATTTAGCTTTTATTCAGTAGGTATCCAGTTCATGGTTTCAAATAGTAAATGTGTACATCTGTCCAGTCATTGCTAGAAATAGAAGAGGATAATTGACTTTGCTGTGATAAAACCCAGATTTTGTTGAGCTATAACCTAGAATTGGAGACACTACCTAGCGTGAGGTACAGACTACACTTACTGTTTAGGGCACAAGTTCTCAACCTGTGAGTTTCCAGGTGTTTTGGCCTACAACTCCCAGATTACCAGCTGTTAGGAGTTGAAGGTCAAAACATCTGGGGACCCATAGGTTGAGAACCACTGATTTAGGGAATCATAATACCAAGTCAATTGAATAGGATCTAGAAATGGCCAGGTGACCTCTAAATGAAATTTGGCCTATCAAAAAATCATTTTGGCTTTTTTGAGACTTTACCAATTTTTGTCAAAATGTGATGATGCAATGTATTTCAAAACTGTGTCCATGTGTGTGGAATTTCACATTTGTGTTACATTTCAGTTTGCTTTGGCTTCATAAAGAATGCATGCCTTGAACAACGAAATGCTTAACAATGAAGCCTGTAATACCAATGAAGCCTGGTGACCATTATGTAGTATACAGATATACCTCAATTAACAAAGCCTCTGATAGAAATATCTTCTTTTCACAAAGCCTTTTATGACCACCCCACTTTTGTTCCCTGTCCTGTGTTTCAATGAAATTATTTTACAGCATGGCTATTGGAAGGATGATAAAAAGAACTGGAAAATCCTAAACTTTGGATATCAGGTTGCACTAGTGTGGCTGCAGTATACAGTGGAATCTATCCATATTCTTCCCATGATATTTCGGCCCCTGGTGCCACATTTTCTGCTACAGTAGTAATGTGTGGGAACACCACTACTTCCCTAATTGAGGTATATCTGCCCAGGAGGTTAACTTTGGGTAACATATCAAAAAGCTCACCACAACTTTAATTTTGGGATTGGATATTATAGAATGTGGATGCTATGATAAGGAAAGAGGCATGGTGTTTCATAAGAAGATTATTTGTTTATCAGAGGCAGGTATCTCCCACACACATTGTTAACTCCCACCTTTTTAATTAACTTATTCATTTTCACGCAGAGATTGTGCAAAAAGTGAATGAATTAATTGCAACAGGGCAATATGGGAGGCTGTTTGCAGTTGTGCACTTTGCCAGCAGACAATGGAAAGTAACCGATGAAGATTTAATTTTAATTGAAAATCACATACCAGCTGAGTGTGGAGACAGAATTCGAATGGAAAAGGTAAGTGTCATATCATTTGTCACTCTGTTCCTGTATAATAACTGGAAAGATTTCATTGATGTCCTCATATTTTAAAGCTGATTCACCTGAGCAATAATAGTATTATCTCTTACACCCTGCTGTTTCTGTAGTAGTCTGTCCCATCTTCAACAAGCCAATTGGCCCTCATAGTCTTTTTAAGTATCCGCTAATATTGGCTGCCCTTTTAGAAATATGCCATGGTTCAATCGTGGATTCATGGTTTGGTGAGATACCAACACTCTTTGATAGAGAGGGCTAAATATCTTTTGAAAGTACAAATCCCAGGGTTCCATAGCATTGAGCCATGAAAATTAAAGTGGTTTCAAACCACATTAATCCTACAGTATAGATGTACTCATTGGCAACCGTATCCAGCAGCCAGATGAGCTGCCTGCAAGAAACTGGCGGGTGGGAAACCCAGAATTTAGATAAATACAAGAAAACCGAGTTTAGATGTTTAGGATTCCA
This sequence comes from Anolis sagrei, assembly GCF_037176765.1. Taxonomy (NCBI): domain Eukaryota; kingdom Metazoa; phylum Chordata; class Lepidosauria; order Squamata; family Anolidae; genus Anolis; species Anolis sagrei. The sequence goes on from NC_090021.1 coordinate 238,860,814, forward strand.
AGAAATCCTAAACACAATTCAACTGGGGCTTGAAAACAAACCACTACATAAGAATTAACGGCATCAAACTGCTTCTCTGGACAGTTAGAGAAGTGGATGGATTTACAAGAGTGCTACCTATTTCCTTGAAGTCTGAGCTGCTCTGAATCCCAGAAATAAACACATGCTGCAGATCTGTGAATTGTCAGGGATGGGACCACAAATGGAAGTCTTCCCTTTCCCTTTTAAAATATTTAGAGAATGATACCTTGGTGGATGAAATTGCATAAACTTTGAAAACAGATACGGGTTGCATGTTCGCTCTGCCCCCCCCCCCCCATTGTCATGTATCCCTTAGAGTAAATAAAAAAGTGTATTTATTGGTAAAGAGATTTATCCTCAGTGTTAGTGTATCATAACTTGTGATTAGTAAGTGTACTGTAGATTTAAAGAGCATTCCCTTCTGCCAGGTCCCATGGCGAAAGTTCGATGATACTGTGACAGTAATGTAATGGCTGATGTTGCCTTGTTTCCAGGTATTGTTGGTTGGTGCAAATAACTTCACTTTGCTGGGGAAGCCACTGCTGGGGTAAGAAATCAATAATTCAGTTGCATTGAGATGTTGTCAGAACAGATATTTTCTGGAAACAGCACAGAGAGTCTCGGGGAAATATATCTTTTAAAAATCACTGATATACAACAGAGAAAAGGAAATGCGGAATGAAAGAGATAATTGCCTTCACAACTATGTTGTCTGTTCAGACAGTCCTGTAGTAAGAAGCACAAGTTGAAGTAAAGTAAGATTGTGCTTAGAGGCAAAGTGTGGGGAGAGGAAAGGGTCTGATCAGAGTGTAATCCACCTGCTATTGACAGCAGCCTCAAGACATTTTCTTGCACCAAACAGTTTTGAAAACTCTCAGCATCAAGCAGAACAGCCTTGGACTTGAAGTGCAATATTGTTATTTTGATTTGGACTCCTGCACCTTGGCTTTGCTCTGTGATTTTGGCACATTTCTGTGATTGCCTATTTCTCATAATAGTGGTGAAATAATATTCAATTAATTGATTCAGGGTATATTTTCACCAATCTTGCCTAGAGAATACCCATTACTGGTTCACTTTAGGGTCGCTTTGAGTCAGAAATGACTTGAAGGCACATGACAAAGAAACAAATATTTTCCCCATGATTTTAGGTATTTTTTACTTGCAACAGGAGAATGGGTCCAGATCTATCTCTTCTGGGATTCAGTTTAAACGAATCTGCTAGGGTTTGGTTCCAGGACTCCACATAGACCTCAACATTTGTGGATGTCCAAGTTTTATTATATACAATGATGTAGTAAAATGATATCCTTGATAGTTTAGGGTTTTGTTTTTTTTTAAAAAAAGATGGTAGCCCTTATATTAAATGACAAAACCATGGTGGAATCCATGGATACAGGGGGACGACAGTATAAGGACATTTTGAATAATCAGCGGTGAATCAGGTTTATTCTCATGACACACTGCTTCTCAGGGCCCTTCCACACAGCCATATAACCCAGAATATCAAGGCAGAAAATCCCACAATATCTGCTTTGAACTGGGTTATCCGAGCCCACATTGCCATATATTCCAGTTCAGAAAATGTGGGATTTTATTCAGCTATGTGGAAGGGGCCTAAGTTGGAAGGTGACAGAATGGAGATCTGGTGAATTTCTCCACCTCTTTCAGAGTTTGAAGAGGAAAGGAAGGGATGAAAAGCCTGTTATTTTACAGGGCACGGCCTCTTGCACTGAAGTATCATTACAGTGCTGTCCTAAACCCACTTACCTAAAAGTTAATCTCACTTTTAGTGGAATATTAATTTAATTGATACATTCAAATATGTTCAAGTTAGTGTGATTTGCTTCTTAGTAGACATGTATAGAATTATATTGCTTGTATTTCTGAATGCCAGATTATTCATGTATATTATTGAGGTGGTCTAGATTTCTGCCTCTCCCTCATTCCTTCCCTTCTCACAGAAGGACTGGCTTATCTGAACTAGCCTGAGGTGAATCAGCAGTTTCCTGCTTTTATTTCATGTTGGGTTTCCTGAATGAATGAATTGTATTATTACGGTCATAGACCAAGAGAGGGTTTAAAGTCTCACTTGAAGAAACTGTCAAAAGCCAAATTCATTATGAACTGATTCATATACTCTGTTCATGGCAGAACATTTGATTTTGTGCTGAAGCAAAAGATAAAGGAATAACGACAGGATGTTCTTTCATTTTAGGGCTTTGTTTCAAAGCATTAAAAAAATAGGAGCCACCTGTTGCTTTGGTATGTGCTGAAAGTTAACAGCACACATCACACCTCAGGTGGCATAAGCTGGTATTTGCTCTGAATTTTCCCTGCTGTCAAACAGTGAGCCCACAAGACTAGATTCACACACTTTTTGGTTATTGTAAAAATAAAAGGGAGCTCAATACAAGCAAGTTTGTTAACATTCCACATTCCACAATTGTTCCTTATATATTCTTTCTCAAGTTTGCAATGTAATTCCTTAAATCCTTTGGAAAAGACTAACTTTGATTCTCAAATGTTTTGAGAAAGTGGGATTGAGATTATGGTAATTCTATTGCTGTGCTCAGGGAATACACTCCATTGAAGAATAAATTGTTTTGAACTCAGCGAGGTTTCTGTCTGTATGGACATGCACAGAATTGAGCAATGCAGCCCCCAGGGACAATTTTGCCATGCCTTGTGGACGCTTCATGCTATTTTAGACCTCAAAGGGGCATATTTTCCAAAAGGAAGTTAATTTCCTATCAGAAAAAGTCCCCGCTTTGACCTAAATTTGCCGAGAGAATGCTACAAATGCAGCAAAAATGTTAGTTACACACCCAAAAATGCAATTATGAGGTTTTTTCCAGAAATGTGATCCCTAACTGTCACATTGCCACTCTTAGTACAGAGTCATTATTATTTCACTCTGTTTTAGCACTCTGAGAACTTAATTATTGCAACTCAGTCTCATAAAGAAATTCCTTGTTGATTAAAAGAAAATGTAATCGCCCCCTTTGTCTGTTTTTTTCCTGTAAAGAAAAGATCTAGTCCGCGTGGAGGCCACTGTTATTGAAAAGACAGAATCTTGGCCAAGGGTTAATATGCGGTTCCGTCCCAAGCGTCATTTCCAGAGGAAGAGAAGTAAGATTATAACGATACATAAACCTTTTTCTTCCAATGTGCAGAATGATGTGGCTATATTTGGGCTGCTGTTATACAAACGTTGTGTTACAGGAGTATGGTCCATTAAAAAAGAGCAAAGGGGTATTTGTGTGTTAAGGTTAGAATAACAAGGGTGAGGCTCTAACAACTTCATCCAAGCAAATACCATCCTCTTTTTTTGTCAAGCAGCTTTTTTGGTCAATTATTTTCAGTTTGGTTTATCTAAGTGTTCCAAATCTTGCCTTATAATCTATATATGTTAAAAAATATTCAGGCAAGCCTTTATCAGATTTCAATGAAGCCGTTCCTTCTTGAATAATGACTTGTTTCTCAGTGCCATTTGCAAAAATCTTCTTAGAAGTATATGCCACAGAACTGAAAACTAAATAGATTTGTCTGTATTTCTCCTTGACTGGGACCACTGCATTATGTGGACATGATGTTAAACAATGAGGGAATTCTACTCAGAGACACTGTGTAAATTATATTTTTGTCTTCTCTTTCAGTTGTCATTCAGCCACAAACTGTTCTGCGGATAAACAGCATTGAAATTGCTCCTGCTTTGTCATGATGATTTGTTGGACTCAGCTTCTCATTCCTGCTTTAGGCCAATATGAGCAGTGAACATGTTTCTTTTGCATTTGATTACTGTCTGTAAAATATGTCTTATTATTAAATTACCTCATATTATTTCTTGCTTGATATTGATTACCTAATTTACTTCAGCTATATATAATTTGGAGACTGAGGAATTCTTAAGAAGATACATTCATTTTCCCTGCACTGTATTTTTGGGAGAGTGATATTAGCAAAACTTGGGTCAAGGCTCCATAACTTTAGCCCACTGCTGCCACTCTCACACTTAAGTCAAACACAGTGTTTCTGCCACATATTATTTCCCACTATATGAATGATAGTTGCCTGGGACTGCAACAATGATTAAGCACTCTGTAGACAATCCATTGGAGTGTTGGCTAACAACTCTCAGAGCTTGGGAATGACAGCTTAAATTTAATTTAAATTTACCACCTTCTTCAATCAAGATTTGGCACCATTCATCAATCCAGTAGTGCAGAGAAGGCTCTCAAGAGGAGGAGAAGGAGACTTGGAGCGATGGGTTGCGTCTAAGGAATGAAAACCTGCCTTGTACATCTAAACATGTTTTCCAGCATTCATATTTACTGACCATAGCTCTTGATTCTGTGTGAGTGGGGAAAGAATGCAAGTATTAATTGATTCAGAAACATGGTATGGAGATTCTGAGAAGCACTCAAAATATTTTTGATTAAGAATTCTCTACCCGTTAATTACCAACCCTTTTCTATATTCACTTATTGTTTATAGTGTCTGCTATGGCAGTGAGCACATTGTTCGTTGTTTACTTATTCAATGCAGATCTTGCTAAATTGTCTTCAACACTTTTTTTTAATCCTGTAAAGTTTTGTTCAGATGAGTTTGGAAACAAGCTCCACTACAAATCACAATCCTCAGCCATAAAACAGGTTTGTAGTGCAATGCAGCTGGAAAGTACCTGGTTGAAGGCAATAAGCTAAAAGCTACAAAACGAATGAAACAGTAACCATATGTGTGACTAGAGACCAAGTGGCAAGTCAGTGTACTATTCTAGAACATGGCCATACAGCCGGGAAAACTCACAGCAAATCAATATACTATTCTTCATAAAGTCAATTGTTTCTTTGAAATATTAGTTATTTGCTTATTTACCACATTTATACCCTGCCCTTCAACCAAAAAAAATGCTATATGCCAATTTGACAGTTCTCTGCCTTCAGGCTTACCATGCAAAAAGACACACAAGAAAATGGGAATTGTATTGGCTCTTTGAGGTCATGGCAGAGGAAATTTGAATGGAGGGAGGGTCCATATGCTGGAACAAAGGCATGATGAAACTGCTCATAATCCCAGTAGAATTAATCAATTTTTTGAGCAATTGATAGCAACCTTTCCACTGATCGTTAATGGATCAGTTTTAAACACAACATTCCAAGATCTCAAAATAATTACACAGTGTAGTAAAAACACTGTTGTAAGGTCATCACTGGGGGAGGGGGGGGGGGTGATGCATCTAATATTTTTAAAAACAGACACAATTAGTGACCTTAAAAGTCCAGATAGACACAAGGTTTTGAGTTGGTGGCAACTCCAGATTGTCATACCTCCATGGGAAGAGTATGCCATGATTGGAGCATCACAGCACTGAAATCTCTCCTTGCTTCATTGATGTGTAATGCACCTGAGTTATTTGGTGAAGGGCCTCCTCTGATAATCCTGTGTCAAACATAGCTATAGATTTGCCATTCTTCACATCAAGAATGGTACAAGGATGTGAAGCTGCAGATTCTGCTTTTCAACATGGAAGAATGACTGCCAAGATTTTAAGATGTTGACATAGTTGTTAATTTCCACTACAACGTAACCTGCAATAATGACTGTACTCCTTCCCCAGCTCAATAATGTGATACATTTAGTTGATGTGAGCTCTAAAGCAGGTCTCTTCAACCTGCAGCCCTCCAGGTGTCAATGGCTAAACTAGCTAGGGTGATGGGTTTTGTAATTCAACAATTCCCGCCTTGCTTTAGAGCAGGCCTCTTCAAGCTGTTTGGGCCTCCAACTCCCAGAAGCCTTACTCAGTTTGTTCACTGGTCAGGAATTCTGGGAGCTGAAGTCCAAAAGCACCCGGAGGGCCACAGATTGAAGAGGCCTTCTCTAAAGCAAGATGGGAATTGCTGAATTACAAATCCCATCACTATAGCTTGCTTAGCTATTGATGAAGCATCCTGGTGCTCACAGTTTAACAACATTTTTGGAAGGTTGTGCAGTCCCCACTCCTGCCTCTTATGCTGTTGCAAACAATGTGGTCTTTTAAGTGCCATTGTACATTTTGTCTTAAGATAAAATAGTTTTTCTGCACACTTTACTAAGGCTGTGATTGAGCTCTTTGCTGAATCCAACATTGCATGTGGTACTCAAGGCCAAAAGGTGCTTGAGTTTAATGAGCTGGACTCATATTAGTGCTCATTTGTTTAATCATTTCCTGAACCACTTTCCCCTTTCAGTCCTCTTCAAAGAACTGACAAACTGTTTAGCTAAACGCTTAATGAAATGCTAGTAGCTGCCAATGCTGTTGCTTGAGAGGGTAGTGCAATGTTAGTGCAATAGAATATTTATTACAATCACCTGTGTGAAGGCAATGAGTGGTGTAAATATTATTTTTTGACAGAACAAACGGCAGCAAGACATTTCCCCAAGTGCCTCCTTCATGCACAACAGAGAGGTAGAAATTTGATGTAATTTGTAACCGGAACAACTTGTACTGGGGCACACATAGTCTTGCATTTTGCAGGGTTATTAGATCAAACAGACTCCTGGTCAGCTAGACTTTAGCACTTCGGTGCATTACTTCTCAGAATATCTTGTGTGAAGGACCGGCAATGTGCCAGGAACCAGTGCTGAATTTGTGTTTATTGGGTACAATTGTTATGGACTTTTAAAAAGATTCCTGGAAACTTACCAAGGACTAGGAATTGCTACTTTAGCCTTAGTGAAGTTTGCTACTTCACCCATGTTTTAATGGAAGTAAACTAGATCTGAGCTTCTCAAATGTTAGGGATGAGACTATGTGACTTGCCCAAGGTCGATATATGTGCAAACAAAATTTTTGACTCCATGCAAAACGCTTTCAACTCAGGATAGCGGGAGCAAGTTTGACACTGCTCTATTTTTAAATGCCAGAAGAACGTGGCAGTGTTTCTGAGCTGTAGGGAACTACAGTTTGACAGGTTTCTAAAAAAATTGAGTATGAGACAACTAAAACTAGGTGGATGCTCCTGGCATGATATTTTGTTATTCATGACAGCTTTGCTGGGTATCTTTGAACTTTTTCTTGAGCCTGATTTATTTTCTCTGCATGACATGGGTCTGTTCTAGCAGCAGACAGAAAATATGTTTTAGTGGCTTGAGTTCATAGATGTTGGAGATGGAAAAATACTGCATTTCAACTGGGGTTCTGTGGAGGGACTGAGAGAACTGAAAGGATTACATGGGGAGCAAAAAGCTGTTAAACAATTCAGCATTCAGCATGTGTCCTGTTGAATCAACAACCAGATGATTGGCTACATAATGATGATAGAAGATGAGGATTCAAGATGTATACAGTACATAAAAATAGACATATAATCTGTTATTTCACAGGAATCAGTAGCATGGTTGTTAATAATACTTATTGTAGTCAGGGTCCAATGATGTGCTTCCACCAATCGAACTGCTTAATCAATAGAACAAGAAGAGGGATTGTCCTTCTTCTCCCTTAATAACCCCAAAAGCAATTTCAAAGGTCTCCAGAGTCAGCTAATTGCAATACAGAAGACTGCAGTGAAGAGAAGGGAGACGGGTCCTATCATATGAGCACAGCATTGGAAGTAGACTCGTGTGTCTAGTAATCAGGGAAGATCATGTATGTTTTGTGGCTCCTGAAGGCCCCCTAAGTCCTACCAAAAATTGAGATGGAAATCAGCACAATGTTCTTGCTGTTGTTGTGTACCCTCAAGTCATTTCTAACTTATGGTGAATCTATTTAAATGTTTTCTTGGCAGAATTTGTTTGAAGGGGTGCCTTTGCCTTCTGTGGGTTTTGATGGGAAGTAAAGATTGAAACACTGTTTTCTAGAGTCCAGCACTCAAGCCACTGTACCATGCTGGCTCTCTTTCAAATGATGTCCTGTGCCAAAAACATATGTCAACATGACTGCTCCCTCTCCCCAAATACACTCACACCTGGACATTTTTTGGCTGGAATTCAACTACAAACAGTGACTACAAGTGGCTTATCATTCCTGAAGTGATAGGATGAGCCAGTGTTACTCATAGAAAGGGGTCACTGATTCAGAGTTGGAGACATGGAGTTAGAAGCAATTTTAGGTGGAGTTGGAGCCAGAGTCAGTAGAAATTTACCAATTCTAACTTTGGCTTCAAAATAACAAAACTTGTAATATTGAATTTCAAAGTTTTTTACGAATAAATTTCTGACTGTAAGAGCTGTTCAGTAGTGGAACTCTCTGCTTTGGAGTGTGGTGAAAGCTACTTCCTTGGAAATTTGTAAACAGAGACTGGGTGGCCATCTGTCAAGGATACTTAGATTGCTGTTAGGAGTTCTGGGATTTGAAGGCCAAAACATCTGGGGTCCCACAGATTGAGAACCACTAATTTACATTGTCTGATGAGATCTGGTGGGCTCCGTCCCTATAGTGAGGTGAACGTCTTGTAGGACAGACAATTTTGCCCAATTGTTGAAGTCGTAAATGGCCCCGGAGACATTCCTAGACATAATTTTAACCTGTGTTTAATTACATCCACAAAAATCAAACTTACAAATGTGGAGGCTGACTTTATAAACTAAGACTGAAGACTACTGTTTTTTTAGGTATCAGGCACGGCCTAAGCTTGTTGACCTGCAGTGACCTGGAGAAAGACTAGATAATGAGAAGCCGACATGAATGGCAGCATGGTATGATTACAGTCATCTTGCCAGAGGGGATCATATGAGAGAACCTGGCTAATTGTGAGCTTAAGATAATCATGGATCAGGCTGGAGGGCGCTGCTGTCTTAGAATAATTATAAAGATTTGTGAGGGACATGCTGAACTTCAGTAATAGATAACAGCATTTATGAAATCTTTCATTATCTTTTACTTCTGTACATCATTTAATTATGTGGTGACAGCTTGTCTCATGGAACTTGCCCCCCTCCACCCTTAAATGCCAATGATAGTAAAATCAATTTCTGAAATGAAATATGTATTTCCAGCCAGAGTTTGATTGTAATGAGGATTATGTGGCTCCAGAGCTGTAGCTTCAGGGCAATTTCTTGATTGATCTGCTTTGAGACAAGTGACTCTTTCTCCAGCTACAGGATGACAGAGTTTTTATAAGCAAAACTAGATGAACTTTGCAAATGATTATGGCGTTCCAGATTCGAAACAGCTAAATTGGACCTCCATAGCTTTTGAGGAGATTATCTGGGCATCCATTAACTTTCTGGGCTAGTACTTAATTATACTGAGGTTAAACTTGAGGCAAAATACATCTAGGCTTTTTGATTTACTTAAGAACTGGAAAAAAAAACCAGTCTACTAACTCAGGCTGAAGGACTACACAAAGTACTCCATCAACCTGTTTCCAACAGCTACTGTTGTTATGTGCCTTCAAGTTGTTTCTGACTTATGGTGACCTTAAATCTAAACTATCACAGAGTTTACTGGAAGTAATATAGAACCATTTTGGCAGCAGCCATAAACTGATTAAGGCTGTGTTGTCATACCTTAAGAGGATAAAATCATACATTTGTCAAGTTTTAATTCTGTCTTTCATATACATCAGTATGAGGCCAGGAGAAAGAAGCACAAACCAAACGTATATTTTAGAAATTGAATAAGAAGCTGATGACTCTCCCTCGAATCGTAAGAATAAAATGAATTTCCTGCATTAATTTTTTTTGTTGGCAAGCCAGGTAATATTGAAGGGCTGCCAGCTATTCCCTAATTGAATGTTTCCAGCGCCAAAGTCATTTCTAATCAGAATTTTTTGGGGGAAAAGCAAAAGGTAGGCCAGATACCAAACTCCCCACTCCATAAACAGCATTGTGGGCCAAATGCCTAACTCTCTACTCTGCAAATTGCATGCTGCCCAGACCAGTTGCCTTAGATGCCTCTGATCTGAAATTCTCTCATGGATCTGAAGTCAGCAATTAGAAGGACAAAAGCACCATGGAGAAAGCTAAATTTGGTCTAGTGGTTCTCTAATGCACATCCTATGTTCAAATGTTCACGTTCCTATAGAACTCTATAGCAGATAAATCTCCAACAGATCCCACTGGTGTGAAGGAATCTCTCTTGTATTGCTGGTCTAAGTCATTTCCAGTCAAATTAGCTTAAACCGAGCCTTAATTACAGCTGGAGCAGAAGTTTTTTGAATTCTCCATTCCATATGAAAATATCCATTTTGCATCTCTTATTACTAGCAGTGGAATGCAATGCAACATACCACATGAATCTGTACATTCTTTAGGCTAATATTAAATTTTGGGAGAAGAAATGTACATAAAACCATAGCCACACTTTTAAAAGATGTTAAAATGTGTACGTTTTTAAGATTTATGCTTCACTTAGGAAAAATGCCTTAGTATGTGTACATTATGTACACAAAATGTATGTATGATATTTAAGGATACATTTCCACAAAGGAGTACAGGAATTTCTGTGTGGGCAGAGAGGGAGAACTATCACAACCTAATAAAAAATCAGAGTACAATCAAATGCTGATGAGACTCTGAAAACACAATAAAACTGACAGGATTTTTACATTCTGAGCCTGAAAGGCATTGGGGAGTCAAGCTCTTGGAGCACATTGGATATATTCCCAGCAATGCATTCTCTCTCAAGAGGCATGAAAATGCTATCCCCAAGGGCTGCCTCATATGGAGAACATTTAGAGTTAGCAGGTGCCCCTTATTTGAAGTCATAGGGAGGGGGGAGCAAGCTTGTTTTCTGCTGCCCTAGAAACTAGGACACGGAACAATGGCCTCAAACTACAGGAAAGGAGATTCCACCTGGACATGAGGAAGAACTTCCTGACTGAGAGCTGTTCAGCAGTGGAAGTCTCTGCCCTGGAGTGTGGTGGAGGCTCCTTTTTTGGAGGCTTTTAAACACAGGCTGGATGGTCATCTGTCAGGGGTGCTTTGAATGGGATTTTCCTGCTTCTTGGCATGGGGTTGGACTGGATGGCCCACGAGGTCTCTTTCAACTCTATGATTCTATTCTAAGATCAGAAAGTTTGTCCCATATTGAAGTTTCAGGTCTTTCTTATTATAAGGAACCCAGGTATTTGAAAGTTGGAACAATATTCCTTTTTAATAGACTGAACAAAATTCCCCTAAAATCCCAAGACATAAATTACATTATGCCTGCATAATGTAATTTATAAATCTGGACAATATGTTAATTTCACAGAGGAACACATTGCCAAATGAATGAAAATTGTGTTTTACTTTTTTTTTCTGTCAGCAGACCATTAGGTGATGCATAAGAAATCAATTTGGATTTAGACCAGGCATGGGCAAACTTGGGTCCTCCAGGTGTTTTGGACTTTGATTCCCACAATTCCTAACATCCTCAGGCCCCTTCCTTCCTCAGCTTAAGCGGCTTAGGGGAAAAAGGAAAGGGCCCGAGGCTGTTAGGAATTGTGGGAGTTGAAGTCCAAAACACCTGGAGGACCCAAGTTTGCCCATGCGTGATTTAGACAGAGCTTGTTGTTTATTTGTTCAGTTGCTTCTGACTCTTCGTGACCTCCTGGACCAGCCCACGCCAGAGCTCCCTGTCGGCCGTCACCACCCCCAGCTCCTTCAGAGTCAAGCCAGTCACTTCAAGGATACCAACCATCCATCCATCTTGCCCTTGGTCGGCCCCTCTTCCTTTTTCCTTCCATTTTCCCCAGCAGCATTGTCTTCTCTAAGCTTTCCTGTCTTCTCATTATGTGACCAGACAGAGCACAAACCTTTTAATAAGTACTTCCTGACTGTCATCTACTTTGACTCTCTCTTATTGTTGTTTTGACAACATTAAGTGCTGCAGTCTAATCCTGAAGTTAAGAAGGCATAAATATAGCTATTAAAGGTGACCGGTAAAGGAAAGATATTGGCAAAGCTGGCATTTTTGCTTTTTGAAGATAAGGAGCTAAAATAAGTAGCCAGATTGACTGTGAGTTTTTCATTCCATGCAGATTAAAAGTTGCATGCATATTTGAACCAGTAAATTGTCCTCTACATTGATAAACAGCTGCTGTAGTTGTTCCCACTGATCTGCTGTTCTAAAAAGGAATTGAGTTCCAGCAGCTGGGAAGTATGTAAACAATGAGTGGGCTGAAAGTGACTTAGAAGTTATTTGGGGTCATCGTTATTTATTATAATGATTTAAAATATAGCCAGTGGTCAAGTATTGCTTGGAGGGAAAGCATGAAGCTAGTTGAATATAAGGAAATGAGTTATAAAAGTATTACAAAAATGCATAACACATAATTTAAAAAATACACCAACAGCCAAACAAGTTCCTCTAGCAACTTTGGCCAACATCCAGTTTTTAGAGCATGACCATGGATCAATTGAACTTGCAAATTTTTCAATTTCTTACTGATTCAGGGGCTTGGATTTGGAATTCAGAACTCCCTGGGAGAGTTTGTGTTGGCTGCTAAATTCTTGGGGCAATCCTGAGCAGAAGTGCGCTGAACTGGCCCCAGAGACAGCCTCACCCTCTACCCTGGCCAGCCATGGAGCTTCATCCAAACTCCATTCGGATGTCAGCAAAGGTGCCTGCATAGCTGGCAATAAGAAAAGGGCAAGCTCCCCGCCTTCTTGCTGCGTTGTCAGGATGGAGCAAAATGGAAGAAATGGGTGATGGTGTCAATGCCCTGTCTGGACAGTGGAGCAGTCCAAACCAGACCTACTCACACTGTTGGACACTCTGAACTTCCAGCAAACTTTGAAATATTTATTTATTTATCTCCTGGCATTGCCAAAAAAAAAAAACCCTCACCAGAAGTTGGTGAAGGTCATTGGGATAGCCAGCAATGGATTTGAGATGAGTGCAGTGCTTTCAACCCATGCAGATTCTGTGGGCCTCATCACGCTAGAAAAATAAATCCACTTTAAATCCAATTTCTGCCACCTGCAGAATTCTGGGGTTTGTAGTTTAGGGCGGAGCCTTTAACAGACTCACTAAACTACAAACACCAGAATTCTGCAGGAGGCAGAAACTGGATTGTAAGTGGATTTATTCTCAAGTATGATGAAGTACTTGTAGTATGTCTGTGTTATTTCTCCATAGTTTTGTAAAGAACAGGAAAAATGCATGGAGGAGTGTATGGAAAAATGTATGGATATGGAAAAATGTATAGACATTGGGCCATTGGACTAGCAAGGATTTCGATCCCCTACTAGAAACATCAGTTGGACTTTGTCCCCCTTTGTGGCCTCAGTTTTGAGAGCTGTAAGTGGAAAGGAGATATGGTGCTAAATGTGTGCATTTCAAGAACATCTTACATAAAGAACAACGTGCCAGGTCAGTGGAACAGTGGACAAAGTTAAAAATATCTTTGGGATGATGTCTGTGATCAAAACACACACATTGTTTGTGGCATTACCTCAACTGAACTTTCATTATCAAATGTGACCAATTAAAATAGGAGCAAATGAACTGAAGATCTGTATGTCTTGATTGTACAGAACTGAAGAAGGGAAGAGAAATGATTCCCCTTGTGTGGAGTGAAAATGTGAAGTGAATATGTTATAATAGGAGACCTGGGATCCTTTCACACTACATACTTATACCATTATGATGGTGTCTAATTAATGATATCAGTTTAGCTGCCATGTGCAATCTCTTCGATCTTCGGGGGAGGCCCTCCTCTCGCTCCCGCTGCGTCACAGGCGCGGCTCATGGGGACAAGGGAGAGGGCCTTCTCTGTGATTGCCCTCCGGCTCTGGAACTCGATCCCCAGGGAGATTAGGCAGGCACCCTTCCTGGCAGCCTTTAAAAAAAAATTAAAAACCTGGCTTTTCTGCTGTGCTTTTGGGGACTGAACAATCAATTTCCATGCCACGTCCCTTCTCAGGACCAATTTGTCTCTCTGATGCCCTTCATCTTATCACTCGGTTGAAGATTAATTCCACTGTTTTCTCATCCAACCCTCTCACTAGTTATAGCACTTCCAATCTATCTCACCCATGGGTTTTATCAATTATTACCCATTGCATCTGGCCTATCTTGCTTTGTTTAATTCTATTACCATTTTATCATTTGATTTTATTGTCGTTTTGTTATTTTCATTTCATCATTATGTTGTTATTGAGCATTTTATTTGATGTTATTGTTTGTTTTATATGTATTTTCATTTATTGTAATTTGGGCTTGGCCTCATGGTAGCCACCCCGAGTCCCTCCAGGGAGATGCTGATGGGGTATAAATTAAGTATTATTATTATTATTATTATTATTATTATTATTATTTGAAACACAACAAGATGAGTCCACAGCAAACAAGATCATTCTGCTGGCTGTTGTATTGGATCACACGTCGGATTGTGTGATGTATCGGTGAATAATGCCTGCAGATCCCAGTAAGGGGACCTTTTGCAGCTGGCAGATTGTAATTTTGTCAGCGATTATTATATTTAAGTGCAGACCAAGGTTTTTAGGCACTGCACCCAGTGTGCCGATCATCACTGGGACCACCTTGACTGGCTTGTGCCAGAGTCTTTGCAGTTCGATCTTCAAATCCTTGTATCATGTCAGTTTTTCCAGTTCTTTCTCTTCAATCCTGCTGTTGCCTGGGATTGCAACATCAACGATCCATATTTTGTCTTTTAACACAATTGTGAGGTCAGGAATATTGTGCTCCAAAACTCTGTCTGTCTGAATTCAACAGAGATGATGATGATGATGATGATGATGATGATGATTAGAAACACAACAAGATGAGTCCACAGCAGACACTCTGCTGGCTGTTGTATTGGATCACACGTCGGACACTTCCCAAGTGTCTACGACTGTGTGATGTATTGGCCAATAATGTGTGCAGATCCCAATAAGGTGGCCTTTTGCAGATGGCAGATGGTAATCTTGTTTAAGCCGATTGTGTTTAAGTGCAGGCCAGGGTCTTTAAGCACTGCACCCAGTGTGCCAATCACAACTGGGACCACCTTTACTGGTTTGTGCCAGAGTCTTTGCAGTTCGATCTTTAAATCCTCATATCGTGTCAGCTTTTCCAGTTGTTTCTCTTCAATCCAGCTGTCACCTGGGATTGCAACATCGGCAATCCATACTTTGTTTTTTAACACGATTGTGAGGCCAGGAGTATTGTGCTCCAAAACTCTGTCTGTCTGAATCCGGAAGTCCCAGAGTATCTTGATGTGTTCATTCTCTGTAACTTTTTCCGGCTTGTGATCCCACCAGTTCTTTGTCGCAGGCAGATGGTATTTGTGGCACAAGTTCCAATGAATAATCTGAGCAACGGTGTTATGCCTCTGTTTGTAGTCTGTCTGTGCGATCTTCTTGCAGCAGCTGTGGATGTGATCTATTGTTTCATCTGCTTCCTTGCAGAGTCAACGTTTGGGATCTGTTGTTGACTTTTCAATTCTGGTTTTGATGGCATTGGTTAGAATGGCTTGTTCTTGGACTGCCGGAATCAGGCCCTCCATTTCCTTTTTCAAAGTTCCATTTGTGAGCCACATCCATGTTTTTTCTTTTTCAACTTGGCTCTCAATTTTTCCCAGGAACTCTCCATGGAGAGCCTTCTTTTGCCAGTTTTCACTCCTGCTCTGGATTGTGTTTTTACGGTATTCGCTCTTTGTCTTTTGCACTTTAAGCAATTTACTACTATTTACTACTGTTTACTACTACTACTACTACTACTACTACTTATTATTATTATTATTATTATTATTATTATTATTATTTGCTTTGGAATCATGGCAGCTGCAATTTTACAAGGTCTTTAGCCTTCTCTGCCAGAGTGCTAGTGCCTCACCAAACTACTAATCCCAGTACTCCACAGTGCTGAGCTATGGCAGTAAAAGTGGTATCAACCAGTATTAATTCTGTATTAAATCTTGTTCTGCCAGAAAGTTCCATTGGTAACCTCAGACCATCTCTCAATATACCTTGGAGGGCTACTGTGAAAATAGAATGGAGAGGGCACTATGTTTGGTGCCCTGAACTCCTCAAACAAATGGCAGTGTAAAAATCTCATATGAAATGAAACATTCTTGCAATAAATGAAATACATGATTCCTTTTGTGACTGTACACAACTGGGGAATTTTTATAATAGACCCAAGAATTCTTTCATTTTTCTGCTGCCTTTCGAAATTAATTCAGACTTTAAAGAGGTATCCCATGTCTAAACTGGTCATATTTCAGCTATCTCAAAATCAATGGTGGTTATGTAGTCTTTTGTGCCATGTGTCATTAATATAGATGGAACTAAATCACTGCCAGATGAGGTCAGAGTACATTTCGGTGTTATGTGTGACACATTTTCTGCTGTCATGATGGAAAACGCTGGCTGTTTAGTGAGTACCCCCCCCCCCCAAAGTGTACATATTCAAGGGGATGTTTATAAAGAAAGAGCAAGTGATAGAAATGGGGCAAAAGGAAGGAAACAAGGACTGGAGCGAGTTTGATCAAGGCAATGGACAGAGCTGCTTTTGTAAACAGAATCCATGTTGCATTGTTACAGCCTGGCTCTGCTTCATAACCTTACATGGCAAAAGAAAGGCCCTATTGCAAAAAAAGAAAAAGAAAGAAAGGCCTTGGAGGTAGAATTATGAAACTCTGTGTGAGCTTCATTTGTAAATGTCATGCAATTGTAGTTCTCGGCCCAAGCTGTTCACTGTCTGTTCTACTCACATTGTCCTTTGCAGAGCAAAAGGTCCTGCTGTCTGTGAGGGGCACAATACAACTTCATCCGTTGGAACAATCCGAGGGCACCTGAGATGCTTGGTTAATCTTAGGCTGCCTAAACAAAAGTGCAGCTTGAATAGGGTTGTGCACTCACTGCAGTTTCTGAGTTAAAGGACATAAGAAAGTCTGTTAGGACCTTAGATGCCAGAAATAGATTTTTGTATTTGTTATGAGAAATTTTCAACCATGATAGTGACGCTAGCTGCAATATTTTTATCTTCCAAAAAAGCTGATGATGGGACAATTTATAAATAATTTAAGAGGAACTTTTAATGTATTTTGTCTAGAATCATAGAATCATAGAATCAAAGAGTTGGAAGAGACCTCATGGGCCATCCAGTCCAACCCCCTGCCAAGAAGCAGGAATATTGCATTCAAATCACCCCTGACAAATGGCCATCCAGCCTCTGTTTAAAAGCTTCCAAAGAAGGAGCCTCCACCACACTCCGGGGCAGAGAGTTCCACTGCTGAACGGCTCTCACAGTCAGGAAGTTCTTCCTAATGTTCAGATGGAATCTCCTCTCTTGTAGTTTGAAGCCATTGTTCCGCGTCCTAGTCTCCAAGGAAGCAGAAAACAAGCTTGCTCCCTCCTCCCTGTGGCTTCCTCTCACATATTTATACATGGCTATCATATCTCCTCTCAGCCTTCTCTTCTTCAGGCTAAACATGCCCAGTTCCCTAAGCCGCTCCTCATAGGGCTTGTTCTCCAGACCCTTGATCATTTTAGTCGCCCTCCTCTGGACACATTCCAGCTTGTCAATATCTCTCTTGAATTGTGGCGCCCAGAATTGGACACAATATTCCAGGTGTGGTCTAACCAAAGCAGAATAGAGGGGTAGCATTACTTCCTTAGATCTAGACACTATGCTCCTATTGATGCAGGCCAAAATCCCATTGGCCTTTTTTGCCGCCACGTCACATTGTTGGCTCATGTTTAACTTGTTGTCCACAAGGACTCCAAGATCTTTTTCACACGTACTGCTCTCGAGCCAGGCATCACCCATTCTGTATCTTTGCATTTCGTTTTTTCTGCCAAAGTGGAGTATCTTGCATTTGTCGCTGTTGAACTTCATTTTGTTAGTTTTGGCCCATCTCTCTAATCTGTCAAGATCGTTTTGAATTCTGCTCCTGTCCTCTGGACTATTGGCTATCCCTCCCAATTTGGTGTCATCTGCAAACTTGATGATCCTGCCTTCTAGCCCTTCATCTAAGTCATTAATAAAGATGTTGAACAGGACCGGGCCCAGGACGGAACCCTGCGGCACTCCACTTGTCACTTCTTTCCAAGATGAAGAGGAAGCATTAGTGAGCACTCTCTGTGTTCGTCCACTTAACCAATTACAGATCCACCTCACCGTAGTTTTGCCTAGCCCACATTGGACTAGTTTCCTTGCCAGAAGGTCATGGGGGACCTTGTCGAAGGCCTTACTGAAATCCAGGTACGCTACATCCACGGCATTCCCTGCATCTACCCAGCTTGTAGCTCTATCGAAGAAAGAGATCAGATTAGTCTGACATGACTTGTTTTTGATAAATCCATGTTGACTATTAGCGATGACTGCATTTGTTTCTAAGTGTTTGCAGACCACTTCCTTAACAATCTTTTCCAGAATCTTGCCCGGTATCGACGTGAGGCTGACCGGACGGTAGTTGTTTGGGTCGTCCTTTTTTCCCTTCTTGAAGATTGGGACCACATTGGCCCTCCTCCAATCTGCTGGAACTTCTCCCGTTCTCCAAGAACTCTCAAAGATGGTTGCCAATGGTTCCGAAATGACTTCCGCTAGTTCCTTCAATACTCTGGGGTGTAGTTGATCTGGCCCTGGGGACTTGAACTCATTAAGAGCGGCCAGGTATTCCTGGACGACTTCTTTCCCAATTTGGGGTTGGATGTCCTCCAAACCCTCATCCACTCCATCTTGCTGAGGTTGAAGACTCTCTTTTTGTGAGAAGACCGAGGCAAAGAAGGCATTAAGTAGTTCTGCCTTTTCCCTATCCCCTGTCAGCATTGCCCCATCTTCTCCTCGAAGAGGTCCTATCGCCTCCTTGTTTTTCCTTTTTCTACTGACATAAGAATAGAAGCCCTTTTTATTGTTTTTAATGTCCCTGGGAAGTCTGAGCTCGTTTTTTGCTTTAGCCTTGCGGACCTTTTCCCTACAGGTGTTGGCTATTTGTTTGAATTCTTCTTTGGTGATTTCTCCCTTTTTCCACTTCTTGTGCATGACTCTTTTGTGTCTTAGCACAGTTAGAAGTTCTTTGGACATCCATTCTGGCTTCTTTGCACTTGTCCTATTTTTTCTCTTTGTTGGCACAGTTTGCAATTGCGCCTTGAGTATTTCACTCTTGAGAAATTCCCATCCATCCGTAATGGCTCTAATCCTAAAGAAGGCAAGAATTCTCTTGAACTCAGTAGGGGTTATTTCTAAGTAGAAATATTCAATGTGTTGAAGGCTTTCATGGCCGGAATCACTGGGTTGCTGTGAGTTTTCCGGGTGGTATGGCCATGTTCCAGAAGCATTCTCTCCTGATGTTTCGCCCACATCTATGGCAGGCATCCTCAAAGGTTAGATCTGTTGGAAACTAGGCAAGGGATGTTTATATCCGAGTATCTGTGAAATGTCCAGGGTGGAAGAAAGAACTCTTGTCTGCTCGAGGCAAGTGTGAATCCTGCAATTGGCCACCTTGATTGCAGCTTCAAAGCCTGGATGGTTCCTCCCTTTGTTGGGGTCCACTCTAACAACTACCATGTCAGACTACACAGAGCAGCCACTGAAATCCACAAGCACATGGACAATTTTAACAGAAAAGAGGAAACTATGAAAATGAACAAAATCTGGCTACCAGTATTTTAAAATCAGGACAGTAAATAAAGAACAACACTAAAAAAAGGGGGGAATTCCAGACAAGGATTAATCAGGGACAACTAACACCTCCCATCAAAGGATCCCCAGGCAGCAACCAGCTGGGCTTTGAAGCTGCAAGGCCATTCAATGCTAATCAAGGTGGCCAATTGCAACATTCACACTTGCCTCAAACAGACAAGAGTTCTTTCTCCCACCCTAGAAATATTCAGTTTTGAGACACAGCTTCAGGGAAAATGTATTGTCTGCTATAAACTCTGGTCTTAGATGTGCCATGAAAAATTAATAAACCTAAATTAACTTTGCATGCCTCGGAAAAAAAAATTCTGAATAAAACCTTGCTAAGGGCTTGGCTCTCAAAAACATGTCCAACTGTAAATAATGAAGCTCTCCAGGAGAAGTGGTCAGTGGTTGAAAGCAATAAACTTTCCTCTCTCAAAATACACTGCAGGGCCACTCATGCCTTTGCCTTCACATACGCATTGCTCCATATAATGCTCCCACATAGTTTCTACCTGTGGTCAGATACATATCATTTAAAAATAGCTGTGCAACTAATGACCCACGAAGCCAGACACAGCCATAAATTACACCTGTCTGGCATCTGACAACTGCTGTTGTTTTGCTTGCCATGGCTGGCAGCAAAAAGAAGGGCTGCATCAAGACTTTGGTGGCTGGTGGGTTTGGTTTAGTCTGAGGGGCGGGGGGCTCTGGTTTCTGCAAACTTAATGGGAAATGAATTCAGGAAGCCATGGATTTGACAGCTGGTGAAATCTCTCTGTTAGCCGGTCTGGCAATACACTCCCCTGTGGTTAGGCAGAGAGGCATGAAAGAGGTCTGCATCATTCATATCCAGAAAGAAAGGAAAACACCCAACTGCCTGGTCTGTTCATTTACCAATCCTCATGAAAGAAAACACGTTTATTCTTCAAATGCAAATTGCTGGAGGCAGACTTTTGGGGTGCAGGAATTTTTTTGGTGAGTTCAGTGGTGTGAGCAAACATCTAATCATGTTTTTCTCCCTAGGGTGTATGGCTTATCTCTTACAGAGCAAGGCAGTTTGCATAACATTCATCTGATTTCCATCTTCAGAGCCTCTGTTTTACTCCTTTAGTTCCATGCAGGTGAAGAACTAGTTTTATCTTTTTTTCCCCTTTTTCCTTTTGCTAGTGAGAGGCAAGAATTAGTATTATGGAATGCAAGTTGTGTGTGTGCAGTTATGTATATTGATAAATGCTTCTGTCAACAAGCCTAACTATAGTGTCTAGATCTAGGGAGGTCATGCTACCCCTCTATTCTGCCTTGGTCAGACCACACCTGGAATACTGGCTCCAATTCTGGTTGAAGGGAGATGTTGACAAGCTGGAATATGTCCAGAGGAGGGCAACCAAAATGATCAAGGGTCTGGAGAACAAGCCCTATGAGGAGTGGCTTAAAGAGCTGGGCATGTTTAGCCTGCAGAAGAGAAGGCTGAGAGGAGATATGATGAGGGCCATGGATAAATATGTGAGGGGAAGTTATAGGGAGGAAGGAGCAAGCTTGTTTTCTGCTTCCCTGGAGACTAGGACGTGGAACAATGGCTTCAAACTACAGGAAATGAGATTCCACCTGAACATTAAGAAGAACTTCCTGACTGTGAGAGCTGTTCAGCAGTGGAACTCTCTGCCCCAGAGTGTGATGGAGGGAGGCTCCTTCTTTGGAGGCTTTTAAGCAGAGGCTGGATGGCCATCTGTCGGGGGTTCTTTGAATGTGATTTTCCTGCTTCTTGGCAGGGGGTTGAACTGGATGGCCCACGAGGTCTCTTCCAACTCTATGATTCTATTACTCTATTCTTTATCATCTCACTGTTTTCTATATGTTTGGGACAGCATTCGCACAGCAATTGCAATGGGTTCACACTACATTCATTCTACAATGTATCTGTATGTTTTGGATTACAGTTCCCAGATTTCCCCAGGCATAAGATTTGTGGCTAGAAGATTCTCGGTATTGTTACTTTTCTAAACTCTGGTTTTACTAAAATAGGAAACAAAATATACCAGTTATTCCCATTTTCCCCCAAACATGCTGACATTTTTAATCCAAACCTGTGCAGTATTGAATCTGAATTTCTAGGGGCTCCACAGGTAGGCTTCAGAGAGTTTTGAACAGGGCAAAGAGAAGAAATATTTTTCATCCTTTATTTTCCTCCCAGTTGTTCTAGAAAATGTGTTTAAAATTGTTTCTCTTCCCTACCTGTGATATTGGGGTCCACAAGTTTCATCAGTTTCTGAAAATGCCAATGACCAAAACCCACTAACCATTGGCCTGACTCAGCTGACAAACAGAAGAGCAACAGAGGCACCATTTCTAGACCGGAGAAGCAGCAATGTGGAGGGCATGCTTTGCTTTCTCTCTCCTGCCCAGTGGTTCTCAACCTTCTTAATGCTGCAGGCCCTTAATACAGTTCCTCATGTTGTGGTGACCCTCCAACCTTAAAATTATTTTCATTGCTACTTCATAACTGTAGTTTTGCTACTGTTATGAATTGTCATGTAAATATCCAATATGCAGGATGTATTTTCATTCACTGGACCAAATTTGGCACAAATACCCGATACGCCCACGTTTGAATACTAATATAGTGGGGCGATTGATTTTGTCATTTAGGAGTTGTAGTTGCTGAGATTTATAGTTCACCTATAATCAAAGAGCATTCTGCTTGGCACGCAGAACTCCCATGACCAACAGAAAATACTGGAAGGTTTTGTGAAAATACTTGGCAAGGGTGGTAAAACATCAAAACATCTGGGCATCCCCTGGGCAACATCCTTGCAGACAGCCAATTCTCTCACACCAAGAGCGACTTGCAGTTTCTCAAGTCACTGCTGACATGAAAAAATAGACTGAGGTAGGAAGAGCCACAATGGTGCAATGTGTTAAACCTTCTGCCGGCTGGACTTCTGACTTGAAGGTTACCAGTTCGAATCCGCAAGACGGGGTGAGCTCCTAGCTTGTGGGGACATTAGAGAAGCCTCCCAGCAGGATGGTAACACATCCAGGCGTCCCCTAGGCAACATCTCTGTAGACAGCCAATTCTCTCACACCAGAAGCGACTTGCAGAATGTTCTCGTCACTTCTGACACGATAAAAAATAGGCTTAGGTTTTACATTACATTTGCATGATAGAATTAGACACTGCAGCCTACATACAAAAGTGTGAGAGGACACACTGTTTGGAAAGCTCTTGTTTCATTTAGGTCTCCAAAACAAAAGTTCTTCTTGTGTCTTCATCACACTAAAGAATCCACTTAAAATCCGGTTTCTGCTTCCTGCAGAATTCTGGGGTATGTAGTTTAGTGAGGCTGTTAAAGGCTCCTCCCTAACCTACAAACCCCAGAATTCTGCAGGAGGCAGCGTAATGTCCTTGGCAAAACTATGAATTCCCTGATTCTGAACTATATTTTACTGAGTCCTGGGGAGGGGAGGTCGCATCTGATTACAGCAACTCAGGAAGGGGCCTGTTCTTTTGCTATTCCTGTCTCTCTCTTCCCCCCTCCCCACCCCACCTATCCCCCCCACTACCACTCCCCATCCTACTCCCCACCTATATACCCACCCCTTTTTCTCACCCTCTTTGATTTCCTTTATAAACTGTGATGGATATGTGTGATATGTGGAAAACCAAATAAAAAATAAATAAAAAAAAAAGGAAGGGGCCTGAACCTGTTAGCAATGGTGGGAGTTGAAGTCCAAAACACCTGGAGTAAGGCATGTAGCCGGGGGGGGGGTGGTTACTTGAGGGGCTTCAGCCCCCTTCCATGAAATTCTCAGGGTGTTCCACAAGAAGGCCTTACTGGTATGTGGCACGGTGGCATCCTTGTCCGCACCTGGGCCCTCAGTGCACTCTCTTTCCTTTTCGGTGCCCCTAGTTTCAGCCTTCAGTGCCGGGAGAGGAAGGGGAGGGTGCCGACAGCCCAAGTGTCAAAGAGTGATTTAATTGTTAGCCTGTTTGTTTGTGAACAACTCTTCAGCCTTACTTTGCCCCATCAATTTTTCTTCGGGAAAAAGGTCTTGATATGGCATCTGCCATAAACCACGCTAAGTCACTGTTAAAGTCCTTAGAAATTTGAGAGCAGATGCAAAAGATCATTTTGTAAAACTCTTTGACTTCTTCAACATCTGAAAAAAATATTTCAAAGCAACTTGACTATTCCAAGGCAAAGTTCAAGACAGGTGCAAATCTAGGGACTAATTCTGTGTAGAAGATTATTTCAGAGTTGTGGTGTTCATATCATGTGTCGATTCACTCATACAGAATATTACTGAAAGGTTCATGTCAAATGAAGACATTTTAACCAGTTTCCAGGTTCTCCTCCCTGGGTTTTCAGGTCTAGACAAAGTTCACCATATGGAACGACTGTCAGAATACTTTGAAAATGACGCAGCACTTGCTTCCGTCAAGGCTGAGTACATAATGTGGTGCAATATTGCACCATCAATTAAGAAAGATACTGAGGGACTTATTGGAACTGTATGACAAAACCTACTATCAGTCAATAAATTTCCTTTTGATTGTGTTAGCTCTACGAACTGGCACTGACTTTAAGATCTTCTGGGGAGGCCCTCCTTTTGCTCCCACCATTGTCACAAGCACGGTTGGTGGGGATGAGAGAGAGGGCCTTCTCCGTGGCGGCCCCCTGCCTCTTGAATGCCCTTCATAGAGAAATAAGACTGGGCCCATCCCTCTCCTCCTTTTGTAAGAGCCTGAAGACCTGTTGGTTTAAACAAACCTTTGAGAACGACTAGTTCTAGCTTAGCCCCAGATACTGTTGAAATTGGCAACATCTTTTTCTACCAATTACCCAGGTTATGTTCTTCTATTAGGCCCTGGAAATGTACAGCCATAGACCTACCTAATTTCCCGGCCCCTCTATAATTGCTCTAGCCCCGGCCTGGTTTTTTAAATTGGATTATTTTAAATATATATGTTCTATTGTGGTTTTTAATGCTTATATTGTCTTATCAATTTTATGTTTATGCTGTTTTCCTTGTATGTATGGATTATGTTATTTGGAAACCACTCTGAGTCCCCACGGGGAGATAGAGCGGTATGTAAATAAAGTTTTGTTGTTGTTATTAGCTACTCTACTAGTAACGACATGCAGTGTGAAAAGATAGTTTTCAACCATGAAGAGAGTGAAAAGTGTATCAAGAAGTTTAATGACAGACCAGAGGCTTAGTGGACTAGCAATGATTTCCATCCATCGGGACATCACTATCAAACCAGAAAAAGTAATTGGCAAAATGGCCGGGGACAAGAAAAGAAAACTGTTGCTTTAAAGTAAAAAAATAAGTCAAAAGGGATTCTAAACATTTTGTTAATGAAAGTAAATAAATAACATTTATTATTTAAACGGTTATGTTTATTCATATCATGATCTGATCACCATGCTCAGGCCCGTAGCAAGGATTTTGATTCGGGGGGGGGGGGGGGGGGCTGAGTTTGAGTGAAAGAGGGTCTATCCTAGCAAACTTTTTGTATCGTTACCCCAATACCCTCATGCATATGAGATATATTGAGCATGGTGATCAGATCATGGTATGAATAAGCAGGCCTGTAGCCAGGATTTTGATTGGGGGGGGGGCTAAGTTTGGTTCGGGGGGGCTGAGTCTGAGTGAAAGAGGGTCTACCCTAGCAAACCTTTTGTATCGTTACCCCAATACCCCCATGCATATGGGATATATTGAGTATGGTGATCAGATCATGATATGAATAAACATAACAGTTTAAGTAATGTACCAATAAGGCCTTCCCGTGGACCACCATGAAAATTGGGGGGGGGGGGCTGAAGCTCCCCCCCCCCCCCCCCGGCTGATTGGGCTGAAAAATGTAGTCGCCTGATTGGGCTGAAAAATGCGGTATAGAAATAAAGCAAATAAATAAATAAATAAATAAATAAATACATGCCTGTGAATAAACATAACAGTTTAAATAATGTACCAGTAAGGCCTTCGCATGGACCACCCTGAGCCCCCCCCCCCTCCCCCGGCTACATGCCTGACCATGCTCAATATATCCCATATGCATGGGGGGTATTGGGATAAGGATACAAAAGGTTTGCTAGGGTAGATCCTCTCTCACTCAGGCTCAGCGCCCCCCCCCCCCCCCCCCCCAAATCAAAATCCTGGCTAGGGGCCTGCCTGGAGTGTCTAAGTTTGCCCATGCCTGGTTAACTCCATCCACAGATGTTCCTTCTCAAATACAGCCTTCCAACATTTCAACTCAAATACACAATACGTGCTTAGGACTTCAAACCAAGGCTTCTCTGCAGCTTTGTTGTCTTTTTTGCAATCCTGTGTGTGTGCTTGTATCCCTGGCCAAGAAGTCTCCCAACTCTAGGATTCTGTGATTCAAAGGGAAGCAGAGAAGCAGCAGCAGCAGCTTCCCCGAGATGTTCCGACCCAAAGAGAGGAGGGCGAGGGGAGGGGGGGGGATGCGCCCGCCCACAATCCACCCTCCCTCCCTCTCTCTCTTCTGGGTGGAGCTTGCCCCTCCGCTCGCCCACGCTGCCCCACTGCCTGCCTGCCTGCCTGCCTGGCTCTTCCCTCCGTGGGTCTCTCCTGCCTCTCCTCTCCCTCCTCCTCTTCCTCCTCCCGGTCTTGTCTCCTCGATCCTGCCGGCCATGAGCTTCCCGCGGCCGCTCCGCCGCTCCGTGAGCCTGAACCCGGCGCGGACCCTGCGGCTGGTGGTGCTGGGACAAGGCGCCGTGGGGAAGACAGGTACCCGGAGCGTCTCTCGTGGGGCAGGGGCGGGGGGAAAGGGGGATCCCTATTCTGCCAGCCCTTCTTCCCCCTGCACCACTCCCCACTCTCTCCCCCTATTGCAACCCGAGCCTCTCCCGGTTTGCCCAAACTTTCTGCATCGGGTAGAAGGACCTCTCCTGACTCTGGTGCCTGTCCCCTATCTTCTGGCTAAAGGGAAACACGCGTGTCAGCCTCGCGTGGAGGGCACGCAAAGTATCTCAAGGGTCCACTGTGGGAGATACCCCTTCCCCTCTTTCTGTCGCTCTTGCTGTGTGCCTCGAAGTCCTTTCCGACCTCAGGCGAACCTAAAAAGGCAGGCTTTCTGAAGCAGTATCCAAAACCCAAACATCTTGTCGAAGGCTTCCATGGCTGGAATCACTGGGTTGTTGTAGGTTTTTCGGGCTGTATGACCATGTTCTAGGTAGGACCTCGCAACCTCTGAGGATGCCTGCCATAGATGCAGGCGAAACGTCAGAGGAGAATGCTTCTAGAACATGGCCATATAGCCCGAAAAACCGACAACAACTCAGAAACCCAAAGATTTCAAGCAATCCATGAGCTTGAAATGATAAAAATAGGTAAAGGTAAAGGCTTCCCTTTGACATTAAGGTGATGCCCATCTTCATTTCTAAGCCGAAAAGCCAGTGTTGTCCGTAGACACCTCCAAGGTCATGTGGCCAGCATGACTGCACAGAGAGCCATTAACTTCCCATAGAAGCAGTACCTATTGATCTACTCACCTTGCATGTTTCAAACTCCTAGTTTGGCAGAAGCTGGGGCTAACAGCGTGAGCGAACCCTGCTCCCTGGATTCAAACCGGGACCTTTCAGTCAGCAAGTTCAGCAGCTCAGCAGTTTAACCACAATGTATTATCATTGTGGGGGCCCTCAATGGCACAGAGAGTTAAACCGCTGAGGTGCTGAACTGGCTGACTGAAAGGTTGATGGTTCAAATCCAAGAAACAGGGTTTGCTCCAGCTGTTAGCCCCAGCTTTGGCCAACCTAGCAGTTCAAAAACATGCTAATGTGAGTAGATCAATAGGTACCATTTTGGTGGAAAGGTAAATGACGCTCCATGCAGTCATGCTGGCTATGACCTTGGAGGCATCTACGGACAACGCCGGCTCTTCGGCTTAGAAATGGAGATGAGCATCACCCCCCAGAGTTGGGCACAACTAGACTTAATGTCAACTGGACTTTACCTTTATTATCATTGTGTTCTCGGACTTCTAACTGCAATCTAGCATTTCCTTTACTTATGAAGGTATGCAGTCAATTACAGCAGTGCTCATTTCATATCGCATTGCAGTTGTTGCAGATCTCCAGAAATCACTGGCACTCATCCATACTTTGAAATGACTAGATCACACACTGGATCCTAGTCCTGCTGCTGTGTACATTGTACACACTACAATTTAAAGACCTGCAGATGTTGCGTGACATAAAACTTTCTGCTGCTACATTCTGAGAAGGAGTTTTTTCACCTGACTGGCAAAGGGGTTCCTGGTTTTTGGGGAAACTACCCTAAAATATACAGCAGAGCATCCAAAAACAAACAGGATACAAAAGTTGAGCATCAGCTCACTAGTTAGCGGAGCGTGAGGTGCCCTGTGTTATGGCTGTAAAGAATTAAGAGAGTAGGCAGGCAAGGATGCAGAGTCCAATCTTTAAAAATCACCAAAAGTTTATTTATAATAATAAGAAATAAATGCATTTCTTAATAATCAAGAACTGGATCTGAGCTATTCTAACACCCATCTCTTCTAGGGTTTCAAAGAGAGACAAAGAACACCAATCACTACATCTCTCCTGACACACAAGGAGAGAGAGATCTCAAAGCACACAGCACATACTCAGATGTAAAAAACAGAAGTCAGATTTTTAGAGGGCTTGCAGTAGAAAAGTATCCATTGTACACAACAGAATGAGAACAGAAACACAGAGAGAAGAACAAAATAGATACATTCCGACTGTCATTCAGGAGACATGGGTAAAGGGAAGCCCTTGCCCTATTCTAAGCTAACTAAACTGTACCTCATTGAGGTCTTGAAACTTGGACAGTGTGGGGTTGAATTCCAACACCTGGAACAAAAAAGGTTAAGATGGAATTGAACCAAACTTGGCATACAGAAAATACTGGAAGGATTTGGTGGTCATTGGCCTTGAGTTTTGGAGATGCAGTTCACCTATATCCAGAGCGCACTGTGGACTCACACAATGATGAATCTGAACCAAGCTTGTTACAAATACTCAATATGCCCAAATGTGTACACTGGTGGAGTTTGGGGGAAAGTAGACCTTGGCATTTGAGAGTTGTAGTTGCTGGGATTTATAGTTCACCTACAATCAAAGAGCATTCTGAACCCCACTAACGATAGAATTGGGCCAAACTCCCCACATAGAACCATCATGACCAGGCATGTAGCCGAGGGGGGGGGGGGCTTGAGGGGCTTCACCCCCCCCCCCCCCCTGAAATTCTCATGGTGGTTCGTGAAAAGGCCTTACTGGTGCATTATTTAAACTGTTATGTTTATTCATATCATGATCTGATCACCATACTCAATATATCCCATATGCATGGGGGTATTGGGGTAATGATACAAAAGGTTTGCTAGGGTAGACCCTCTTTCACTCAGACTCAGCCCCCCCAAAAACTCAGCCCCCCCCCCCTGAAACCCCCCCTGAAAAAAACTCACACACCCCCCAATCGAAATCCTGGCTACGGGCCTGCCCATGACCAACAGAAAATACTGTAATTTTCTGATGGTCTTTAGTGACCCCTCCGACACCCCCTCCCAACCTCCCAGGGGTCCTGACACCCAAGTTGAGAAACACTGCTTTAGGAGGAGAAGTCCCTTTTGGCAGCAGATACAGCTAGAGCTCAGAAACCCTTCCTGATTTGCTGCCGTTGACCCAGAAATATTTACCAACAGACCCTCCATACCTCACACCTTCCCCAGTTAACTGCTATTGAAAACACAGCTATATTTTATGTTGAGAATGACTTTAAGAAAATAACCCTATTGTCAAACTGAGGGCCACTTGCTGAGCCTTATATTTGAGAGGGTTGTGGAGTCTGTGGCTTTTTGCATCCCTATCCAGCACTCTTTCCATTGACCTCCTTTCATTTTCCCAGTCTTCTTATCCACATTATTAACATCAAAACGTTTCTAAAGCATGTGTGAGGAAGGAAGATGAACTCCCGCTGGACTCTCTCCTGCATTTGAAAGGATGGGAGGAGATGAAAGAGCCTCACAGCATGGTCTTCCCCACCCCACCCCCAGTCATTTCGCTTGGGTGAAACAACTCTTTTCTCCGAGACCCTTTGCTGCCTGAGTGGAATTAAGAGTTCACTCCCTCATTACTCTAAAAAGGGATTGAGGAGGAAGCTTTGGCCCTCCACATGTTTTCAATCTTAAATCCCAAAGGCCTAGGGCCAGTGGTCAGGGATTATGGGAGTTGTAGTGCAAGACAACTAGCAGTACAAAGGATGCCCACTCATCTACTTGAAGATGGATGTTTAGAAGGTGAACCTTAAAAGGTTGTAGAATGCTTACTATTTTCCCTGGTAAGTTGAGGGGACAACGCTTGCATTTAAATGGGATTTTGCTCTGATCTTGGAAGAAACAATTAAAGGTGCTTAAACCTGTCCCCGGGTTGCAGCTAAACATCAAAAAAACCAAGATTATGGCAACAAGAATGATTGACAACTGGAAAATAGAGGGAGAAAATGTGGAGGCCATGACAGACTTTGTATTTCTAGGTGCAAAGATTACTGCAGATGCAGACTGTGGCCAGGAAATCAGAAGATGCTTCCTTCTTGGGAGGAGAGCAATGTCCAATCTCGATAAAATAGTAAAGAGTAGAGACATCAGACTGGCAACAAAGATCCGCCTAGTCAAAGCCATGGTATTCCCTGTAGTCACCTACGGATGTGAGAGCTGGACCTTAGGGAAGGCTGAGCGAAGGAAGATAGATGCTTTTGAACTGTGGTGCTGGAGGAAAGTTCTGAGAGTGCCTTGGACTGCGAGAAGATCCAACCAGTCCGTCCTCCAGGAAATAAAGCCCGGCTGCTCACTGGAGGGAAGGATACTAGAGACAAAGTTGAAGTACTTTGGCCACATCATGAGGAGACAGCAAAGCCTCGAGAAGACAATTATGCTGGGGAAAGTGGAAGGCAAAAGGAAGAGGGGCCGTCCAAGGACAAGATGGATGGATGGCATCCTTGAAGTGACTGGACTGACCTTGAAGGAGCTGGGGGTGGTGATGGCCGACAGGGAGCTCTGGCGTGGGCTGGTCCATGAGGTCACGAAGAGTCGGAGACGACTGAATGAATGAACAACAACAAACCTGTCCTCCCCTGTGAATAGCAGTAGTCTCCTTAATGTTTGGGCTAAAACCCACTAGAGATCCTCCTTCCCTCTGTATGTGTGTGTGTATATATATATATATATATATATATATATATATATACATACACACCTGTTTGAACATATGTTATCTGTCCGAACGTATCTCCCTCTACGAAC
The DNA here is from genome assembly GCF_037176765.1 of Anolis sagrei. NCBI lineage: Eukaryota > Metazoa > Chordata > Lepidosauria > Squamata > Anolidae > Anolis > Anolis sagrei. Next base: position 238,891,686 of record NC_090021.1, read on the forward strand.
CACTAAGGACATTATGATCATCTGGGGAAGCCCCACTCTCATTCCAACCTTCTTTGTAGTCACAACTGGTGGGGATGAGAGACAGGGCCTTCTCCATGGTGGCCCCTTGGCTGTGGATCTCTCTCCCCAATGATATTAGATCTGCCCCCCTCCCACCTGGCCTTTCAGAGAAAACTCAAATCCTGGCTTTGAGATCAAACATTTGTGCAATAAATGGATCAACTGAGAAAAGAATGTTTTAGTGGACCGTAATGGACTGATTTGGATTATTTTTTGAACCTGCAAACTATTTTTAACTCAAATGGTGTTAATAGTAAATGTGTGTTTTAATGTGTTGTTTTTGACATCTAATAACTGCCTGCCGTTCCCTCTTTGGAGGTGAGAAGGATGGGATAGAAATGCCCGAAATAAACAAACAAACACACACACACACACACACTTTCTATTTATTTGTATTTTATTTACAGAAGCCCATTGTGGTTTTTTTATTTTGAATACACGCTTTAGATTGTACACCTTTGGAACATCTCATGGCTTCTGCTTGTTTTTATTGCAAAGTGACGTGTACACTTTATGTAAATAAATGATAATAATAGATCATTGCCCCATTGGCATGGACTCTGTGCCCTAACTTTAGCTAGAGACTCTTGGCTCTCTGTCCCTTCTCTACCAGGCAGCCCTGTGGGCTTCCAGAAGCTTTAGACTACTATTCCTATTATCTGGCTGGGGCTGGTAAGAGGTGAAGAACAAAAACTCTGGAAGGTAACTGATTATAATCAGTAATCATCTATCCATTTAAAGCTGTATAAAGTGAGTATACGTCCCAGAACACACAGAGAGTGGTAGAACGCCCATCCGTTCAGGCAGACTTGAATCTTCTCCTTCGGTGTTGTGACAGAACCAGATCTCAAATGTCAGGATTCTTTAATTAGAAAACTTAATATATTTTACGAAATCTGTGTTTTTGGGTAATACTGTTAGCTATGCTGAGCTGTTATGGAAAGGTGTGGGGTACAAATCAAATGCTTAAATATGACACCCTCTCCCTCTAGATTTCCTTTTGTCTGTGAGCTTAGCTGCAATCTTCACAGTACTCAGGATGATGAGAAATGGATTTCCCCAACAATAATGTATTGATGTGTTGTTGAAGGCTTTCATGGCTGGAATCACTGAGTTGCTGAGAGTTTTCCAGGCTGTATAGCCATGTTCCAGAAACATTATTTCCTGACATTTCACCCACATCTATGGCAGGCACCCTCAGAGATTGTGAGGTCTGTTGGAAACTAGGCAAGTGAGGTTTATATATCTGTGAAATGTCCAGGGTGGGAGAACGAACTCTTTTCTGCTCTACGCAAGTGTGAATATTGAGCCTGTGGTGTTTTGAAAGTCCTTTTGGCCGCAAAAAAATATGGGATAGTATCTGTGTCTCTGCAGCATAGAAGGGGTTCTTTCTCTCACCCTGGACATGCCACAAATATGTAAACCTCACTTGCCTAGTTTCCAACAGACCTCACAACCTCTGAGGGTGCCTGCCATAGATGTGGGCAAAACGTCAGGAGAGAATGCTTCTGGAACATGGCCGTACAGCCTGGAAAACTCACATCAACCTAATAATGTATTGTTTAGTAAAATCCATTTTTCCTCATCCTAGATACTGTGAATATATTTTGGTACTGAAAGGGTAAGAAGGATCCATTGGATCTGCAAAAGACCTGTTTTTAGTACACCTGAAAAGAGTTAGAATTGAACCATTGATATGGACAGATCTGCTTGCAGCTTTGGACTCTGCTTAGGAGCGTCACTATGAGGCCTGTCATGATAAGCACCAGGACTTCAAACATCTGTTGGGCCATGGGCATCATGGCCATTTATTTACATAGAAATAAGCAACTCTGTTTCTTTCTTGCTTCTATTGAAGCACAAACTGTAATCTGTAGCAAGATTCCCATAAGTACTGCCAACTACTCTCAGCTCTTGATTACTTAGGTACTTATCTAACATGAGTGGAGTTCCTTGCAAGTATAAGTATGGGTAGAGTCACAACTGAACTACCAGTGGCTGCATTCCTGAAAGAATCTCTCTCTTTCACCTAAGGCAATGTTTCTCATCCCAGGTGGGTCATGAGGGGATGTAAGAGGGGTCATCAAAGACCATTCGAAATTATGGTATTTTCTGTGGGCCGTAGGAGTTCTGTGTGGGAGGTTTGGCCCAATTCTATCATTGGTGTGTTCAGAATGCTCTTAGATTGTAAGTGAACTATAAATCTCAGCAACTACAACTCCCAAATGTCAAGGTCTGCCTTCCCCAAACTCCACCAGTGTTCACATTTGGGTATATTGAGTATTTGTGCCAAGTTTGGACTAGAACCATCATTGTTTGAGTCCACAGTGCTCTCTGGATGTAGGTGAACTACAACTCCAAAACTCAAGGTCAAAGCCTACCAAACCCTTCCAGAATTTTCTGTTGCTCATGGGAGTTCTGTGTGCCAAGTTTTGTTCAATTCCATTGTTGGTGGAGTTGAGAATGCCCTTTGATTGTAGGTGAACTCTAAATCCCAGCAACCACAACTCAAAATGATAAAATCAACCCCCAACCCCACCAGTATTCAAATGTGGTGTATTGGGTATTTGTGCCAAATTTGGTCCAGTGAATGACAATACATCCTGCATATCAAATATTTACATGACAATTCATAACAGTAGCAAAATTACAGTTATGAAGTAGCAACGAGAATAATGTTATGGTTGAGGGTCATCACAACATGAGGAACTGTATTAAGGGGTCGCGGCATTAGGAAGGTTGAGAAACACTAACCTAATGCATTATCATAAACGTTTGTTGTTTGTGCCTTCTGAGTCAGTGACTGCACTCTTTCCAGAAAAGGATTCATCCCTCATCCTTCAATGTAATGTGAGTTTGGAAGTTATCTAAAGACTTGCTACTAAAAGCAAGCATCATGTCTTTCCTTTGCTGAGCAGCATTTCTCTTCATTTAGAGGAGAATTCCATTTCTGTCACACTTCCTACTTCTTGGCAGAGGATCCCTGAGCAGATTCTTTGAAGGTCACATCCATTCAAACTATCTCATTTCTTTGGGAAGTGGCCTTTTGCCAGGTTCTGCTACCTTGTTGTCTTGCACAAAGTTTAGAAAAGTTACTTTTCATGTAATCCTAGGGCCCTTCCAGACAGGCACAGATCTGATCCCAGGTTTTCTGCTTTAAACTGGATTATATGTGTCTGTGCTGCAAGGTAATCTGGCGTAAGTAGAAAATCTGGGATCAGATTCTAGGATATAGGACCTGTCTAGAAGGGCCCTTAGAAAGCTAGAATAAACTAGAAACACTATCTAGTTCAATCCCCTGCTCAGTAGGAACACACAATCAAAGCACTCCTGACAGATGATCATTCAGCCTCTGTTTAAAGACCTTCAAAGAAGGAGACTCGGTCACAGTATATTTCACAGGCAGTGTATTTCACTGTCAAATAGCTCTTAACGCCGTGAAGTTTTTTATTAGCGTTTAGGTGGAATCTCTTTTACTGTAGTTTGAATCAATTGCTCTGCCCTAGTCTCTGGGGCAGCAGAAAACAAAGTGGTTCTATCTTAAATATGGGAGTGGACTGTGGGATTCTGGGAATTGTAGTTCTGGTCTCTCATGCATCACAAGGTGTAAGGATGGTCCTGCTGCCCTCCTTTTCTTGCCACCCCTACACTGGTTCCTGTTCCACTTCAACCCATAGTTTGCTCCATGCTATTGCTCTAAGAAATGTTCTTGAAACCTCTTGCCTTCCAGGTTACGCTCTCATTGCTGCTGCCTAGTATTTGTCCCCCACTACCTCATCCTGTCTAGTGATTGAGCAGGCTGTACTTTCCATAGAATATCAGAGGAAGCTTAGGTGGCGCAGTGGATTAAAGCACTGAGCTGCTGAGCTTGTTGATCGAAAGGTCGCAGGTTCGATTCCGGGGAGCGGCGTGAGCTTCCGCTGTCAGCCCTAGCTTCTGCCAACCTAGCAGTTCGAAAACATGCAAATGTGAGTAGATCAATAGGTACCACTCCGGTGGGAAGGTAACAGCGCTCCATGCAGTCATCCCGGCCACATGACCTTGGAGATGTCTACGGACAACGCTGGCTCTTCGGCTTAGAAATGGAGATGAGCACCACACCCCAGAGTCAGACATGACTGGACTTAATGTCAGGGGACTACCTTTACCTTTTTACCTCATCCTGTCTAGTGATAGAGCAGGCTGTACTTTCCATAGAATATCAGAGGAAGCTTAGCTGAATTTGGCCCATTACTTTCTTTGATACCAGACAGAAATGTGGAGCATCTGGGGAGAAGTTAAACATTTAATATTTTCAACAAGGGTAATCGACTTTAATATTTGTTTTGGTTTCAGTATATAAATACAGAACAGAGGTCTGGTTCAGAATGTGTGAGATCCGGATTTTAATTTTAGCATATGGAGCATGATCTTAGATTAATGCTTTGTCCAACGGAGAATCTGGAGCTCTAGATCCCACCTGGTGACTTTACAGAACCTCCCCTTCATTTACATTACATAGACATGTGTTTGACAGCATCCTTCTCATGTTGGAGCAAAAATGAGTGACATTTTGTACAAGACTGGGCAGAGAATTTAATAGCAAGGGGAATTTCACAGGACGAAGACATGCATTCCCCTGTTCCCACTGAGTCCCATGAACAGCGGCACTTCCATGTGGTTCTGCTGTTGGCTTATGGAATGCTAGAAAGTCCTGAGCCAGCAAGATGTTCCATGTGGGAAGTAAGCATGTGCTGACGCTCAGCATCCACCCCCTACCCAACTGCTTTCTGGAAAGATTTGAGGAGCTTCCTAGGTATACAAAGCTCTTTACTGTTGAATAGTGTAATTGTAAGTGGGATCAAGCAAAACAAAAAACGGGGAGAGGTAGCAGATGGGAACTCAAATTGTTAGCACTGTCACATGAACTGTATTCACACAGCAGATTTTTGGGATGGCTGTCTGACACATTGCAGTAAATGCGAGGAAATCAAAGAAGTTTGAGAACCAGTAAGAATGGAGGTAATGTGACTGATGTAGCCAAAGAGGGTTTAGAATAGTACCAAAGGAAAAAACTTGTCCATCCAGCTGTGCTTCCATTAGTTGCCATATTTCATGCAAATTATGTATGTTCAATTCTAAAGCCTATGCACTGCAGTTGCTTTTGAACATATAAACCTGCCTTTTCCTGGGTCAGACCATTAGTACAACCAGCCCATCTTTGCCCTACTTTATACCCTCTAGATATTTTGGACTACAGCTTGATGTATGATAGTTATTATAATCCAACATCTCTGGAAAGTCCCAGTTTGGAAAATGTAGATTCACCCCTTTGTTCATCAGCTGATGGGTCAAGAGCCAAGATTCTCTCTCTCTCTCTCTCTCTCTCTCTCTCTCTCTCTCTCTCTCTCCTGCTCTGCCAAAACAGCTCTGCTTTCCCAGTGGCCAGAGCTTTCAAATGTATTTTTGAACTATAATTCCCAGAATCCTTTACCCAACACAGGCAATGGAAAAAACAGCTTTTCTGGGCTCTGCTCACAGTATAGAGTTGCAGCTTGGCAACTTTAACAGCATCACTTTGATCGAATAACAAGGGTTCCTTTCAACATTCCCCCACTTTCACTGAGGCGCTTGAATATGTTATCTTCTAGTATAATATAGATCATTGTACATATCTGTACAAAAAGAGTGTTTTTATATTTTATTCATTTTTTGTGGTGTTACCCCTCTGAACTTTCCAAAGTGGGATGAACAGCATGCAAAGTAAAAAATAAACCAGCAACCCGACAAAGCTCATCTGTTTTTCAAGAGCTCTTCTGCTCAGTATGTCGGAAACTGTTTTGTGTTTGACATGAACATAAGCACTTGTGCCATTATTTTCTTTCCAATATTATCAGCAGTAAATGGAGATGCTTTTCACATTCCACCATTTCTGAGGTCTTCATATTCCAGCATGAATAAAAATTGGACTGATGGTGCTTGATCTCAGCATCAAAGTCCTCCGCTGGTGCCCTCAACTCCTTTTTCATGTTGCCTTCTGTTGTTTTTCCTTGACATTTTTAATCAGTCTAATTGGGCTCTCTTCTTAATATAGACCCATGCACTTTAACACTGGGAGCCTGCCCAGTTCATGCTGTGGAAACAGGCACTTACCAGAACTCCAAGCTGATCTGTTTCATTATCTTGCCCTTTACCAGTAAAGTAGTCTTGGAAAATGTAGCCAATTTCAGTCTGCGTCTTTTTAGTTGTTAGTATCTTTCCCCCACCTCTGACATGGCTCTGTCATCTTATAGCTATTTCTAGCAACGTCTCTCAGATGAAACCTAACCTTCAGTAGCTCTGATCGATTCTTCCTTCTGTTCTGCCAAACTTGGGAGGCATAGCTTTTGGAGATGATAGGTGGCCATCATTGCTGTGGGTTTCTGAGTCCCCTTCCACACAACTGAATAAAATCCCACAATATCTGCTTTGAACTGGAATATATGACAGTGTGGACTCAGATATCCCAATTCAAAGCAGATATTGTGGGATATTCTGTCTTGATATTCTGGGTTATATGGCTGTATGGAAGGGTACTGAGTACTTACTTACTTAGTAAGTAAGTAGTCCGAATAAGATTGTCCTCCAAGTGCAGTATCCTGGCGTTGGGTAAGTAGGTGACTTCGGAGCCCTATTCTTGACCTGCATGTTCTCCTGCAGTGAGGGCATCGGTTTCCAGATGGAAGGCAGTCCTGGTCAGGGTTGGCTTGACATGCCTTCCTCTTGGCACATTTCTCTCTTTCGCCCTCCATTTGTGCTTCTTCAAATTCTACAGCACTGCTTGTCATAGCTGACCTCCAGCTGGAGCGCTCAAGGGCCAGGGCTTCCCAGTTCTCGGTGTCTATGACACAGTTTTTAAGGTTGGCTTTGAGCCCATCTTTAAATCTCTTTTCCTGTCCTCCAACATTCTGTTTTCCATTCTTGAGTTCGGAGTAGAGTAGCTGCTTTGGGAGATGGTGATCGGGCATTGGGACAACGTGGCCGGTCCAGTGGAGGACCATCGCTTCAGTGCTGGTGGTCTTTGCTTCTTCCAGCATGCTGACATTTGTTTGCCAGTCTTCCCAAGAGATTTGCAGGATTTTTCGGAGGCAACGCTGATGGAATCGTTCCAGGAGTTGCATGTGATGTCTATAGATAGTCCACGTTTCATAGGCATATAGCAGCTCCTGAGTATTTCTCCAAGTAATGGACTTCCCCAAGTTCTGTGTTGGAGTGACTGTACAGCAGCATTATACTGTATAAATGTTTCAAAAGATGTCACATTGAGGTGTAAAGGCTCTGAGGGATGTTCTTCATTTAGCTCCCATTACCAAGTGAATACATGCACCTTCATCTCTCTTGTTTCTGAGCTGGCTTCTGAAAGCAGCCACTTATAAATGGGCTATCCATCTGATCCAGAAATATTGCCACTGGCAGCACTTATATTATTTTATCCCTTCTTCAAGGGAAAGCCAGAAGGTATATTGACTATTTATATTATCTTTGGTGTTACTGAAAGGGAACATGAGAAATCCCTGGGCAGTTGTTATGCAGGCTCTGTGGATTTTCACTTGTTTACCTTAGGCTTTATCCACATAGTCAAACTTTAGTGGATTCACTGCTCAGCTGCTGTGGGGAATTCATATGATATGGCTGGGCTCACAAAACAACCACTGCATCCACATCTACTGAACATGGGATTTAATGATCTCACTGTCTCAGAGATATGAACAGATCAATCTGATGCCCAGTCTACTGTCCACACCAACAGCGAACCCACCGCTGTGTTGCCATCAGCAAGCAGCTCCCCCCAAGAGACTTGCTGGTGATTTTGCATTTCTAGTTGCATGTCTGACTCTACATATCAGATTCCATCACATGTCCCTGTATTTCTTGAACATTTTGCCAAATATGGCCCCATTATTGCCACTTGTCCATTTTTAACTGGGTCTTCCTAGCATCTTTATTTCAATCTGCCTTTAATCAAAAATGCTGTACTTGGTTTGGTCTGAGCTACGTTTAATTTTCTGTTTGTTCTTATGAAATAAAGTTTACGTGTATATTTTGTGCTTTCATTGTTTGAATGCTGCCTTAGGTTTGCCGTGATGAAGCTATAAATAAATAAACATAACACTATGTAATACAATTTTTGATCCTGGGTAATAAATGCCACTTCCTAATTGGTTCTATCATAAAAATATGGGAAAGGTTTATTAAACTGCAAAAACTTTATTTGTGCAGTCTGCACATTGAAAGGTTAAAAATTTCATATTTTTATTAAGGAAAATTACAAATGAAGTGCACCTTGATCAGTGGTTCTGAACCTTTTTTTGACCAGGGCCCATTTTAACCAGGGACTACTTTGACCAGGGTCCACTTTAACAAAGGACCATTTGACAAGGGCCCACTTTAGCCAGGGCCCACTTTGACCAGGGACCACTTGACCAGGGACCACTCTCCAACATTAGTACCAAAAGGGGCAGGGCTAGTTAGCTCTGTGAAAAGGAGTGGAAATAAAATAAAATAAGAAATAGGAAGGAGGTTCACGGACTGGATTTTCGTTCTCACGACCCATTGCTGGGCCACAGCCCACAGGTTGAGGACCATTGGCCTAGACCGAAGGAAATAATAGTACTACCCTCAGCCACAAAAACAAAGTTTCTGGAGTATAACAACTACTTTCAAAGTAAGTACTGCACAATTAAACAGGAAATAACACTTTCAAACCAGGAACAGATTCTTTTTCAAATTTTGTTATATAGTGTAATAAGTAATAACGGTAAAAGTTTCCCCTTGACATTAAGTCTAGTTGAGTCCGATTCTGAGGGGTGGTGTTCATCTCCAATTCTAAGCCGAAGAGCTTAGATGCCTCCAAGGTCATGTGGCCGGCATGACTGCATGGAGCGCCGTTACCTTCCCGCAGAAGCGGTACCTATTGACCTATTCACAATTGCATGTTTTTGAACTGCTAGTTTGGCAGAAGCTGGGATTGATGACAGGAGCTCACCTTGCTCCACAGATTTGAACTACCAACCTTTCAGTCAGCAAGTTCTGTAGCTCAGCGGTTTAACCCATTGCGCCACCACAGCCCCTTTATAAAGTTGGGCACAAATAGTTTATTCAGGGGATTGTGATCTTCCTGATAAAAGTCCACATATATTGAGTTTTGGTGGCTGGAGTGAGGACTTGTTCTATATATTAACTAATTGTGATGTGAAATTGGTGAATATCCGAAGAGGAGCCATTTCTTTTATAGCTTTTCAGCACTGGAAATCACTCCTACGAAAAATCTATCTAAATCTGGTGCTTCAGATTTTCAAGATAATTGCTGAGACTTTAAAGGCTTTTACTTGTTATTCTTTGTGTCTTTTAATGTCATGTTTTGTTATTTTAGATCTGTTTTTCATATTTCTTAGTAATAGGCTATAGCCTAGTCTCCATGGGGTTTCTCACTGGAGCACAGAACAGAATAAGCATTGTAAAAACACATTAAACATTTTCAAATACTAAAAGAAAACAAATGACAATGTTTTGACTGTTGAGGGTTTAAGCGTTTTTGCATGAATCATGCTCTGTGCTGTGGAATTTGTGGAACCTCTGATCCAAAGGCCATCTATGACATTCTGCTTGGGCCACTAATGCCTGAAAGCCACAGCTGGGTTCCACAGCTTGGTGGACCTACACAGGAGTTTGGGTGGAAAGTGGAAAGAAGAAAGTACAGAGCAGGCACAGATCTTGAAACTAAGGAGCAGTGTGGCCATGAAGCAATGGTGCACAGGCTTAAAGTATTTGTGAATTAGCAATGACCTTTAGATCATTTGTCTCCCTCTGGTTCCCCATCCTAGCTATCCCAGTTGCTATTGGAAAACAAAGTATTTTTTTTTGGGGGGGGGGGGGGGGGTTGGACTTGTTTGGAAAAGATCTTCTAGTTTTATAAAAGACCTGATACAGTATCAATATTCTATATCTGAAGTGCTTATGAGTTCAATTTTTCAGGTTAATCTTTGTTTTTTGTTTGGCTTTTCAAATACTTGCATCTATCTATCTCACATAAGATATCATGGAGATGGGACCCAAGTCTAAACACAAAATTCATTTACTAGTATATGTTTGTGATCATCAGAAAGCAAAGGTGTCACTATCTCAGCCACACATGTGGACAATTTTTGATTTTGGGGTATTTCAGGTTTTGGCATTCTGGATGAGGAATGCTCAATCTGCATTGAGAGAAATTAAAACGATGTGTGTTTATTAAAACTTTAAATATAGATCATGTTGTTGTTATGTAAATAATGCGTAGTTCACGTTTTATCAGTCCACACACTGTCTTGCCAGAGAAAGAAAATATGCCATGCAGATGATTGAAATAGAACAAGTAGTTTACACTTGGTAAAGCGGAACAACATATTTACAATCATGAGATCGGTTGCATTGGCTAACTTAATGTCCTTTTAGAGAGAGAGATAAATAGTTTTTTGGTGTCCATATGGAAAATCTCCTCCCAGCAGCGCATGAAGCAAGAATGGTCTCTCTCTCTCCGCAAGCATAGCTCAAACCTGAATATGAAACTGTTGCTAAAATACCCAAGCTCAGCTAGTTCCCTGGGTGTGGCCCAACCAATTAGCTTTGTGCCTTGCATTTTACAGTTAACACATACACACTAACTGATTTCTTACATGCCCTAACAGATCAGAGTGATCTATATAAATGTCCCAAAGCCTTTCCCACTAGGGACCTTATGCCCCCTTCCCATATTATGAGGAAATGTTTTATTCCAAAATAACCACCATACCCCCACCCCCAAAAAAAACTCCCTCAAGGATGCTATTATAATTTAATTCCACTTTTTTTGTTGTGTCAGGAGCGACTTGAGAAACTGCAAGTCGCTTCTGGTGTGAGAGAATTGGCTGTCTGCAAGGACGTTGCCCAGGGAATGCTTGGATGTTTTGATGTTTTTACAATCCTTGTGGGAGGCTTCTCTCATGTCCCCGCAAGGGGAGCTGGAGCTGACAGAAGGAGCTCATCTGTGCTCTCCCTGGATTTGAACCCGCAACCTGTCAGTCTTTAGCCCTGCCGGCACAGGGGTTTAACTCACTGCACCACTGGGGGCTCCAATTCCACTAAAAGAAGGAAAGAAATGGGAAGTTTTGGACCAGTTGTGGCCCATTTTAAACCCATTCCAAATTCAAGGTGGTATTAGGGGTATAGGGGACAACAAAAGGAGTAAAGACCTCCAGGATAACACTGTGCTCCCAGTCCTAGGCAGTTGCCCCTCCTCAATAAATCAACAGCATCACTTACATTCCTAGACTTTCCTTAGTCTGATTTGTATTATTTCTTATTCTTATGTTCTTAAACCTTTCCACCCCATCAATTTATGTAAGATAATGGAGGGAAATTACAACAGTCTGCCTATCTAGGCAAATAGCCTAATGCTAATATTTATATGTAACTTAAGGCAGTCGTCAAGGCTCCGGCAACTTGGCAAAACAGCACGATTGCCTGCCCTCGCCTTAGTTTGAAATGGATACTCAGCTCCACTCAGTACCAGATGACCTTTACTGGGAGATGCCATTTTAATTTCCTGTAATACCCTCAATGTATATGATCACTTTGAGACACTGTGAGAAGTTAAAATGAAAGTTCCTAGATTCATCTGTCTGAAGATAATTGGATAACTGTTACCAGTTACAGCTCCCTTTATAAATTCCCAGCAATATAAGAGGAAGAGGTGGCTCACCATCAAACACCTTGTTGGGAATGTATTACTTAATTTATATCCTGCCTTTCTTCCTGCAAAGTGTCCAAAGGATCAGAACAAATTAAAAGCAATGTACAGCTAAAAACTATTAGTCTTTCCAACCCAGCGCCAGCCCTAAAGGGGAAACATGCTGCATGTATCTTTGTGTGTCTGGGATCACTGACCGTTGTCACCTGAAAGCTGTTCACAGATGAAAGTAAGATAGGGTTTAAAAATGGCATGGCACCCTTAGCAAAGATGGTGACCTTTCTACACAGCCAATACGACTCTTATTGCTGTTTTAAAAGCAGAGATGTGAGTGAATTGAAAATTGTAATTTGTGCCTCTTAGTGCTATTATTTGTAATGGCATCTACTTGCTGCATGTTAACATCCATTTTGTCAATTATAAGTCAGTGGCTGCACATTTCTTATCAGTGGAAGAGGCTGTATCTAGAGTGTGGCCTTGCTTTCTCTGTGTTCAATGGATAATGTTCTGACTAGTCCCAAAGATTGCATTTGTTCATTCTTGCGGCCACTTATATATCTTTCTGGTTGGCTGAAAGTCTAATTTGATAGGGTCACATTTGTGTCCTTCCTCTGAACTCTTGGTGTCACAAAACTACCATGGATATATTTTCTAAAATAATACTATTTTTTAAAGTGAAATCCTTTTGAAGTGGGTGAGACCACACAAAGACTTTATATTTGTCCTTGGCCCTGGATGAACAGGAATTTCCACCAGTCCCTTTCCTTTATCAGCTAAGATATCCCAGCTAAAATAGCTGTTTTTCACTCTATTTCCCAAAACCATGGGAAAGTTTGAAGAGATAGCGGCAAGGGAATTGAATGGGCTTATATTTCTTTTTTGTCTGAACTTATTTTGGCTGTATAGGATTCCTACCAACTAGCATAGCTCACATTTCGTTGTTGCTGTCTAGAAAGCGAATTTGCTGTCTGGAAGGAGACATGTCCTGAAATTCCTCATGGCTCCTCTGTCTAACTTTGCCTTTTTTGAAGAAGGAAACAATACAATTGCTCTTTCCAGCACTACTGTGGTCTGTGTGTCGTCAGCAGTATCATACCATAGAGTTATAATAACTTTCCTTATGCCCATTATTCATCTGATGAGCTTTTGAACACTTGAAATAAAGCCAGCAACCTTCCTGCTGCATGAGTTTGTAGAACAATTCTGAAACAAAATCAGACAAGGCTGTCTATTTAAAATATTTTTATACCACTTTTCCAAAAGTTCAAAGCAGTACACTAAAACAAACAGAAAGGAATGCAAAATAACAATTTAAAAATACAGCTCTGATAGGAGGCCAAAATAAGCCAATTTGATTTCAAGCTGCATCAATAGGAATATAGTGTCCCGATCGAAGAAAGTGATACGACCTCTTCACACATTGCTCTGTTTCACAGCACCTTTCCTCCTTCCCCATCAGATGGAGATAATGAGACAATGCTCCCTGTCCCAGTCCCCATCAAATGGGATAAAGGATGGCAATACGAGTTGCTACATTGGCCTTAGCTTTGTTTGAGCTACCTAAAACCCACGTACCTTTCTGTCATGGGTAAAGAATCATCTTGTGATACTTTCTTGCCACTTTGGGAGGAATGGGGGCAAGCCAGTGTTGCCTGATGGTATTCGGCAGGCCCCATCCTGAAGAAAAAAAAGGGGCCAAAAACCCCCAGTGTGATGAGGTGGATAGTCCCACTCTATTCTGCTTTGGTCACCACAATTCAAGGAAGATATTGACAAGTCAGAATGTAGCCAGAGAAAAGTGACCAAAATGATCAAAAGCTTGGAAACCAAGCCCTATAAGGAATTGCTGATGAAGCTGGAATCTTTCGCTTGGAGAAAAGAAGATTGAGAGGGGACATGAGAGCCATGTTTAAATGTTTGAAAGGTTGTCATGTTGAGGAGAGGGCAAGGTTGTTTCCAGCTTCTCTGGAGACTAGGACATGGAGCAGTGGATTCAAATTGCAGGAATAGAAAATCCACCTAAACATTAGGAAGAACCTTCTGATGGCAAGAGCAGTTTGATAGCCAAATACACTGTCTCAGAGTCTGGTGGGGTCTCATCCTTTAGAGCAGTGGTTCTCAACCTGGGGTCCCCAGATGTTTTGGGCCTACAACTCCCAGAAATCCCAGCCAGTTTACCAGCTATTAGGATTTCTGGGAGTTGTAGGCCAAAAGCATCTGGGGACCCCAGGTTGAGAACCACTGCTTTAGAGGCTCTTTAAGGGAGGCTGAATGGGCATCAATTGGGAATGCTTTGATTATGTCTTCCCATATGACTGGATGCCCCTTGTAGTATCTTTCAAGTATGTCATTCTGTGATTACTGGAAAAGCTGGCTGAAGTGTTCTAAGAGCTGTAGTTAAAAAACAAAATATTGTCTTAACAGAAGTACTTTCAAGTATACTTGTAGAGTCTATAATACAGTGATACTGTAGCTGTGCAAAACAATGATCCATCAAGCTAATATTAACTGGCTGGCCCTCCTTTTCCCTCATATCTTCTGCCCAGATTTTGGTATTGCATGCTGATCTTTTAAAATCACAATTCTATATATTGCACCTGAAAGAAGGAACTATGGTTTAATGTGGTTTAATGTGTATTAGCCACAGTTTCATCGTAGTTAGTAAAATAACTTTAAACAATGGTTTCTTGTTAACACTCTTGTTAACATTGCTTTAAAGAGACCAGGACTGTAGTCACAAAGCCAGCCTGGAATGGGAAGAAGAAATATGGTGGATTGCACTGGCATAACATATGATCATGACCTAACAAATGAACTAATAAATACAATCGGCATTATACCAGAGTAGCCTAGATGCTTGACAACCTAATGGAGTGGTAACTTTGTTTTTGTGGCCATCAAATGGTTTTTGGGGGAGGTCATGGGTTATGTAGAGAGAAAGTCTTGGGAGTGGACAGGCCACACATTACCCAACTCTGTGTACAACAATGTGGGTTGTCTGGTATGACCTGTTCTGGATTAATGATCTAATGCAGTGGTTTTCAACCTGGGGTCACCAGATGTTTTTGGCCTTCAACTCCCAGAAATCTTAACAGCTGGTAAAGTGGCTGGGATTTCTGGGAGTTGTAGGCCAAAAACATCTAGGGACCCCAGGTTGAGAACTACTGATCTAATGTTTCATGGCTATGGTTTAAAATCCCTGTATGACACATTGCCCTTCAGATCTTGGTAAAAGGGACAAAAGTGTGAGCTGATGAGCTCTCAGGTAGTAAATGGGCTCACACAGGGAACAATGCTAGGTCAGTGCAAAACTTTAAAATCTCCAGTTGTATTTCCAGAATCTTGTTTTTTGGGGACAGATATCAATATTATCTTTCTTCTAAATTCCTCCCTACATGATGTAGGGATTCTCAGTCTAGACTTTAACCACATCTCTGTTTCCCAAAGAGGAGCCCACCCACAGCCTTTTCTGCCTTTTGTAACCAAAACCACCTACATTCTTGAACCTCTGAACCTTGTGTATTATCTTTGTCTGTCCCTCTTGCCCCTGGCTGGCTGGATATTTTGTACTTTCTCTTCATGTCTCCTTGGACGGGTAACCACTGCTCTAACAATCCAGCCCTTTGTGTACACATTGGCTCTAAGTGATAGTTTGCTCTATATAATGTCTACTCTTTTTTAACCCCTAAATTTAGAGAGCTAAGCTATAATGAGTATAAATGATCTCTTGGTGACATACAGAACAAACTATGTGAAAATTACCATGCTCACTTTTAAAATTACATATAAGACATAGTTAGTTGTTTTTTGTTTTTTTTAAGAGTACAAAGGCTGTATTTCTGAGTTGTCCAGTGTTTTTTCCCTTTTTTTAAAGTATAATTTCCTCCTGTTTTATAACCTTTCTATCTCCTTTAGCAATGCAGAAAGACATATTTCCCAAGGAGGCACTTTGAACTGTTGTTTTTCTTACTTCCTGACAGTAAGAGTGGTTTGGCAATGGAATCAACTGCCTGGAAGGATGATGGGATTTCCTTCCATGGGCATCTCCAGAAAGATGGAGATGCTCTGATGAAGATGTTGTAGATCAGTGGAGATCCTGCATTGAGCAAGGGGTTGGCCCTAATGGCCCCTGAGGACCGTTCCATCTATGATTGTATGAAAATGATCCTGACAGAGCCCCTTAAACCCTTGTGCCAGCAGGACTGCTGACAAAAAGGTCAGCAGTTCATATCTGGGGAGTGAGGTCTGTCAGCTCCAGCTTCTCATGCAGGGACATGAGAGAAGCCTCCCACAGGATGGAAAAACATCTCGGCATTCTTGCAGACAGCCAATTATCTGACACCAGAAGCAACTTGCAGTTTCTCAAGTCACTCCTGACACAATAAAAAAATCCAGACTATGATACTGAATCATGTATCTTTTCACTTGTTCATCATACCTTGATGCCCTTCCAAGCCTCAATCTGTCTTCTGATTTCTTTTTTTTTTTTACTAAAAAATTCAATTTATACAACAACAACAAAGAAGAAAATGAGAAAAAAGGAAAGGAAAAAATGGGGAGATTGAGCTATTGTGATTTTTGAATTCTTAACTAGATTAATGACTGAGCTGGTATATAGAAAATCTTTTAGGTATTTTGTTAACCACTGTAATGTTATGCAAATTATCTGTTCTCATTAGTTTCTTATTGTTCATTTTAACCCTGCTTTTGAACTTTCATCATTTGTTGTACTGCATCTTAGCTATTTTCTGCAAGTTATATGAGAATAGGATGCAGCATTTCCACAAAAACATACTTCTCACTTTGGAAATTAGCACAGTATCAGAAGAAATTAATTCCACCTCTGTAATGTTTACATATAACACTTTCAGCACTGATTTGTTTACATATAACACTTTCCTCCTTGAATACCTGGCCTTTGACTATGCTAGCTGGGCAATTAGGAGTTGAAATAATGGTACCCGATATCTTCTGTGTCACTAGGAGTGGTGGATTTGCTCTGGGTTTAAGTCCAAGCTTTAAAGGAGATAATCAAGCTGCCAAACCGATTGTGTTCAGAACCTTGGGCAGTTTTTGTAAAGTATGGACTAAAGCTCAAGGTAGATTTACCAACCCACTGTATAGCAACATGGACTATATGCAACTGCCACTCTGGAACAACTGGAACAATTGGCAGCTGGAACAACTTGTGCAGGTGATTCATTCTATCAAAGTATATTGCCATATATTTGTCCACCGCAGTTTCTCTCAAAGCACTGCATTCTTGCAAAATTCAAATATTCACCTCAAATACACTCAAATCATGCAGTCTTCTGATACTGGTAGTTCAGCCACCCACATATCTACAGGCACGTTTGGAGAAATTTTTGGTTCTCTTGAGATCTCAGAAAGCTGCACCACAATGTTGCAGCCACATTTTGGGTGACTGTCTTTTTCTTTCTGTTTTGGACTGATCCCCAAAACAGGTTTTTTTATAGTCAAATATTCTCCCAGGGTGTAGGTTTTGGGGCTGAAATCCTTTGTTTATATCTGAAATAAAGGGTGCCTGAAGTGGTCAGGAGGTCCTAGAGCAGGCATGGGTAAACTAAGACACGGGAGCCAGATGCGGTCCCCTGGGTGCTTACCTCAGCCCCTCCTCATTTTCCCTGTCATCTTGGCAGAAATATATGGCAGCCTGTTACATCCTTATGCCAAAAATATGGGAAGGCACATTGCAACTGAAAGTCCTCTGGAGTGCTCTTGGCCACAGTGTCTTGAACTCCTCCCTGCATAAGGACAACGCGAGTGGCCCCATCCTTATGCCAGAAGGATGGCTCAAAGAAGGCATGTGGCAGCTAAGAGCCCTCTGGAGCAGTCTCAGCTGCTGCCTGTCTTGCCCTCCTCCTGGCATGATGTCAAAAGGACAACCTGAGGATCGGGGAGATTGGGGCAGTCGTCACATGTCCCACCTTCCTCATGGCATAAGGATAGGGCAAGCAACCCCATTCTTATGCTGGGAGGACAACCTGAGGATGACCCAGACCCTGCCTTGGCCCCTCCTGGTCCCGCCCTTGCCACCTTCCAGGTTCACAGCCACCCAGCATGTGCCTACCCACTCCCTGGACTTTCCTAGGTCCTGGCCCGGCCCTGTCAGCCAGGCACACAATGCAGCCCCAAACAAAAAGGTTTGCCAATGCCTGACTTAGAGGCTACATTGGATCCTCAAAGGGCCATATAGCACCATATACTGAATGATTCCTATCTGAATGTATCAAACACTTCTTCTTCTTTCAGGTCATTTATGTTTCCATCTCCATCTCCTAAAAAGTTTCTTGTTACACTAGTGCAGCTTCTCTTTGGAAACCATCATTCTTTGCCCTGCTTTGGTCTTTCTTCAAAACAAATGTGCTGGGAGCTGAGATGGAGGCTCTACTTTCCCATGGTAAAAGAAGGAAGAAAAGGGGAAGGCATAGCATTTTGCTAAACACGATAGCCCAAATTTCAGTCTCAACAAAAGCCTTTGCCATCATTAAATCAGTCACTAAAAGGAACCCAGCCTTAAGTACAAGTGACATATCCCAGAGGAGAGGTTTTCAATTACCTTCCTAGGTTCTATGTGTTCTCACCTTACATTCTTCTAAATTTAAACAAACAGGGAAGAGAAAGTAAGAGAGAGAAATAGAGAGAGAAAGCTAGCTCCTAGCCAAACGCTTGCTTACCCAGCAATTACAATTAAAATGAGAAGAGCCTTGGTCATGGGTCACTTTTCCATTGTTTACCAGGAAACAAGGCAGGCTCCCACTGGAACTAGCAGAAGGGTCAACCTGAAAATATCTCCTCCTGCTCTTCCCAGAGTAATGGGTACAGATTCCCAGGCATAATAAAGGCAGTCCATCCCTGCTTGCTGCATCTGGCATGGTTGCTGTTAAAGGCATCTGGTTAGCTCACAGAGTGGGGGAGAAAAGTGCTGGAGGCAACATGCATTTCAAGCAGTTTCCTGCACTGACAGCTCAGCCTTGTTCCTTCGCACTCTCCCTTTAAATATCTTCCCACCCTACGTTTGAAAGATTTACAATATTTCCATTGCAAGCTCCAGCTTGTCCTCCTTCCTCATCCTGGTGTAATTTGTGTCAGCTTTGTGCTTGTTTCCCCTTAGGTTCCCATATTTTAATTTGGAAACAAAGCATGCAGGGAAATGGAATATGATTGAAGGCACAAGCACCTTTGAATAGTCAAAGCTGGCAAGATGGTACATCTATTACATAAAATGCTTCTATAAGCTTTGATTCCACAAAAATGACTGACTTTTCAAAGCATATGTATTGCTCCCCATATGTGTGCATTTAAAATGTCAGGCTGCATAAAAAAAACCCATCAGAAATAATTCTGCAAAGGAATGTCTTGGTGTTTTGGCCTTGTAGCCTAATTTGAATGTAAATGCTGTTGGGGAAAAATAGGACACTGACCACTTTATACAGAAGGACAACATCAAAATGCCTCGCAGAGCTGATCCAGGGTAACACGTTACACATTAACTGGAGTATACTATGATTTTGGGCCCATGTAAACAGTAGGGCTGGTTCTGGGATGGAACCGGCTGCAACTGATTACATTGCCATCCCATGTCTCTTGGGCTCTATGATATCTTACTTTTTGCTCCTCAAAGGAAGAATTCAGGTTGATCCTGCAGTTCTTATCCTTGGTCACTTAGACCCTTAAAACACCTTGAGTTTCAAGGTGACCGCTATGTTGGAAAGATAGATTTGTTGGTCAGTGATTCAGTGTGATAAAGTATGACCATTTTCTTTGTTAATTATTAAATTAACGCATGCAGACAAAAAAAGGAAGGGGGAAACCCAGTCACATGTATTATATAACAAATGAAATAAATATTTTCCTTATGGTGTCTCCATAAACATTACACTATAATACTTCAGTTTCAGAAGAAAGTAATATTTTCCCCACAGTTATTTCCATTCCCTATTCAGATCTTATCACTATTTCTTACTGGCTCCATTTGAGTGCTTATATACTTTCCTCCATGACCCCCCCCCCCAACTTTCCCTAGCATCCAATGAGCTGTGGTTGGCTAATTCTACACAGGGTTGCAACCCTGGCTCATCTTCCCCATTTCTGTCCTCATGTCTTTGGTGTGATGTAGAGTAACCTTCCATATCTGTATTCGAGTTGTATGGATACAGATGAAGGACTTGGTTTAATTGTACATGTTGTACTTCAGTTTTCATTAGAGGAGTTCCTTCTATAAAAGCATATCAGTGAATCAGTCATATCCTGTTGTAACCATTCCAGCACTTGTCCGAGTTAAATCTGACTTCCTGATCCATTAACGATAGTGATAGTGAATACAGAGGCACAGATTTTCAGTTGTGCCCTGTGGCTAGTTGGCTTCATTAATGAGATTGCACACTTTGTAAGATTCATTTTTTCTGGCCAAAGTTGCTATTTCAGAGTATACCCAGTGGAAATTTTAGTGGAATCCTATGCTTCCTTTCACATAGTTTTTCATGCCTCTTGGAAGTGGATGTGATTGCAGTCTGTTCCTTTTTTTCAGCAGTAGTGATTTTTCCTCTAGAAACTTCTTTGCTGAATGCTAGCTGGGAATCATGGACTGAATTCAATCATATCCTGGTACCCAACAGTCAGTTCTGCTTATGTGATAGTACTGCTAAGGTCAAGAGAGGTGACAAAATTGTCCAAGCCATCCACTGAGAGCAATTCAACTCTAACCCTAATCCTCCCCCACCCTGCTGTTGTATTGACTGTATCATTGCCACTTGAGTGACATAGCAAAACATGTCACAATCCAGCTGTTGTGGAATGTTATTATTACTACTACTAATAATAAAACTTTATTTTATACCCCGCCTCCATCTCCCCAAGGGGACTCGGGGTGGCTAACATGAGGCCAAGCCCAACAAATTACAACAGAGCAAAAAATACAGCAAAACATCATAAGATAATACATCAAATAAATACAATAAATAAAAAAAAATACAAAGCATAAACCAAAAAAAAAAACATTGAATATAGTGGGCAGGACTAAATACAACGGATAAGATTTTAAAACCCTGGTTGAGATGGACAAGTAGGGTAATGTATCTGATGGGAAGTTCGGGGGGGGGGGGGTGATGGGATTTCATTCACTGAAGGGTGAGCATCGAAAGACATTATGGGCTGAGTTGGCCAAAGTTGAGTTGGTTCAAACCTTGAAGGCACACCAGAACAACCAAGTTTTTAGGCTGCCAGAAGGCTGCCAAAGTGGGCACTTAACTAATCTCACTGGGTAGCGAGTTCCAAAGTCTAGGGGCCACCACATACTAAGTGTTGCAGAATGTGACCATCTGCGTGTGCATCACTTATATGCTCTGAGTCCCTCTGGGGAGATAAAGCAGAATATAAATAAAGTGTATTATTATGATGATTATAAAGTTCTGCACTGCAGATGACTATCAACCTTAATATTGATCTCTCTCCTCATAGTACCACAACCAGTAATCTAAGAATGGCTGGATTGTTGTCAGCATTTACCAGCGCAATAGTCTCAAAAATTGGACAGTGTGAGCTGCCAGCTCTTATATCAATGAAGCAAGTAAATCACTCTGAGCATGACAAAGCTACCCAAGTTACTGAACCTGTTTTGGTTCTACACTTTGGATGGCTCTTTTAAATTCTACATTAAATCCAATTTTTCCTACCAACCAGGAAACTACAGGCCACCCACTGGATACATGCAATTTTTACCTGGATCAAAGGACTGGTGCATGGTGAACCCTGGGCACTGAGTTTAATACTCATCTCTGGATTTATGACTTGTGTGGAAACCCCCGTTTGCCGTATTTGTTCCCACAAGAACTCCTATAAACTGTCCATTTGTCCCATTGGATCATCACCTGTGCTCTGGTAATTTGTAGACTATAATGTGTTTATAGTGCTGTATTGGGCTAATCATTTTCATTTCATTTTCCAATGCAGCTTTGACCGTGAGATTCATCACCAAGCGATTCATTGGTGATTATGACCCCACTCTAGGTGAGTCTAGTTCCTTGCTTGTTTTTACTTGTTTAGGAATGTGGGTGTTTGTGTGCAAGGGGAAAAGAGGGGGGGGGGGGAAATAGTATCCAGCTGTCAGAGTAATTGCCATTTTGCTCACATGCTAAACCTTCAAAAGGTCCAGGGTTCAATTCCCAACATTTCTAGCTATACCTGGGAAAGATTTTTGTCTCACATCCTGATGAACAGCTACCAGTCACTGTAGATACTAAGCCAGATCGACTAGCGCTCTGGCTCTTTGCAGTGTAGCTCCCTGTGGTGGAGTAGATGGACGCGATGGTGGGAGGGTGACTAATTAATATTATTTTCAAATGTAAAACATGGACCTATTTGAGAGTAAAAAGCAATGGCAGGAATAAGTTGGCAAGAATCAAGGTGATGCGTTTATAAACAGTTTGTGTACTAAAATATTCAGAATGGTGCACACTACAGTCATAAAACCATATAGTATATTCAGAATATGGGAAAATTCTTTTTTTACATTATATGTCCCAAATCTTTCAGCCAGCATGCCCACCGGCCATGGTGATTGGGGAATTCTCTGATGTGCAGTCCTCAAAACAATCAGAAAGTACAGCAGGCCACCTGTTTCTAGAAGCAACAACAAATGAATATATTACCTAAGCAACATCTAGAAGTGTAAAAACAAAATAATAACAAACAAACATCAGCTTCCCACTCAGATAGGAAGCAATAAAACTAAATGCTGTAGAAGCTACTAAAAGAAGTGCATGTTCTGGCAAAACACACACACAAATGGGAATCCAGGCAAATTTTAATTAGAATAATAATACAATAATACACTTTATTTATAATCCGTCTTTCTCCCCAGGGGGACTCAGCAGATTACAGTATAATAGAGCAAACAAAGGCAAACATTCAATGCCTTATTTACACGCATACAACAAAGACAAGGCTGAAGACTTCTCCTTTCATTTCCAGGTTTGGAGGCGTTGTTCATTTCTGGCTCTAAGGGGTGCTCATTTATCCATTTTTCAAGCTGGGAGCCTGCAATGTTACCTCCCGAACATGTGGCTGGCAAGATTGCTTGGAGCGTCTCATTGCCTTTTCCCATACCTATTTATCTACTCACATTTGCATGTTTTCGAACTGCTAGGTTGCCAGGGAAGCTAGGGCTGACAGATAGGAGCTCATCCCATCTTGCAGATTCAAACTAATGACCTTTAGGTCAGCAAATTCAGTGGCACAAAGGTTTAACCAATTGTGCCACCGTAGTCCCTGGATCTAGAGTCATGAATCCACTACAAAAAAGGTCATATTCTGAATTTCTCTCACCTGATCAAATTATGTGCTCAGCAACTTCTCACAACTCAAACCAAGTAGCAATGATAAGATGCTGGCCTCAAGATTGAGTTCACTCTAATTTTGCAAGGAAGCTTAACTGTTGTCTCCCTCTTTGATGGCCATTGTCCCTCTTCATATATTTTAGAAAGTGTATTGGACCAATCCACCTGAATTTCAGCTAGTATTGTGCCAACCTAGCAGTTCGAAAACAAGCAAATATGATTAAATCAATAAGTACTGCTCTGGTGAGAAGGCAATGGCGCTCCATGCAGTCATGCCAGCCACATGACCTTGGAGGTGTCTATGGACAACGCCAGTTCTTTGGCTTAGAAATGGAGATAAACACTAATCCCAAGAGTCAGACACAACTGGACTTAATATCAGGGGAAAACCTTTACCTTTACCTATTGTGCATTGAATGTAATTTTAAACAGTACACTCTTTGAAAACCCTGGCCCTTGTCTTCTGTTCTCTAATTAGTTTTAATATTTTCACGATTATGTCCTTACTTTCAGCGTGTGCATGTGGATAATGCCTTGACATGATTCTCTTGCTATCACAGCATTTCCAATTCTTGGGCTGAAACTGCATATATACATATTTCTCAGGGATAAAGCCCTACTGAGCCCAGTCAGACTTATTTTCAGAAGCAACACAGCTAGGATTGTGCTAAACATTATGAAATCCACCATGCAAAGAACAGAATAACAAGTGTTCTGTAGGATTCTGCAGGGAAGCTGTGGGTGGGAAAAGAGAGAAGATGCAGAATCATTTCTGCCTCCTCGCTCTTTTTTAATTTTTTATTTGTTGACAGGAAGGAATAACTGTGAGGAAACTAATAACAGCCAAAGGCAAACAACAAGACTAGACAATATATGGCAGTTCCTCTCCTTTAATCTAAACTGCGTATATATACACACGTGGGCTCCATTATCACCTCCTCGATCTTGAGAAAAAGAAGAATGCCCTTGAGGACAAAATGAGTTAATAAGTCTTGTTGGAGCCTGGTCATTTCAGAATTGGAGGGTGTGTGGGAGCCAGAAAGGTTTTGAAATTAGGATGTTGTTGTCACGGCTGTTTGTGCCACGCACAGTTGCTCTTCAGGGCATCTTTAGTAGGTGGGCTTGCTACTTTTCTCAAGCTGAGTTTTGACAGGACCTCATTGCAATGAACAACGGCCTGAGTTTTTATTTAAGTCTCACCAGGCAGAGCCCAGAATTGCTGGATGCGGAGGTTTCAGCTACAGAGCGAATAGAGCAAACTGTATTGAATTAATAAAACCCTCAAGAATGGGCTATGTTTATATCTGCAGTTGCCATTGCAGCTGAGGGTGAGAGGAAGGTCTGTAAATTGGCAAGCATCACTCCAGCTGCCTGCTCCTCCCACGCCTTCCCTTCTGCTTCACCTTCTCTGCTTTTCTTCTTTTCTCCTCAACTTCTCATTTCTCCTGCTGCCTTCACACTTTTTGTTTGTTTCTTTTCTCTTGCAATGCAGGGTTAGACACAAGGATTGTTCTCTTAATTCCCTTTTGTTTTTAATAACGGGTGGCCTGGATGTCATTTATTCCCAGCCCATTCCTCTTTCAGCCTTTGGCTCACAAACCCAATTCTTTCTGCGATCCTGGTGTACGTCTCCCTCGCCTCTACCATAATTACTCTCTCACCTGGCTGCTTTTGGCTTCTACACTATAACCCAGTCGTTCTCAACCTGTGGGTCCCCAGGGGTTTTGGCATACAACTCCCAGAAATCCTAGCCAGTTTACCAGCTGTTGGGATTTCTGGGAGTTGAAGGCCAAAACATCTGGGGACCCACAGATTGAGAACTGCCGTATAATCATTCTTGTCCTCACTGAACTACAATATTCTCTTTCCGTAACATTATTTTATCTTAAGAGGGTAGATTTATGAGACCACAAAACCTTAGTAAGACTGCAGGAGACTTCTCACCCCACAGTGATTTTTTTTTTTTGGTAAAAACTGGCTGTGTAAGTTTAGTATCAGTTTAGTATACAGTATATAGATCAGGAGTGGGGAATGCAGTCTGTGGGTCAGATAAAAGCCCTGACCCCCTCAAACCACCCAAACTCCCACCCAACCCCTCATTAGTTTATTTTTAATTATCTGCATTCATATCAGATTGTTTTATAGTGATTGTAATGTTTGAAAATGTTTTAATGTATTTTAATTTTGATTTTAATTTCAATTTAAATGTTTATTTAATTGAATATTGTTGTTAAGGCATTGAAGTATTGCCTATCTGTAAGCCACCTTGAGCCCCCTTCAGATTAGAGAAAGATGGGATATAAATATCGTAAGTAAGTAAGTAAATACATTTTATTCCTTTGGGTTGGATTTTTCTTTACTATTAAAAGAGTTCGTATTTTTTGAGGTGGCCTGATTTCACTCTACTCCCCTTTATATTTCATTGATTTTCATATTCTGCCCTGGGAATTGCTGAAATGATGATGATGATCATCATCATCATCTACAATCACCACCCCATGTCCTAAAAGTTCTCAGATGTGAAATCTGCATGAGAAAATTGTCTTATTTGGCTATACTGCATATGTATTTGCATGCAGAAGGAGCCAGAAGGACAGCAGCAAAGAAGAAAACATTTTGTTCAACATGTTTCTCATGTTTATCATTAATTTTGCTTTATGCAAATAACAAGGAAGTTCTCATACATTTTTCTGTCTTCCACAGAGATGATTTATAGGCACACAGCTGTCATCGATAGCGAGATGGTGCATTTTGAAATTCTTGACACAGCTGGACAGGTATGGTGCTGGTTATCCCACTTATGAGATAGTGAGTGATACACTAAGAGAGAGAGAGAGAGCAGAAAATGGTGGCAACTAGAGCGATCCAAGAATTGGAGCAGGTCTTCTCAGAAGAAAGGTTGTGATATTTCAGAAGCATTGATGGACGCGATCGCATGCTATAAAATTATACAAGGTGTAAAGAAGTTTCTCATAGTTAGGGCCATTCAGGACAGATAAAATGTCTATTTGTTCTTCTTGCTATTTTGTGAAATTTGGTATCAACAAACAGGGTTGTGATGCTAAATCCAACATGACACACACCTCCCCACTGAAGCTTTCACAGGTTCCTGGAAATGGGCTTCAGAGAGTTCCCCCTGTTTTTAGGGGTGGTCAGACAGCTGCTGTGAGGATGGACAGGGCATTGTAGAATCAGAGTGTTAGAAGAGACCTCAAGATTATCCAGTCCTATCCACTCCTACGCAAGAATCACCCCTGAATGATGGCCATCCAACCTCTGGTCTAGACCTTCTCCGAACTACAAATACAAAAATTCCATGGCAGATGAAGTGTTCTGTGAAGGGACCCTGAGTCACATGTGCTATTTTCTCTTGTTTCTCAATTAATTATTCCATAGCTAGCATGATTTTGGGTTACTGTGAGTTTTCTGGGCTATATGGCCATGTTCCAGAAGCATTCTTTCCTGAGGTTTCACCCACATCTATGTCAGGCATCCTCAGAGGCAGACGTCAGGAGAGAATGCTTCTGGAACATGGGCATATAGCCTGGAAAACTCACAGCAGTCCAATGATTCTGGCCATGAAAACTTTCGATAATAGTCTGGTTTTGTTCACATCATGTTAATGATTTTGTTTATGTACACAGTGCATAATTTTGTTGCAGATTATGGAGCTGTGGGCTATGAATTCAGCCTTGGTTGGTCAAAATATCCCCAGTGAGAGGCCAGTTAGGGGTATTGGGTCATCACTGAAGAACTGTTGAGTAGATGTGAGGAATGTATAACTTGTGGTTCAGAAGAAGAGAATGTGAAGGGAGTACACAAACTGTCCTCCAACTTCCTGACTCCATATACCTCTCTGTCTCCTCACATTAATGTGCCAGACATACTCAGCATAATCATAAATGTACTAAGATCTTCACTGGGAAGCTGTCACATTTGCATGCTGATTTGTGATCCTTTGATTCCTCTTTTGCCCTAGGAGGAGGATTCCTTGCAAATTGAAGAGAAGATTAAGTGGGGAGATGGCTTTGCCGTGGTTTACTCTGTCACTGATCGGTGCAGCTTTGATGAAGTCATGAGGCTCTGTTTCCTCATCAACCACATCCATTCCAGCCCCAAACGAAGCAATGGAAGTGGAGACCCGCCAGTGGTGATTGTTGGGAACAAAAAGGACTTGCAGTTTGACCGAATGGTGTCCTTTGAGGATGGAGAGAACCTCTCCAAGGCCCTGAAGCACCCGTTCTATGAAATCTCTACCAGGGACAGCTATGAGGAGACGGTGACTGTTTTCAATACATTGTATAGTGAGCTGATGAAGCAAGGGCACTTTTCCCCAGGCTCCTTTAAGAGACGAGCAGTGTCTAAACTCATGGAAAAGATCCCAAAGATTCATGCCAACTCAACACTGGCCTCAGGTGGCAGGAGCCTGAGCTTCAACTCCTTCCGAGACTACATCCCAGAGTGAACTTTTGCATTGGCATTTGTGCAGTGATGAGTGATGCACGTAGGGACTGGGTGCCGCCAACAAGGGAGAGACTGCAGAGCTGAGGACATGGCAAGCCCAGAGGCCTGTACATGGTTAGGAAACATGTTTTGGGGTCCCCACCTCCAACTACTTTAAAACCAGGGAAGATGATCCTGACTTATGATAGTCTGTGGTGCAATGGTGCATGAAACAGCCAAAGATTCATCCAAGCTGATTTGCTGTTTTGCTTTAGTCAGATGCTTTTGGCTGTCCAAAGCAGAGCATGGGTGAAAATAACTTTCACCATTCCCTGGCAATTGATGTTCAGTAGCACATTGAATACCAGGTTCCCTTAAGCCATTGTGGCTAGTAGCCATTGATAGAGTCCTTTCCCCACTTCCCCTAACCAAGTATTTTTTTTCTCTTTTAGACATAACCTTCTAAGTAAGTGGTCTAACCTGTTAGGAGTCATCATTACCAGTGTTGGTGAATTCCTTGTGTAAGGCCAGAATTTTGGCAAGAGATGGCATGCGTTTTTAAAATCCAGGGTGAAAGACAGCCGTGAAAGCACATTTTCAGTGGGGGTCTAGTTCTTCTACCACTTGGCCCAAGAAAGCCATAAAAAAGGAGACACCCTTGCAGTCATTGTTTGGAAGCTAAGCTTAACAACCGCTTGGCTGTTTGGAATGCCATCAGCTCTTGTAAGGAAGGTCTTGTGGAAGTAGCAGTTGATTAAGATTCACTCTTTCTGGTTGTTGATATGTTACTGGTTACTCCTTACCACCAAACCAGTGTTCACAGAGTTATGCACCTGATCCTTTCCATACAAGCTCAAGTCTACTGATATTGCCAGGTTGCTCGAGGTATTTTTTTACTGGAGGCAGTGAAGAGCAGTGTACCCTTCCTATTCCACTAACACAAGTGGAACAATCTAGGAGTTGATTCTTGCTCTGGTATTAGTGATAGAAGAGCAATTTTCATAGGGTTTGGGTGAAAGGGAGTGCTTTTTATACAGTGTTAACACAGGGACACAAGACTTCATGGCAGGAGGGAAGTAATTAATGCAGAGAATCAGAATATTCTTAGGATTAGGAAACAAAAGATCATCCAGTCCATTACCTTCCATAATGCAACTTTTTCTGTAGCTATATCAAGGCTACCTTGAATAAGATTCAGATCATCGGCCTTTTCTTGGCGTGCAACTGCCACCAGGAACAATTACTCTCCGTTTTGGCAGATTCTTGTTCCTTCCTTTTCTTTTAAGAAGCAGAGAAGCCAGGATGACACTGGAGCCATCTAAATGCAAAGAATATGGAGCTATCATCTCAAAGCTTGGAGAAGCTGCAAGTAACACTTTCAAGCTTTGACTAAGGTCTTTATTAAGACCATTGCTTTTCTTCCCCTCCTAAGACCTTATTTACTGTGCTAATAGACTACAAAAGCTACAAGTTAGTTGCTGTTTTGGAAAGATTGATGGCTGACCCAATAACTCCATTTGCTTCACAGAGGTTTCTGATTTCCGCCTTTGAACATCAGGAAAAGCAGTCAACTTGTGACCCACTTCCTTTAAACGGCCTTTTGCTTGGTTTCTGTGCGGGCAACCTATTGTGTCTCAAACATGGGGGTACTACAAATACATCTTGAGTTATGCACTATAGCAAGAAGGTCTGTTTGTGTTTTCTGATTCTTGATCAAATCCTATGGATGGTATTTTACTTAATGCCCCAGCAGCCTGCTGCAAAATGGATTTGCTGTCACTCAACAGACTTTGAAGGTAGCCTTCTTCTGAGATCCAGTTAGCTTTCAAACTGGAGGTAAACTTTGTTTTTTGTTTGTTTACTGTTCTTTCCTTGAAGCTATTTGGCTTTATAATTAAATGTTGTGTTGTGGAACGATATTACATTATCTCCTGCTGATTTAAATATGTATGCAATCAGGAGGAATTAACTGCTACAATATGCATACATTACAGGGGATGATATCTAATTATGTTGTTTTTTTTAAAAAATCAGTAAAGGTACACTTACAAATAGGTTAAGGTCATGCCAAGTTGATGATACTTTATATAATAACTCCCAAGTGATACAGGCTGAGATGGTCTCCTCTCCTCCTTTTGGTTTTTCCCATGTTGGTGTCCTTCATAGATTTTGACTACATCTCCCATCTTGCCTGAACATTGACCATGCTGGGTGGTGTTGATGGAATGTGTAAACCAACTTCTCTGAAAGACACAAGCAGAAGGAAGTGGAGAACAGAATGCCAACGTCACCTCTATGGAGTAAAAAAATTGCAATATATTACATAATGTTGGTGTCTTAACAGCATGCCTATAATGTTTATTGCTATAGTGCATGATCATGCATTTTTATTGCCATCAAATAAAGCAATTATTTAATGTTTGTTCTGGCAGTTCGAAACCAATAATTATCTGGATTAGGATCTTGGCTTCTTCCCCCATTATTTCCCCTAAATTAATTCTGTTTCATTATGGCAACTTGTTTGCTGTCTGAAGAGAATGGGCAATTTTTAAAAGCGAATTCTTCCTTTTTAAAGCCATAACAGTTTGTCAGACGGCATTTAAAATCGTTCACTTGCACTGTAAAATGAGACACGGTTATCTACTGTTTTCTCTTCTTGTTTGGGGATTTGCCTTTCTCAGGCAAAATGTCTTAAGAAGTGAATGTTGAGTTAGAGGGCATATCTGTTTCCATGGGAAAAGAAGGTTACTGGAAGATTTCTTTACTATCTTGAAGGAGTACTCAAGAAAGGTTAAACCTAAGTGGTTGTTGATATTTATGTTCATATTACATTTTCTTCTCCAAGATGCCAAGAAAGCTGACCCTTGTGAAAGCGGCTCTCTAAAGCTAAAAGTACAGCATCACCCCCAAAACCTTTAATGCGAGCAGAGGTGTAAATGTTGAGCCTATCATAGATCAAGCATTTGCTAGAGATTTTAAATGTACTTGAAGTGGGGTAGAGACTGGATGTTCTGCAGTAGATGATGATTCACATGAGAAGTTTTTTAAAAAATCCTTTACAACCACACTTAAACACCTTCACTTCAGAGTATGATATCTCACAGCCCCTAAATCTCACATCTTCGCTGGTCGGGGAAGTGATTACTTCATTTTTCACAAATGCATCTTTTCTCCTTTAGCCCTGTTTACAATTTCATCTGTACAGCAAGTATTTCTCATGATACAACTTGCTAGGTAATACATTACCCCTATTATGATTTTCATTGGTAGATCTCACAGAGTACTCCTTAAATTCTCTGTTGATCTCGTTTTCATTCTGCTACTGCAATATTTCTCAAGGAAATAATTATTGAAGAAGTAGTTGTTGGAATGACAACCTTACATACAAGATAAAGCAGCAACATAGAATAGCATTGCTAGGTTTTTTTCCGTGTCAGGAGTGACTTGAGAGACTGCAAGTCGTTTCTGGTGTAAGAGAATTGGCAGTCTGCAAAGATGTTGCCCAGGGGATGCCCGGATGTTTTGATGTTTTACCATCCCATGGGAGGCTTCTTTCATGTCTCTACATGGGAAGCTAGAGCTGAGACGGGAGCTCACCCCACTCCCCGGATTTGGACCGCCAACTTGTCTGTCAGCAGTCCTACCACCACAAGGGTTTGACCCATTGTGCCACCAGGAACTCCAGCATTGCTAGGTAATGGAAGTCTGGCTCTTTATAATAAATGAATGCATCCAAATTTGTGCATTCTACTTTCCAGCAATGTAATGAATGGGTTGAGTCCTTATGAAAACCTGAGGCACTAAAAGTCACCGATCAATGGATCTCTAATTTTGGTAGCATCAGACTAACAAATAGGCGAATGATCAAAATGTATCTAAGAATGACTGCATGTATGTGTGTGCAGAAGTTTGCGAAATTATGGGTTGTTTTAGCATGCTCAGTTTTGCCATTTGTTTGAGATAGTTGATTGCTTGTTCCAGCAATTCTCTGCACACTGTAAAAATGAAGTTATTCAAATGGAGCTGTTTTCTTTACCCCTGGCATTGCACTTATCAGAAATTTTAATTGCTTGTTGAGAGACATAATCAGCTTTCTTTATATAGGAGACAATGGGTGTGAATATGTGAATTACACTTCCCTCCAATGATTGCACCTCAACACTTCATCTAAAATGTCACCTGGCTCTAGTGTCCAATTGAAAGCAATTTGAGGATCATTTTGCTCTGTGGATATTTGGACTGCAGCTCCTAGTATCTTCAACCAATTACCATGCTGGCTGGAATATCTCAGAGTTGAAAAAGCCCTATGAGGAACGGCTTAAACAGCTTGGCATACTTAGCCTGCAGAAAACAAGGCTGAGAGGAGACATGATGGCCTTATATAAATATGTGAGAGGATGTCATAGGGAGGAAGGAGCAAGCTTGTTTTCTGCTGCCCAGGAGACTAGCACATGGAGCAATGTGGCTTCAAACTACAGGAAAGGAAGTTCCACCTGAACATTAGGAAGTTCCACCTGAACATTAGGAAGAACATCCTGACTGTGAGAGTTGTTCAGCAATGGAACTCTCTGCCCTGGAGTGTGGTGGAGGCTCCTTCTTTGGAGGCTTTTAAACAGAGGCTGGATGGCCATCTGTCAGGGGTGCTTTGATTGTCCTGCTTCTTGGCAGGGGGTTGGACTGGATGGCCCACAAGTTCTCTTCCAACTCTATGATTCTATACGCCCTTCCCTCGGATATGAAGAAAGACATTATAATATGAAAATGATTACTTCCTTTTAGTACATATACAGGCTTCCCCCACCTTTAGATGCCTTGCTTTCTGATGACTTGTTCTTCCAATGCTTGCAAATTGCTGACAAATTCTATTAATTTGGTGAGGAATCTGCTATTTCATAAGTTTTTTTTCTTGCCTATGAGGTCTACTTGGGACTGCTGGCACATACCCTACAGTATGCTGTACATTTACTGTATACATTACATCTTCCAGCAGCCAAAATGTATTGGAAAACATTTAAAATCTGGTTCCACTTTTCAACCAATTCCACTTTCTGACAGTGTAGCAATCCCTAAGCCATCAGATAAATGAGGGCTTCCTGCGTTTATTTTTAATTCTGCACTAAGGTACACAACCAAGGGCCAGTGATGCTATATGGCTCTGTACATTTGGCCACCAAAATGGAAATCATAAAAAGTGAAGCCTGAAGTTAAAAATAAATGTCCTTGAATGCATTTTGAAAGAAGGTTTCAAACAGTCTCTAGAATGTTCAAAATGTTTACATATGCAAGGCTTTGCTGACCAGGTTCTTTCATTTCACATGTGCATATGGTTGGTTTTGAATAAAAGGTTTGATGAAACACATTGAACTACTTCTCTTTCATTTTTTTAAATATGAGCACCTTTCCTTATTCTTTCTATTTTATCCCTGCCCCGGGATCGGTTTTTCTTTTAAAGAAGTAGCACACCAATTCTGTTAATTGATATATACCTCTATATTGTGTTGGCCTTCAAATAACTCATAGACTTATAGTAAACCCGTGAATCTGATAGAGTTTTCTTAGAGGAAGAATAGTCCGGGACCATCCTTACAGACCATGTATCTCAGGATCTGATCCCAGGTTTTCTGCTTTAAACTGGATTATATGAGTCCGCACTGCCAGATAATTTGGGATAAACAGAAAACCTAGGATAAAATCCTGGGTTATAGGGCCATGATGTAATGGCTACACATGACCTGAAAAGCTAACTTTAAACCTTCTGAAATAAACCCAGGTTAATTTGGCAGAATGCATATATCATGCTGAACCACTGATATATCTTATGTTTTATTATGTTGTCATTTTCCGAAATGGATGTTTCCTCCTGTAGCAAGAAATACCTGCTTGCCCTCATTGGAATAGAGGAAAGAGAGAATTTGGCCAACTGAGCATCTGTTGGATAATTTATAATAATTTGACTCAGTGTGATATTATTATCATGCCAGAAAGAAAGCATAGCAACGTAACTGCAGAGGAAAAGTTTATTTGGGCTTCAGGGCATATGCAGATAGAGACCAGCTGCTGTCTGACTAAGTAAACCACCTTTTATATTCCCTGCTGTGAGGCCATTTGCAGCACTAATTGATAGCATTGTTGTTATTATTTATATCAATTTATGTCCATGTATGTCATATTAAAAGCTCAACTCATTTGTTTCCCAAAAGCCTAGTGACACAGAAATGTTTTCAGTTGCCAGCAGAAGGAGGACAAGGAGGGGACTGTACCAACCTCCTTAGGAAGGGAGTCCCAAATACTGGGAGGCGGAAACAGTTACCAAGAAGGCCTTGTTCCCATAAATGAGCCTGAGAAGGTGATGGAACAGAGAGGAGGACCATTCCTGAAGATCTTTGAGCTCTAATGAAATAGGGCATTATAGGTCTTTGCCAACACTTTGAATTGCGCCCAGGAACTGACTGGTATGTCTATTGTGAGAGATGTTATGGATCTCTCAATACATTATGCATAAGCTGAACAATTCACCATCCCACCCAATGTACACACACACCATGAGGTCTATCAGGGAAAAAAATTCAAACTTAGTCTTCTTTGTAAGGGATATAAAAGTGTTTTACTGACAAATACTTGTGAATAATCAACACAGTTTCATCTTCTTGAAGAAAGGTAAGGAAAAAAAGAAAGGCCACTACACAATATCATGAAGATTGGAGAAGCGCTTATCACATGTACTCCATGGAGGATAGGTAGGCACAAAGAGATGAGACCTCGGTGAACAAAAGAAAGGCCATATGACGCTGGAATAGAATGGATGTGGACAAACACACATACACACAAAGTAATGAAAAACATACTGTGGTAAACTCCTAGTGAGTGATATGCAATTTTACTATCGGTATAGGTGTGCAAAGGTGCTAACTCCAACTCCACACCCAATCTTTCCAAAGAAATATGATCACATTTGAGAGATAGACTTCAGGAATGGTCAACTGTGGAACCCACAGTATATTGATCTGTTCTTTGAAGATGTCCTTGAAGGGAGAGAGTTTGCTAGCCTAGCTTTGGAACCACTCATTCAGGCAGAACTAACCGAACAGAATAAGGCATTTTCCTCAAGTAGGAGATTTTGACAGCAGAGCCCTGCTACACTGATCATTTTATGCTGTTCAAAGCTAGCTTCCAACTGCAGCAACAAGACAACAAATAGCCAGGAAAGTGTGTGAAATAAAGACCTTAATGCACATCAGTACTCTGGTTTGTGTAATAACCATCTAGGCTTCAAACTGGTTCCAGGATATCTTCTATAACCACTTTCTTCAATACCAGTTTGAAACTGACTTAAGTGGACAGTGTAGATGTGTCCTGAGTCAAGATCAGAAATGGTTAATTATTTATTCTCCTTTTATTTATTTATCATGTCAGGAGCAAACCAAACAGATGTATTGTATTTTTAAAAACCCACAAAGTTTGCAAACTTGGCATTCTATTAAATGTCCTTTGACAAGTAGCTAGCCACTGGGAGTGGCCAGCTAAATCTTCTCCTACTATTTTTAAAATAGAGTGGGGAGGCACTTAGAGGTCTTTCTGCAGTTTTAATAAGTGGATTTTCTAGTGTTGGCTTCAAAGTACTTCATTCCCACAAAATTAGGTAATGCACAATAGAGGGCAGTGTAGTATAGAGGAAGCAAGAGTGCACTACAGCTCTCAGAATCCTCCACCCACAGCTGCCTCTGGACCTGCTGGATGGGGGAAAGCTGAGAACTATAGTCCAAAAGAATAGCTTTTCCAGGCTTTGAACAATCTTCAAATACTGAACAGTGTAGAACAAATGTAATCCTCAAGTTACAAACAAGATAGGTTCTGTAGGGTTTTTTTCCTTAAATTGAATTTATATGTAACTAGAGTTACATTTTAAGTGTAACTCTAGTAAGATTTATATAGTTTTGGATAGCATAAGGAAAGGGTAACACCCCTGTTGTGTTTGTTTTGCTTTCTGTACCCCTGTTCAGAAGATTTTACCTTGCTTTCATGTCCCTGTGATAATTTGATTTTGAAAAAAATGGCTTCTTCTATAACAAGGACTGGTGATAAAGCTTCAGTAAAGACACCTTTTACCCACGATAATGCTTTCAGGAGTGCATTTCCCTTCCTAGGGATTGATTTTTCTCACTTCCTGTTGTCTCACCCCCGTTCTTAACTATGAGTTGTTTATAAGTCAGATGTGTATAACTTGGGACCTGCCTGTAACTCCACAACATGTTTTGGAGGGATAACCGTATAGCTTTGTGTGTGCATAATAGTCAGTTAATGTTTTTCTCTTTCAGATCCTCCCACATTTCACAGATGAAAAGCAAGACATGTGGCAAGGAAACATCAGAATGTAGTCAAGATGGCAAAAACAGACAGACTAAGAGAGGTTTGCTTTTGTGGCAGCCTGCTGGAAAGGGAAAGACTCTGGCCTCTCCTGTCAGTCCTCAAGATTAACTTAATGCTAACGTTGAACGTTGAATTAATAAGCAAAAATGGAAGCAAGCCAAGGGCAAAATTGGAGTAGGGGAGAGAAACTGGGACATTTTGAAAGTAGCTGAAAAATGAGGTGCAGTGGCAAAACTCTGAGATAGTGGATGATAGGCTCTTTGCTAAACCTGGGAAGATGGACAGCACTCTTTGCAGTCCAAATAGTTTTTGGCATTGGTTGCTTATTATGTTTTTTTAAATATTTTTGTTGTTTGAAGAAATGTTATAGTTTATTTTACTTTTGAGGCTGTGTTGTTAGTTTGTAATATTGCTGCTGATTTGTGAAGTGCCTGTATATTTTTTTCATTACAAAGCAGGATAAAAATATTTTGAACAAACAAACAAGCACTTCCACTTTCAGACAGTTGTATTAACCAGATTGTCTTGGATTAGATATGTATCAGTTCTTAGATTTTTCAACTACTATATATAAGTAGTCACAAGGGCTAGCAACCCGAATGATGCTGCCGCAAAATTTGATAGCTAAAAAACAAAAGTTAAAATACTACCCAAGCAATTCCTGGAATTCAACCAAGGCACCAGATGGAATACAAATACAAATCAGCGAAATTTTTAAAAGACTGTCTAAAAAATTAATTTATTGCTTCTCATAGCACAAGAACTATGTCCTTGGGTGTTCTTATTGATACTTACATTAGCATTATGGCAAAAATAAAAGCTGACATCCCACCAGTGTGCCATTACATCATGTAGTGGCCTCTGTGGGGCTCCATTTCCACAGCTCATAGAAACGAAGCTCTAAAGTCGTTAACTGATATGACTCAAATTCTGACTCTCCGCACTCCCCGCTTCTGACCCTAACAGGTTCTGTTCCTTGATCTGGTTCCATCTTGATGAGAAACTCCTTTCTGGGCACACAGAAGACTGGGTGACTTGGAAGGAAATGAACAGACTGGCTCTGATACCACAAGATGGAGAGCCAATCTTAAGAAATGGGACTATACAGTGGAGTCCATGACACGTGAGTGTGGAGAAGAGCAAACCATAGACCACTTACTACAATGCACTTCAAGTCCTGCTGCATGCATAATGGAGGACCTTCTTACAGCAACACCAGAGGCACTTCAAGTGGCCAGATTCTGGTCAAAGGAAATTTAGCAAGGTTTTTAACCTTGTTTGTCGTTTTTAAATACATTATAATTGTATTCTCAATTTGCTTCTGACACGATAAATAAATACAATCTTGGTGCTAAAAATGTTGCCTTTCAATCTGAAAACCCAATGCATGCAGATCCCTCCAGGCAACATTCTCCATTTGTCTTCTTACTCAAGAAAACAAAGGCTGTTCTAAACATTCCACATATGAGTACAGTTCAGAGTGAGTGTTCTGTGAGGGGTGCCTGCAATTCAGGTGGGGTTTGATTGAGCACATCTCTTAGTATTGAAAAGTAAAAAGTATAATCATGTTTCCCACAGCAATCACTTAGAACCTTGTATTATTCTATTATTTATGTGAGTAGTAGCCACACAG
This sequence comes from Anolis sagrei, assembly GCF_037176765.1. NCBI lineage: Eukaryota > Metazoa > Chordata > Lepidosauria > Squamata > Anolidae > Anolis > Anolis sagrei. The sequence continues at coordinate 238,929,271 of NC_090021.1, forward strand.
ACACAACTGCTTTCCTATCTAGTGTTGATTCCAGCAAAACAACAACAACTCACAGAACACACTTCCCACACAATGTAGACTCCATATTTTTGTCTATCTCCAAGGAGCTTGTTTTTCATTGTGAGAGGAGGGAGGGGATGGTAGCAGCTTTGAGCCATAGCAGATCTTCAAACAGCTATGAGCCTGAGAAACATATTTTCCTTTCAAAGCATCCCACATATCACAAAGTCACAAATTCCTGCTTATTATTCCCACCAAGCCACCTTGCCAAGAATCAACTGAAGAATTTGGGAGACATTTCTGTTTCACTCGTCACTGAATCGGTTAGGAGTGGGAAGAAATGCTCTTGCTGCCAAATCACTTCAGAATTGGAGCCCAGATGCCTTTCTTTGTTTCCTCTCCCTCTCTCTTTCAATCTCTTACTCTTTTGCTCCCAATCTCTTTCAAGGCCTCAATAATAATGACATCATTTAGCTTTTTCAGGGTTTTCAACAAGTGTTGGGAAAGACTTTCAACAAGTGTTGAGGAAGAAGATGTAGGCACAAAACTAATAAACTAGAGCCTCGGATTAAACTGCATTGTTGTTGTTAATTGCTGTCAGATCAACTGAGATTTATTGTAACCCTATGAATGAAAAACCTCCATGTCGCCCTGCTATCAACAACTCTGCTTATGCCTTTTAAATTCAAGGCAGTGCTTTCCTGGACTGAATATATCCAGCTATGGTCTCACTCATTTCCTTCTGCCTTTCACTTTAAGAAAGTATTATTGTCTTGTCTAATGAATTCTGTTTTCTTAATCTCAGTTTAATTGTCTTGGTTTCTTGGAACAGTTCAGACCTGATTTGCTTTAAAACCCTTTTATTCGTCATTCTGGCAATCAAAGGTATCTTTAGACCTCTCTTCCAGCATCATAGTTCAAATAAGTTGATCTTCTTCCTATCAGCTTTCTCACTACCCATATTAAGAGCAGGATATAACTCATAACTACAAAAAATAGTATAATAAAATTTTGTGTGTGTGTGTAATGCTATGGAATACCTTAACTTGGTATACTTTAGGGTCTCACCATGTCTTAATCGGGCCCTGGTTAGGTCTGCCAAAATGCTTAGTATTGTCCAGATTGTTGTGGCCCTCTATTGCTTATGCAATGTAATTTCAGCTTCACAAAAACTGTGGGTTCGGCATCTCAGCACACCTAGCTCCAGAGATTGAATGATACATGGGCGGGTTGAAGGCAAAGAACAGAGGCTTTTGTTCACTTGGCCAAAATTGATGTCTGAAACTCTGTGCTCTCAAATCAGGCTTGTGCAATGAGAATATACAGAAACATTTATAGCAATTTGACAGGAGTTCAAAACAAAGGGATTTTGCCACCGTGAGTGCTGATTGGTTCAGGCTGGGGCAAGCTAAGATCTGCAAGCTGGTTGGCTGAAGTGTACTGTCTGCTGCTGCTTATTGGTCTCCAAGCTTGGTGGGAACTTTAATAATCTGTCATTGCTTAGTTTGAAGTTTTGTGGCTGTTTCTTGGTCTACCCCTGGTGTGTGTGTGGGGGGGGGGGGAGGAGAAGGAATGTGGGTAAAGTCTAGGCTAATGTGTGCTAATGACTGTATTTCTGCCTGGGTCTGACTAACCAAACAGTGTGTTGGCATGTTTGAATAGGTTCCCAGGAGAAGGAATGATGAGACATTGGGCAGCTTTCGTATCTGGAATCATTATTAGGTGCATAGAAATAACATGAGGGTCTTATGCCTGACACCTAAATGGCAATATGGAACAAAGCTTGGAAAATGTTCTTTTTTGGTGAGAGGGACATAATTGCCCAGCTAGCATGGCCATTGATTCTGGGAAATATCCTCCAAAGGGGAATTCTGGGAAATATCAAAAAGGGAAGTTTTCCCATTTTAATCCAAAAACATCGACACAAAAGGAGGCTGATGGAAATAACACTCTCAGAGCTTAATGTGGTTAGTACAGTATTTTGTTACATCTTAACGAAGTTCAGACAGAAGGAAATTCTATGCTCGGTAGTGACATAGGTCAAGTAAGATCAGCAAATTAGCAGGCTGATTTAACTTGCTTGCAAATGTTGACTGAAATTTTGAATGTCATGAGTTTGCCCACATTATAGTTTCTAATTTTAATCAAGAACAGGGCAAACAATCATTTGACATTTGAAAGAAGCTGGAAGTTGAACAGAGCTTTAAGCTTTAGGTGCTTTTTGGTCCCCATGAGCAGAAATTCCATGCAATGGTGTGCATATTTGTGGGAGCTGACATTTTGATGTCTTGCAGAATGTTGCTCATGAGGGAATGAGAAAAATGGCCATTAGAATACTGCAGAAGAATGTTAAAATGAAAAGCAAGGCTCGCTGATGCATTCGAAGGAAATCTGTAATCACAATTTATGAAAAGGCACTGATATACACCATGCCCTTCTATGGGGAATTGCACAACGTTTTTTGCAAAGATGCCACAATACATGGCATCTATAGTACAATGGTTGTTCATGTTTTGATAGACTTCCAGTGTGCACCAAGTTTACGCACATATACATGCACATGCACTGGCAGAGGGCTCTGAGGAACTTTTCTCTTGCACATAGTACTGTGGATGAAAGGTAGTCAGGGTTATGGCAAAACCTCAGGCAGAGGTTTTCTGTCCCTCCTCCTTGTAATTGAGAACACGTTCCATGGGTCCCAGCAAATTGCTATGTCCATTGGATGTGGGATTACTTGGCCGTTTTAAATTACTTCAGTGCTAGATAAAGTGAAAACAATATTTTGAGAAGTGTAATTTTTACTGTGGGAGCAATGCCCTCACCCCCCCCCCCCTTTTCATAGTGACAACCTGGCTCAGACATACATTAAGTTGCATGGTGTTAGGAGACTATCCCCTCTGACCTGTCCACGTGATCCTTAAGGGTTAATAGTTTTCTTCAGAGGACTGACATATCTAAAGGTATACCTGCAGTCTGAGAGACCGACACATGCAGTGTGTCCCTGATAGCAGACAAAATTTGCTCTTGCATGCATATCCAGGCCACGGATTTAAAGGTCCCTTAGGGTTCATTCAGAACTTCAGCAATTAAAGTGTAAAAAAAGATTTGTTAAACATCTTTTTGCAACACTTTGTAAATCCTTTAATGAAAAAAACTGCAGCCTTTGAAATCTGCCTTCATATTAATCCCTAACAAGCAAGATTAGCTTTAACCCTTCATGATTTGGTTGATGAAAACTCACCGAACCAGTTTAAACTTGCAGATTTCAGGGCCTGGAACTTGGTACTCATGGCCGAACACTTCTGGGAGTCTTATTTCCAGTGTTTCTTGTACAAAACTCTGAACTGCCTGAGAATCTGAAATAGATTAACTGGTTGTACCCAAAACTGGCATGTAAGTAAGACGGTTTGTGAGAGATCTGTTAGAGGACCAGGTTATGGCACAGATAGTTAGTAGTCAGCTGCATTAAATCCCATTCAAACCCATCCCAGATCAGAGTAAGCGCCCAACCACTAATAGTCTAGCTCTCTGTTGAGCTATGCAGCCCGAAAAACAGTTGCATCTCTCAAGTAGGAAAGTTAGGTACCGCTTTATGCGGGGAGGCTTATTTAACTAATTTACAACACCATAAAACCTTCCAGCAGCGTGCATAAGAATGAGGAAGCACTCCATCAAAGGACCCAGTGTCACAAGTGGACAGTGAAGCAGCAGCTCCCCTTGTGGCCTGAACCGAGCATTCTCTTATGAAGCTGGAAAAGCTGGAATGTTAAATTGCCTCTGTGTTTGTTTATTTATTTACGCTATTTCTACCCCATCCATATCAGCCCGAAGGCAACTCAGGGCAGCAAACAAGTCAGCACAATTTGATGCCATATATAAAATACACACAATAACAAAAGTAAAAACATCACAAAGCATTTCAAGGCATAAAAACAGCGAGCAATAAAAAATTTAAAACTATGTCTTCATGTGTCTGTCTATATATGTTGTATGTCTAAATGGCACTGAATGTTTGCAATGTATATGTGCATTGTAATCCACCCTGAGTCCCCTGCAGGGTGAGAAGGGCGGAATATAAATACTGTAAATAAATAAATAATAATAAATTAGATAGAGCAGGTGAGCCAGATAGAGCAGGTGAGCCCAACAACACCAATCCCTTATACTCATAATGGTATTATGTCTTTCATGTGAATAAAAAAAAAGGGGGGGGACCTGAAGTAGGTGGGTGATATGGCGTGAATAAAAAAGACTCTGAATTCTGTACAAAGCAATTGAAAGTAATTTTATGACTCTTAATGGTCACAATATTGAGGGTCAAACAAATCCATCCAGATATAATCCCATGATGTTCTAGAGAGTTTCTTCTGTCTCTGTATTACTGACTCTGGATTCACATAAAATAGTTTGTGAACATGTTTATAACTGTTGTGTTCCAGCAGATGGTGTTGCTAAACCAGGAGGCTGCGAAAGAGGAGGTCTTGCTCCACTGACTGGGTTTGCTTCTGTTTCTGTACTGCTAGCAAAGCATACTGTCTGAGGAATTCTGAGAATTGTAATCCAGGAAGTAACTTGTCCAAAATCTAGTTATAAGGACTGAAACTCTACCTGGTAAAATGATCGGTGCAATTAGACTTTAAAAGCTAAAATACTGGCATCCCTTGAAATATCACTAGCTGAGTACCTGATATCATGCACATACATACCCAACTCTGCTGCTTGAGTAAGATTTTTCTCCCTGAATTTGGCATTGTGAGTTTAGTCTGGTTTACTTCTTTATGTTGAAAAAGGATGAAACATTATCAGGGACATAATGATCTGTATTTTAAAAAGATTTTGCCAGACTTATTGTGGTGGCGGAGGAAGAACTGTAAAAGATTTGGATCAAGCATATTAACAAGCACTCATTTCTTTTCCACAAAACCAAACAGAAAAGAAGAAATTATCCTATCTTTCCTCTAGTTCTCCTTCTTCGTTGTTCTTGTTCATAAAAGCTGACTGGTGTTTTCTCCCCTTTTTTATTATTTTGGCCACTTCTTTTCCTACCCCTCCCCCCCCCCCCCCACAAGATGGCCAAGGACCTACATGGTTGAGTGTAGCACAATAATTCCACATGTGGAGCCCCACATGTCCAGGATTCATGGTTGTGCCATGATAGTTCCCCCACCCCCGTCTGTTCTCTTGCTGATAGTGAATAGGAATACGGAGGAGAGACATCTGTTTTTGTCCCCATATCTAGATACAGACTGAGGACACTCCCAGCTAGGATCTGCTGGGATCTTCCAGAAGTCTCTGTAGATGTCGTCATTGATCTGCATTTGACTGTGAGAATATAGCCAGATCTTCCACTGATGTTCTCTACTCTCCAATAACTATGGAATGGCTGTGAGGAAGAGGACGCCATAGCACAATAGTGAATCCTGAGGGACTCTTGATGTTATAGATCAGTGGTTCTCAACCTGTGGGTCCCCAGATGTTTTGGCCTTCAACACCCAGAAAACCTAACAGCTGGTAAACTGGCGGGATTTCTGGGAATTGTAGGCCAAAACACCTGGGGACCCACAGGTTGAGAACAACTATTATAAAGTGAGGAAGATAACGCCAAATCCTGTGATGTCAATGTGTGTCTGTGTGTGCATGTGTGTGCGTGAGTGTGTGTGTCACTAATTGGATAGCACCCAACAAGTTGTAAAATTTCAGGACATGTATTCAGGCAGGAAATGCTAACAAAGCAATCATTGGGAGGCAGCCAAAGGGCAGACATCTAAATGAGAAGTGGTCACAGATTCTCCAGACATCTCCAATGACTATTAAAAATAACACACCAATGAGGCTCTATGGTGGGAGGATTAATATGAGCCAGCCATTCCAAGCTATTCAAATTGCCCTTTTCTTATAACAATTAAGTCTGGCGTGCTGCTGTACAGTGAGTTCTCATTAACATTACAGGTCATTAAGGGAAAAGAGGTCCTGTTTTGCATAGCTAGGCAATCCAGAGGGTTATGGGATTTTGAGGAAATGTGTATGTACCTATGATATAAAATATATTGAGAAATCAAGACTTTGATTTTGTTTAAAATTAATGATCACTTCACTAATGGGAATGCATTCTGCTGTAGACCAGTGTTATCAACAAGGGAAATTACAGCAAGTTACACTTGATCTCAGCCAAAAGGCCGAGAAGCAATATTACAGCAGCCATTCATTACAGTGTGGCTTATTGGCTAGAAGACTCAGTGCAGCGGCAGCAATGTTTCCAGTTAGTATTGACATTATGCTTCTGCATCACAACATCCCCAGCCTCCATTAATCTGATCCACTTGAGTTTTTTATGAAATCTTTCATTGAGGACATCTTTGCCCAAAAGATGGAAAACTTTATGACATTTCTAATATGCCAGTGCTACTTGACGTGGTGGTCCATCAACCAGTGTTGGTCACCAGTCCATTGACTCCTGGTTCTGGCAAGTTTCCAGCATAGAAAAAAAAGCACTGTAGCCAATGAGCATCAGTGTGGCACTAATTCCTGGCACATGGGTGAGGGAGAGAAGCTGCCAATTTCCACTTCAAATATGATGTACCACAATAAACATTATGGAGTTACTGCCACTCCCTAAAGAAAACATCAGAGACAAGAGTTTCAGCTATTGAACTGCAGAGCAGTAGCCTCTCTCATATTATAGGTACTGCATGAATCTTCAAACAAACGCTATATAAAGGTAAAGTAAAGGTTTCCCCTGATGTTAAGTCTAATCGTGTCTGACTCTGGGGGGGGGGGGGGGTGTTCATCTCTATTTCTAAGCCAAAGAGCTGGTGTTCTTCGCTTCCAAGGTCAAATGGCCAGCATGACTGCATAGAGTGTCGTAATCTGCCACCAGAGTGGTACCTATTGATCTACTCACATTTGCATGTTTTCAAACTGCTAGGATGGCAGAATCTGGAGATAACAGCGGGAGCTCACCCTGCTCCCTGGATTCGAACCACCGAATTTACAGTCAGCAAGTTCAGTAGTTTAACATGTTGCACCACCAGGGGCTCTTATTTTAAACATACCATCCATTATCCTAAATAATCATGACACGTGTGCATCAAGAAAAGTTTTGCCCTTTAGAAAATGTTACTGCTGTTAGTCATCTTGCTGGATAAATGGTTTATCCATTTCACCAAGTGCAGTAACAATTTCCAAAACGGTTGCAACTGTGCCAGGACTTCTCTCCTGCAACTCTATGGCTTTGCGGGATTAAGCAGAAAACAAAAAGGAGAGGAGCTCCACGTGCTAACTGATGGTCAACTGTTTATTCCTCATAAAGTCCCTGGGATTTTTAGAGGAATAAAAAGCTGACCACCAGATAGCATGTGGAGCTCCTCTCCTTTTTGTTTTCTGCTCTCTCTCCCGCAACCATGTGCCAGGAATGTGGAGCTCCTTTCCTTTTTATTTCCTGCTTACATATGTACTTTTTAGTCTTGTAAGGGGTTATGGACCTCACTATACTTGGGGCTTTTGGCCCCTTTCTCCTGTTCTGGGATGGGGCCTGCCGAGTGCCATCAGATGAGGCTGGCTTGGCCCTGCCCCATTAATTCCCAAAGTGGCAAGGAAACGTCGCAAGACATTCCTTGCCACCAGCGCACAATAATTGTGTTCTTCTGCCGTTTCCCCCATCTGATGGGGACAGAGACAGGATGCCATCACACCTTATCCCGTTCCCTCCTTGTGATGGGGAAGGAGGAAATCACTGCCATTTTGCCAGTGATTGCCAGCGAAACGGAGGTAAGTGTGAAGAGGTCCTATGACTACATCTTGAAAGAGGATCTCATAAAATAACTATAAGGAGAATTGGGACTTTAGAATAAACTCACATATTTCACTCAAATGATTGTTAACCCCAGGTATCATAGCAGCAAAAGTTCTCTCCATCAGGAGATGATGCCCAATCGCATTTGCCAAATTGATTGAGTATTGGCAAAGCCATTGATCATGCAAGAGGGAAAGCAGGGCAGCTCAATCTTCCCCTGAAATGATGTAACAAAAAAGAAAACTGATATTTCTATATAGTTGATGGTAAGTAATCTCGTACAGTCACTAGTGTACTAAAGATCAAGCATGAAGAAACACAGAAACAGCTACTGTAATTGAGTCCTTCCAGGAATAACAAAGATTGCTTGCAATCTATCTGTACTGTACTTAGGAGTAAGCTGCACTGAACACATTGAGGGCACTTATGCATGGTGCTTATAAGAATCTTCATATTTAGGGATGTTAGAATGATAATGGATGACGGCCCATCTACACTGGCAGACACTCCAGTGTAGATGATGCATTAGTCTGGGTGGATCTTCCTTGAAGATCCAGATCTTTGCAATTATGGAGGCTGTCAAGACAGACCCCTGGGAGAACCATCCGCAATCACAGGTGTCTGTCTCCACAGCCATCCCAGGCTCCTCAGGCTCAGGCAGCCCAGGGAGGTGGGATGGTAGTGCCAACTATCCTTCCCTCCAAGAATTGAATTACACTAGTGTATCCTTAAATGGGGTGATCTAACTATAGGATCCCAGCCTAAATGTCTTATTATGGTCAAGGGAAGGCACATGAAATATTAGGATAATTATGTACACAGCACACGTGAGTAGCCAAAATTCCTTTACATAGAGAGGTCCACTAAATCTTTCATGTGACATCATAGAACATTTTTCCTTCATTCACAGCTTCCCAGAACTTGAAAATTCATGCCTCCCAATATTTCACATTGGAAAACTAGGACACATGCCACCAAGTCACATCAAAGTATGGTCAAGATGGCAAAAGTTAGTAATGAAGAAGAAAAAAACAAGCAAAGAGAAACTGCAGCAAGTTGCTTTTGCCTGAGCCTATTGTTGTTGTTCATTCGTTCAGTCGTCTCCGACTCCTCGTGACCTCATGGACCAGCCCACGCCAGAGCTCCCTGTCAGCTGTTACCACCCCCAGCTCCCTCAAGGTCAGTCCAGTCACTTCAAGGATGCCATCCATCCATCTTGCCCTTGGTCGGCCCCTCTTCCTTTTGTCTTCCACTTTCCCCAGCATAATTGTCTTCTCGAGGCTTTCCTGTCTCCTCATGATGTGGCCAAAGTACTTCAACTTTGTCTCCAGTATCTTTCCCTCCAGTGAGCAGTCGGGCTTTATTTCCTGGAGGATGGACTGGTTGTACTCGCAGTCCAAGGCACTCTCAGCACTTTCCTCCAACACCACAGCTCAAAAGCATCGATCTTCCTTCGCTCAGCCTTCCCCAAGGTCCAGCTCTCACATCCGTAGGTGACTACAGGGAATACCATGGCTTTGACTAGGCGGATCTTTGTTGCCAGTCTGATGTCTCTACTCTTCACTATTTTATCGAGACTGGACATTGCTCTCCTCCCAAGAAGTAAGCGTCTTCTGATTTCCTGGCCACAGTCCGCATCTGCAGTAATCTTTGCACCTAGAAATACAAAGTCTGTCACAGCTTCCACGGTTTCTCCCTCTATTTTCCAGTTGTCAATCATTCTTGTTGCCATAATCTTGGTTTTTTTGACGTTTAGCTGCAACCCGGCTTTTGCGCTTTCTTCTTTCACCTTGATTAGAAGGCTCCTCAGCTCCTCCTCGCTTTCGGCCATCAGAGTGGTGTCATCTGCATATCTGAGGTTGTTAATGTTTCTTCCAGCAATTTTCACCCCAGCTTTGCATTCATCCATGCCAGCACATCGCATGATGTGTTCTGCATACAAGTTAAAAAGGTTGAATTTAGGAAAAATTAGGAGCCTATTAGGAAAGAAAAATCCTCCCCTCTTGTTTTCTTTCGTCACTGAGCTAAATAAATGTATTGCACTTTGAACTTCAGAAACTGACATAAGCTGAGGATGAATGGGGAAGATGGAGAAAGAGAGAGAAACAGAGACATTTTAAAAGCAACTGAAAAATGGAATGAAAGATGATTGGGAAGTCCTGCTGGACTGGGCCAGTCAGAAGGTATGAAAACAATAATTTTGGACTATGATTTCTAGAATCATAGGGCTGGACTTTAGCATAGCAGATTAATCACCAAGCTGCAATAAATCTTGCCAACCGGAAGGTTGGTAGTTCGAAGCCCGGGTCAGAAAATAGTTATTTTTGATTTAATTAGAGCACTTTTTATCTCAAAATGTAAGCCCCACTGGAGATTGACTGTAATTAAATGGATATAATTATCGTGTCAGGAGCGACTTGAGAAACTGCAAGTAATTTCTGGTGTGAGAAAATTGACCGTCTGCAAGGATGTTTTGATGTTTTACCATCCTTGTGGGAAGCTTCTCTCATGTCACCGCATGGAGAGCTAGAGCTGGCAGAGGGAGCTCATCCATGCTCTCCCCGGATTTGAACCTACAACCTGTCGGTTTTCAGTCCTGCCGGCACAAGGGTTTAACCCACTGCACCACCAGGGGTTCCAAAATGCTTATGCTGGACTAAATGTTTTTCCTGGCATTAGTAAGGGTCATTTGGAATAATTCTGGTGAGTGGGAAAATGGGGATATTAGGGAAGACATGAACAAAAAAGGCACTTCAGATTGAAACTATGCAACAACTGTACAAAGGTTATTGTGCAAAAATATATTTCAGCAGAGAACTGGAAAGTACATTATGCTCTTTGTGCCCAAATTTGGCTCTGAGTCCAATGTACTCACAATGCTGGGTAAATCATTAGTTTTCGTTCCAACTGCAGATCAAATTATCTTTAAATCAAGGACCAAATTTCCAGTTACCAAGCATTTGAGATTAATGAAATCCCAATACTGATCAAGTCTCAGTGCTCTGATACTTTGCAAGAAACAAACATATCAGATTAGCAAGCCAGCGGTGATAGGAGTGGGCCCAAACAGTCTCAACGTTTTTCAAAGGCTAAATCCTATTACCATTTTCACAGTGTGGTCAGATAGCCCTGATGCAATGAGGGTAGTACTTTAAACTGCAATGATCAGTCCAACAAAGCTGTTTTAATTACAATGAAATAGTTTTGATTTATAGGAATTCTAGTAAATAAGAAAGGCTTGCACACATTTTATTTATTTATTTATTTATTTATTTATTTATTTATGGAATTTATATTCCACCCTTCTCACCCCACAGGGGACCCAGAGTGGATCACAATGCACATATATATGGCAAACATTCAATGCCACAGACACACAGAGGTTATTTAACTTTCCAGCTTCATGAGGGTATGCTTTGAATTCCAGCCACAGGGGGTGCTGTTGCTTCACCATCCACTTGTGACACTGGTGGAGTACTTCCTCATTCTTTTGCATGCTTCTGGAGAGTTTTTATGGCATCATAAATTAGTTAAATTAACGTCCTTGCATAAGCGGTACCTAAATTTCCTTCTTGACAGTTGGACCCGGACTGGCTTTGAAATCATGACTTTTGGTCAGTAATGATTTTAATGCAGCTGACTCCCAACCAGCTGCACCACAACCTGGTCAGACACTTTTAAGAGTGTATTGTGATGTATTGAGCAGGGATAGGAAATGAGGAAGTAACAGTGCAATCCTAGAAATATGTGATTAAAACCGTGTTCCTTATTTAAAGTATCAGCAAAATGAATAAACAAAACAAAGTTGGGTAGGGGCACTATGAAAAACAATTCCTCCTCTAATCTGGAATAGTTTGACAATGTTTTCATCGAAATTTTGTGCTTTTGCCATGACAATGCAGTTTAGGTTCTGTTAGCTCCTAAGAATTTTGTTAAGTACTATGAACCTGAAAACACATTTACTGAATGAATAAGAAAAGAGTAGGAGGACAATATATTGGTGGGGAGGGGGATGAAGGGCATATAGGATCATTGGGGGGGGGGGAACTATTTCCGTTTCTTGTCTAGTTGCATAAAAATATAAAAATAATGATTGTTAGAGGGGAAAATGGCATCTTAAAGAAGACGTGTCTCATTTTGTCCAAGAAAAACAAGAGAAGAAAGTGAAAGGGAAGGCAGGCTCCAAGAAATGCACCAAATGTTTTTCCCTAGTCAGGTCAAAGGAAAGCCATTTTTCTTGGCTGCAGAAAGTAAACACTCACTGAGGACCATTTGAGGGAAATGTAAAAAGATTAAATCCAGCTAGGCTATACAATGGACAAGAAAAATGTTGTTCAGTGTTTTATTCAGGGCAAAGGTGTTTCATGGGGATAGTGGTTTGGGCAAGAGGAATATTTTGACCCATCTTCCAGTTTGGAGGAGGTTTAAGATACTTCCCTAGTGTGGAATTATCCTAGGAACTGGAACTGCTTTCTAAACGCTTTGTATAAATCATTAATAGGCGATTCTACCAATAATGACAATATGACTTCCAGTCTCTATAGCTCAAATTTCTCAAGGTTCTGCAGGGGTCTAGGCAGGGGCGGCTGAACCCATTACGCAAAGTAAGCATTTGCAATATAATTGATTTTGCCCAGGGGCGCTCTTTAGGCGCTCTTGGGAGAAAATAGACCTTGACATATGCGAGTTGTAGTTACTGGGATGTATAGTTCACCTAAAATCAAAGAGCATTCTGAACTCCACCAATGATGGAATTGAACCAAAAATGGCACACAGAACTCCCATGACGAACCGAAAATATATATCAATGATTGGTGGGGGGGGGGGGGAAGTACTGTTTGCTTACCATTGAAAATGACCTAGGGCCTCCTCTGGGTCAGGCCCGTAACCAGGATTTCGTTTCGGGGGGGGGGGGGCTGAATTTTTTTCAGTGGGGGTTTCGGGGGGGGGCTGAGTTTCAGGGGGGGCTGAGTCTAAATGAAAGAGGGTCTAGCCTAGCAAACCTTTTGTATCATTACCCCAATACCCCCATGCATATGGGATATGTTGAGTATGGTGATCAGATCATGATATGAATAAACATAACAGTTTAAATAATGCACCAGTAAGGCCTTTTTGCGAACAACCATCAGAATTTCGGGGGGGCTGAAGCCCCTCAACCCCCCCCCCCCCCCGGCTACATGCCTGCTCTGGGTCTAGGGTGCTGATGGCTGTGAAGTCCAAAGTCTGCATACTGACACAGTCTAAAATGTGGATTATAGTGTGTTTTTTCTGGTTTGAAAGTACCAGCTTAATATAGGTGTATGTTTTGCAAACCGCAATCATCTTGGGAGGAGTACCTCCTAAAGGGTGATCCATTTTATCGCTGTACCTCAAAACAGATTTATCATTTCAATTTGTCAGGTTTTTATTCTGTCTCTGAGGTATGTTCCTTCATGTTGCCTTTGGACTTAGGGCGAACCCATGAATTTCATAAGGTCTTCTTTGGCAAGGAATACTCACAATACTTTCCATATTTCCCTCTAAATATATCCTATAACATCATTTATTCATTGGCAGCTTCCCATCCTAGTACTAACTTGACAATACTTAACTTCCAAGATCAAACAAGACTTGGTGCCTTTGGAATATGTTAAACAAACAAACAAACAAATACCGTAAGTATAGCAAAAGTCTGCATGGATAATGTGAACTATCCTTTCTCTGACAAGAAAATTACAAGCACAAATCTAACGCTGAAAAACTCCATAAGATCATGTAAGGTTGATATCTATCTTAAACTTCTCTTTTTCTTCTTGTCAACTTGATAACTTCTCATGACTATCACAGCCTTTTCTCCCTGGTATTTACATATCATTTGGAACATTTGTCTCTCCACCCTAAAGCCACTGTTTAGCCAAACTAAATAGACTAAACTCTTTTCATCATTCTTCTAAAGTCAGCTCTTCTGCTTTGTGCAGTTTTCTCAGTGAACTCCCTTCTGTTTTCTTTGGGATAAGAAGTTACCATTCTGAAAGGAAGAATCCAGGTCTTTGGGTATGTAACAACCCTCTCAAAATGTCAAAATCAGCTTTTCCACTTGCATACATTCAAAGCTAAGCCATTCATATCCAAACATCATCATCATCATCAATTTCTCACCTACCTCTCCCCACAGCTTGAGAAGGGTCACAGCACAATTAAAACACACAAATACTATAAAAATTCTACAAACACATAGAGGCCGTGGTAGCACAGTGGGTTAAGCTGTTAGCTGTAGAAAAACTGCTGACCAGAAGGTTGGTAGTTTGAAGCCACAGGGCGAGGTGAGCTCCTGCTGTTAGCCATAGCTTCTCCTAACTATCAGTTCGAAAACATGTGAGTAGATCAATAGGTAACGTCTCAGCAGGAAGGTAAAATGCACCCATGCAACCATGCCAGGAGGATCTACGGACAACAGGCTCCTTGGCATGGAAAAATGGAGCAAGAGCACCTCCTCATGGTCAAAGTTGAGCATCGTCTCCAGATGCAAGAGATGGAAAGGGAAATGTTTGCCTTTGTGTATTGTATGTCATTGTTCACTTTATAAAAAGCATTGAAAGTTTGCCTATATATGTGTAAACTGTAATCTGCTCTGAGTCCCCTTGGGGAGATAGAGCAGAATATAAATAAAGTGTATTATTATTATTATTATTATTATTATTCCATAAAAGATACAGATCAAAGTATTTCTGTAAAATACACATTAATCACATAGAACAAAGACCAATGACATGAGTTTAAAATTCATGCTTAAAGATTGACTGGGTTGGCCTGCCAGAAGAGATATGTCTTTACATGGTTTTTAAATTCCGACAGCAGATCTAGGTGCTAGAGCTCTACTGGCAAGTTGTTCCACAGTCTTGGAGTGGCTGATAAAAAAATCCTCTGGGTGATGGATGCCAGTTGGGTTATGGCTGGTTGGAGCAGACATCCCCCCAGAGGACCGCAGTGTGCAGGGCGGATTGTATAGAAGGCAATCCTTTAGGTAACCTGGACCCAAACCATGTAGGGCTTTAAAGATCAAAACCAATACCTTGTACTTTGCCCGGAAACTAATTGGCAGCCAGTGGAGTGACTTTAGAATTGGTGTGATATGCTCCTGGATATTCCTGCAACCAATCTGGCTGCCGTATTTTGAACCAGTTGGTTTCTGAACTTGGTTAAAAAAGGTACCCCAATGGAGAGTGCATTGCAGAAGTTCAGCCAGTGTGAGCACTACCTGTGCATGCACTACCATCTTAAGATCCTTCAAATCCAGGAAGGGGCGCAGCTAGCGTATCAGCCAAAGCTAATAGTAAGCACTCCTGACTGTTGCATCTATCTGGGTTGATATTTGGAGAGACAGATCCAGGAGCACCCCCAAGCTGCAGACACAGTTTTTCAGGGGGAATGTAGCCATATCCAGAATTGGCTGACACACCTCTATTCCCAGATTAGGACTCTTGATGGCAAGCACCATTGTTTTGTCTGGATTCAGTTTCAATTTGTTTTTCCTCATCCAGCCCATTACCTCCTCCAGGCATTCATTCAGAGGAGACATGCTAACCTGCTACAGACCAGTAGTTGATGATTCACACACAAGCATCAGTCCATGAACCATCATTTTGAGTAGCACTCTGCAAGGGCATATTCAAGGGCATGAGTGGATGTGATCTGGAAAATCAAGTTGGGGGTCACATACGTGTAATAAGGATTGCCCCACCAATTTTGGCAAGTGGCTCTGACCACTGCTGGCAAGTAACCTTGAAGTAATTTTAGTTCTTGGACCAAAAAAAGTTTGCTACCTTACAATAATACAATAATAATCTAAAAATCTTGTAAATACACAGATATACGCTTATATATTTAAGGTCTATGGACCTAGAAATATCAATTGAAGAAAAATATATGTTTGCATAACCTTATTTGTAGAGCCATTTTCTGACCTATCCTAGTAAGAAGATCCTGCCTATTATGAGATCCACAGAGTTTTTTCTCTGCACAATTTGCTGAAAGGCATAACGTGAGAGAGATAACAAATCTGGCAGCCTGGACGCCTGGGTTTTGTCACTGTTCAAGAACTGGCATCTGGACCATGCATATGTAGTCCATATCACGGCAACCTGTACGATATCCCCACAAAGCATCCTATCATTCTGAAGGATATCCACCCACCGTCATTGTTGATGCTTTATGCTCTGAAATCAGAAGTAAGCTTCCTGTTTTTATTCAAAAAGCTTCTCCAAGATTTTACTAGCATTTTTGGTAATAACCTGGGATTACAGACAGGAGCAATCTGTTTAAGGAACCACAACAGTTTGGCATTTTTGACTTTTGACTGTGGCTGTCACTCTCAACAACCTGGAATAGCTGACTGCCATAGCCCTACAAGAAGGTAAGATTTATTTCCCCAGAAGTCCACAGAATGGACTTTGAATGTACAGGACAATATTATTTCTCTAATTATCAGTCTGCTTCATCACAAGATACAGAGAACATGGTGTTGATTTCTCCTCACAATCACAGTTTTTGTGTAAAGAATCATTTGGATAGTAATAATTTATTTTCCCCCTGATATCTTTATTGGTTATTGTTAGCAAAGGATAAGTTCTGGGCAACCATCCAGATTCCCTTAAGATTATAGGTACTCCATGCTTAAAATGATGATAATGACGGCGATGGCAGTGGGGATGAAAATAATGCACCACTTCTCAGTAATTATTTTCAAAGCAAGTCAAACTATGTTAAACAGTAGAAGAATAGAAAGTTTCTGAGTTGAGCTTAGACAAGTTCCCTTTTTGTATTACAACTCCCCAAATCTCCCTGCTAGTACGAAAATGAACATGTCAATTGAAGTTGGAGGGAGTCTTGGGAACTGTAGACCAAACAAGAAACCTGTCTAGGTTCTGAAGATGTGCCTCTGCCTTCCTATTTGTCCATCTAGACTAGTACTCCCAGAGGCAGCTATAGAAGATTTCAGGCACAAGAATACCCTTTTTATGTTTTGTTATTGTTATTTGTCTTCAAGAAATTTCCAATCTGTGGCATCCTTACAGTGACCTTATCATAGGATTTACTTTGCAAAATTTGTTCAGATGAGGTTTGTTACTGCCTTCCTGTGAATCTGAGAACTGTAACAGGAACATTTCAACTGAACTGTAAATGTAATACTTATGCTGTACATGCTGTACTATTTTGCTGTGGTGTCAGGGGTTCTACACAATCATAAATCTCCTGTTATTGCAGAAATTACTCTATTAGTATATTGTTAAAGCCTTTCATGGCCGGAATCACTGGGTTGTTGTAGGTTTTTCAGGCTATATGGCTATGTTCTAGAAGCATTATCTCCTGGTGTTTCACCTGCATCTATGGCGGGCATTCTCAGAGGTTTAAGGGCTCCAGTGCTTATTTACACCATTCTTCATAATAGTGGTTCCTAAATATTGTCACTTCCTATTGTTTTGTTTTGTCTTTTACTTTTTATTTTTGGCAACTATACTCATAGCTAAGGAGTTTTAACAATGCTCTGGGGGAGCCTTTTGTGGTCTTTTGTGTTTCAAAAGCTTCGGCCCAAATCCAGATACGGCATTCAACTGACTGACTGACGTTTCTCAACACTATGGCCATCTATGTCCTCATTCAGTAAGGATCTTTTCCCCCCATATAGAATCAAGGCTTTCCTGGAAAGCCTTGTGCTTCTCTCTCGAGCTATGGACAAAATTCCTGATTAGACACAGTCTGATGTGCAGCTCGAGAAAAGTCAGGATTCCAGTACCTGGGACAAATCTGGAAGGGATAAGTGGATCTGGTGACACATCTATGCAGCTATATTTTGTAGACATGCTCTTTTTTAATGCTACTCCTGAATAACTTTCCCAAACTTAAGTCTTTCTTTGAATAATGCAGCAAGAAGCCCAGGGACAAGCTCTGAAAAGTTTTACCTTTGCCTTCTGCTTTTTTATTCTTCTCCTCCCTTGGGCAGGGACAGCGTGGTGTTATTCATTCATGGACAGCAGGGGGGAGAATCAAATCTGAAAAGGGCTAGAGGCAAAGCTCATAAGAAGGAGAGCTCTGTACTTTGAAATTCCTGATTAGCTCATTGCCTTTTTAAAAATCTGCATATGGTAAAATGCCTCACACTCGTCCTAGGAACCCAAGTCCAATCCCAGAGGTGACGTGGGACTCTGGGCTGAAGGAGATGAATGAGACCTGGAAAGGAGGGATCGCCTGCCTTGGGGTGGCTGTGTTCTTTGTGATGACCATCGGGATTATTTACTGGCAAGTGGTGGATCAGCCAAGCAAGAACTGGATCCTAAAGGGAAGTGCCAGTGGGCTGCTCTGGGAACGCAAGGCTCGCTCCCTCATCCTGCAGACTCTCAAGGAAGAGAAAACCATGTTGGAGATTCACATGAGAAGCTTCCCAGATGTGGATGTACCTTTCCTGAAAGACCTGTGTTGGCTGAACAAGACAGAGTTCTGCTCCACCTGGGAAGCCATGGCGGATTTGACCATCTCCTTGGGGCCCAGCCTCGCTTCCACCACAGAGTGCTATAGCATCCACTGGCGTCCTCTTCACTGCCAAGTTAAGCTGAAGGTAACTATCTCAATTCCCAATCTGTTTCAGAAGACTGTCTCACTTTTGTTGCATCCCAGGGTTGTAGCTTTGGGGAAGTAAGCCAAATGCAAGTGGCCCTCATAAGAATTCTGCACCAATTCATGAAATTGTCCTTCATTCCCCAAAAATCATATTATTGCAGAGAATGAGACATTGACAATTGTGCATGCCTAGAACTCTTATATTTCCTGTGTTCACATTCCCTTGGTATCTTTGTCTGTTCCTTGTCGTAGAATGCCTAAATTGTATTTCTAATGCTGAACTGAAGGTTTAAACTATTGCAATGCTAGAAATTTGTGGACAGAAGGAAAATTTTATGATTGGGAAACATATTTTTTATTTGGGAGGCATGTCTTCATTTGCCACCCACTCACCCAACTGACTAACTATATCCCTGGCCCCATTCTCATGTGGATCTACACTGATCTATTATTCTGGGCCGATAAGGCATGGTATAGGTGCCGGGCTGGGTTGCTGTCACTGCAGATGATACACCTGCAGTGACAGATACACCTACACCCCAAATGTTGCTTATGTATTTGTTTAATGGTCTTAATGATTTTAATTCATAGTAATATGTTATTTATATATTATGATTTGGTTTTTACATGTATGTTTTGGCATTGGATTTTGCCAATAGTAAGTTGTAAACTGCTTTGAGTTCCCCTAGGGGTGAGAAAAGTGGTATATAAATACAATAAAATAATAAATAAACTGCTGCAGAGGTGAAAGGGATTTCTGAACAACAAGGTGCACAAACCTAGTTCAGTGCTGCTCTCATTGTCATGGAGATCTCCAGCTGTGACATGGGTCCTACCAGTCACCTGTCATCTGCAGTGACAGGAATATTGGAGAACAGGAGAGAGAAGAGAGAGCAATTCCTCCTCTCCCCGCTTCTCCCTCCCTCGTTGCCCCAGCTGACACCACTTTAGGTAATAGTCAAATGATAGGAACCATTATTCAGGATTCAGCTGAATAATGGCAAATGGCTATATACTTCATATGAACTATATATGAAGAAGTTAATTTTTTCTATATTCACAGTTTTTGGAAATCCTATGAAACACACGGCATAGTAGTATTCTTCTACATAATTCCTCTGGCAATCTCAAAGTGTAGTGCTGAATCTTAAACATACAGTAGCAAGACAAAAGTGAAACAAACCAGTCACCTTAATCCTAAATCAATTTTAGGAGCACCACTGCAGTGTTGAGGCTCACCCGAGGGTATAAGAAACCTGCTTATAAAAATGATTTGAATAAAAATACATAAAATCACAGTGGTGCCTAAAAATAATAGGCTGAGATGAATTGTCCCTTCTCCCAGTCAAGAGATAATGATGGAAATTATTGATTATGCAATAACCATGGCAGTCCTTTAGAACAATTTTGAAAATAACAAATCACTTCTAATCAATAATGAAATGTTAGAATTGCTCTCTCTCTAGGTATATCAAGCTGTACATAATGTTTGATGTTCTCTCAGTGGTAACCATACATATTTAGAAAGGTCTCACTGAAATGAATGAAATGCGTTCCCAAGTGAATAGGCCTATGATTCATATATAAAATATTTTATGCTATCAATGGGCAATGGAACGTATAGCAATAAATATATGTATGAATGATTAATGTGGCAGATGACCTTTTATTTGGGTTGTTGTAGGTTTTTTCGGGCTATATGGCCATGTTCTAGAGGCATTCTCTCCTGACGTTTTGCCTACATCTACAGCAAGCATCCTTAGAGGTAGTGAGGTCTGTTGGAACTAGAAAAAAGGGTTTATATATCTGTGGAATGACCAGGGTGGGATAAAGGACTCTTGTCTGCTGGAGCTAGGTGTGAATGTTTCAACTGACCATCTTGATGGCCTGGCAGAGCCTGGGGCAATATTTTGTTGAGAGGTGATTAGATGTCCCAGATTGTTTCCTCTCTGCTGTTTTGCTGTTGTAATTTTAGAGTTTTTTAATACTGGTAGCCCGATTTTGTTCATTTTCATGGTTTCCTCCTTTCTGTTGAAATTGTCCACATGCTTGTGGATTTCAATGGCTTCTCTGTGTAGTCTGACATGGTGGTTGTGAGAGTGGTCCAGCATTTCTGTGTTCTCAAACAATATGCAGTGTCCAGGTTGGTTCATCAGGTGCTCTGCTATGGCTGACTTCTCTGGTTGAAGTTGTCTGCAGTAGACCTTTTATTTATTAATTATTTATTTCCCTTACTTGTACCTCGGTCTTTTCACCCCGAAGAGGATTCACAACTGGCAACAATTTGATGCCCAACAAACAAATTCCAAAAATAACAATTACAATTAAAACAGCAATATAGCTTAAATTACTAAAACAGCAATTAAAATCATGCAAAGTCAAAATCCTAGCCCATTTTACCAGTTTCATTGGCATGCAACCATTTAGACACACACAAAATGATGTGTTCCTGATTAAACCTACCTGGAAATAAAGGTGTCTTTATAAGTGATATAAAAAACTTGAGTCTGGAATGCAAAACTTTTAGTGATGCAAAACAGAAAATGGGTGACAGCTTTTTAAAAAATCAATCAAAATGTATATTTTATTCTAAGATTTCTTTTTATTTGAATTATGGGCATGGAAAAATGCAAACTGGATTAAAATTTCCTTGGTAAAAAGAGCTTGTGAGATCACTGCCTGAATTGTTTATTTGCCTTCTTTGCATCTTTGTATACATTGCCTGATCTGGTTTGTTTTAATTTACTGCTAATGCTAGTTGAAGCTAATTCAAAATCTCTAGCACTAAGATGTTTCAAATCAAAGAGATAACTCATATGAAAAAAGATAATTGCATTGCAGTAGCCTGGAAAAGCAAAAACAAACGGAAGAAATCAGATAATGAAAATCACATTAAAAAGCTCTTTAACATTTTCTTTAGCAGTAAAGCTGGATGAGGTGTTTCCTTGATCACAAGGAGAACTCCTTGCTCTGCTAGACTGTGCAGCCAGGGCTAGCCTTGCAATATTGCAGAGCAGATGGGACTCGGAGTCATGGGAAACCACTGTCCTTTCTTCTGTGTATCCCTGGATTGAAATGAGTGAGAGCATTTCACTGATAATCATGCAGACTTTGGAAGGAGGAGCCAATCCTTTTGGGTTCATGCATTGCTATGGATCTGTATTCAATACTATATCAGAATTTCCTCTAAAATTGTATCTTGTTGTTCCTGTAAGGCAGGGGATTATATTAAGGCCCCCTTTACAATGCCATATAAAATCCAGATTATCTGCTTTGAACTGGATCATAGGGCAGTATAGACTATGCAGTCGCACGCTGGGCCTGTGCATTAGACTGTAGATAGGACATAAATTCTGTGTGCCCAACGAGACGCCGGGGCTGCCTCAGATTAAAGTAAGTCCAACAAAGTTCTTTATTGATGAAAACAAACAGGTACTTTAAAGCTTTCTTAACAGTATATAGGCTCTTTCAATCTTGTCCACAGGTAACAGGCACTATCTTCTTAACTGTAACTAATGGGGAAATCCTTAACTTCTAATCTGGGCAGTCTGTACTTGCCTCTGTTGGCGTGGAGCCCCTGCACCCGGTACCAACTGTGTCTGGCTTCCGCGAGCGACCCTTACCAAGCAGAGCTTTGTAGACTTCCAGGGGAAAAAAAGGACTTCAGGTTTCAGTGATGGCTGGCTGAAGTGCTGTGGGACAAGATTCCCTCAGCAAAGGAGCTGTAAGGCTGTATATCTCCCAGCCAAGCCGTGGGGCCTTTTCTCCCTGGCCAAGCTGTGGGATGTATAACCCCGGCCAAGCTGTAGAAGACAAAGCTTTCTACAGGAGCTCTTGGTATTATGTCCTGCATGGAAAGCTTCTCTGGGTGGACTGAACCCAAACAGGCTCCTATTTCCTCCAAAACTCCAAAAGGGGGCGGGACCAGGGAACCTAACTATAATTGACAGGTGGCTTGCCCTATGATTGCAGCCAAAAGAAGCCACCTATCTGCAGAGTCCCTGAAACTTAGGACTACAAAAAACATTAAATGCAAAGCAAACAAAATTGTAGCTCCTGGTGCAGTTGTACCAGCACAAGACTCATAATCCAGTTCAAAGCAGATAATATGGATTATATGGCAGTGTAGAAGGGGCCCAGATGGTTCTTGTGGTCTCTTCTAACTCTTCTGACATAGCAATTCTATGATTCTAACTTTTCTTTCCAATTAAAAAAAAGCCTGAAACTAGCCATTTGAGAAAGAAGTAATTTTCACACACAACTTTTTCAGTGTGATATGCATTACACTGGAGTATGATCAGGAGTCTTTAGCTCATTAGTGGCTGACTGAACATACTGTGCAAATGAGACAATATGACTGCTAGTACTGCTAGCATTGAGACTGTCAAAATGCCAAATCCCCTTTGAAATGCATCTGAGACTCACCCTAAGAAGCCTTGTGACTATGCACTCATGTGGGAGGTGGAACTTGCCAACCCTCCAAGTTCTTTTTCACATGTACTGCTCTTGAGCCACGCACCCCCCATTCTGTATCTTTGGATTTCATTTTTTCTGCCTAAGTAGAGTATTTTGCATTTGTCACTGTGGAACTTCATTTTGTTAGTTTTGGCCCATCTCTCTAATCTGTTAAGATTGTTTTGAATCCTGCTCCTGTCCTCTGGAGTATTGGCTATCCTTCCCAATTTGGTGTCGTCTGCAAACTTGATGATCATGCCTTCTAACCCTTCATCTAAGTTGTTAATAAAGTCGTTGTCATTTGTCTTTCCTACTGTTTTGTTTTTGTCTTTTTTCATTCATTGGGGGTTTCTTATTGTATTGTCCCATTTCCCTTCTATCATTAAATGTGTTGCCCCTTGTAGTCCTTGGTGTCCCTCTGCTCTCTTGAACTGTAAAGATACTTTTTGGTTTAGTGAAAACGATTTTCAAGTCACAAATTATGATGTTGGGGAAAAGGAGCAAACATTGGAATTATCCCTCAAGTTACCCATTTGCTTGTTTATTCCAAGCAATATTAGTTGCCTCTAGATAGCCATGTGAGTACAGGCAAGATTAATCAAGCATGATTACATTTTATTGATTTCTGGTTAACACAGTCCCGCTGCCTTCAGCAGCTCTTTTTATGATTTTGCTATTTGCTATATGTTTTCTGCTAATTTCTCTGTATGTTTCTAGTAAACCAAATGTGAGGCTGTCCAGTATAATCTTGTTTAGTCATCAATAAAAAGTTAGCAATATCATTTTAACCCTATAAACCCTGACTATACATGAAATAATCCAAAGCATGTAGAAGGATTTCACAGCCGTGTGATTTCCAGGCTGCATGGTCGCGTTCTAGCAGCATTTTCTCCTAACAGTTCTCCTGCAGTCTCAATCTTGATTGCTGCATCTATTGTTCGAACGCTTGGTCCCACAACCATGTTCTGGGCTGTTTTCTAAAGGATGGGGGGGGGGGCTGATCTGATGTCATTAGGAAGGGAGTTCCACAGACGAGGGGCCACCACTGAGAGGGCCCTGTCTCTTCTCTCCACCAGTCATGTTTGCAAAAATGGTGGGACTGAGAGCAGGGCCTCCTCTGATGATCTTAACCTTCACAGTGATTTGTAGCGGGAGATACGTTTGAACAGGTAAACTGGGTCGGAACCATTCAGGGCTTTATAGGCTAAAGCCAGCACTTTGAATTGTGCTCAGTAGAAGACTGGCAGCCAGTGGAGCTGGCGTAGCGGAGGAGTTGCATGTTCTCTGTCTGCCGCTCCAGTGAGCAATCTGGCTGCAGCCCGTTGGACTAGTTGAAGCTTCTGAACAGTCTTCAAAGGCAACCCCACGTAGACATGTTATTGCCACTTCAGAACAATGGGGTAAACGTGTCCACCATACCTGAGGCAGCAAGTTAGCTTAGGCTCTAAGCCAGGCATCCTCAAACTGCGGCCCTCCAGCTGTTTGGGCCTTCAACTCCTAAAATTGAACAAGCTCATTAGGTCTTCTGGGAGTTGGCCAAAACAGCTGGAGGGCCACAGTTTGAGGATGCCTGCTATAAACATTCAGGGATGCTGGGACATTTATGTTGCAAAACAGCTAGGATTGCAGGATGAAAACGGGAGAGAGGACCTGTACAATGGCTGTGCAAAAGAGGGAATTTCAACAGGAATTGCTCATCACCTGGTTGTGTGACAAGCAACCATTGCTAAATGTCCTTCTTGCACACAACCATTAAACTATAAGAGTCCTGTGCAGTTTTCAATCTGGCAACCCTACACACCACTCTCTTTTCTGAGAGAGCAGTGGCTGTGGGAGTGAGTAGGAATAGTTGAGCACTACCACTTTTGCTTCCCAGCATCTTCTGGCTGACATAGCTAAAGCAACTGAAAGCCCCAAACAGCTTAAACCATGCCATAGAAGGGGTGTTAATATTTCAGTTTCCATAACCCATATAGTGAAAAGGCTGGTTCATGTCTGCATGGGGCCTTAGCTTGGAAATTTGACTCAAGATCAAGGAAAGTTGTATGTACAAACCAAATCTTGGAAATTTACTTTTAAAAAATCTCCTAGAAACCATGCTCCAAAAGCAACTATTAAAACATTTAATTACATCAGTTATGGAGAAACAATAGTGATTTGGGTCCAGCACATAGTACCATAATATTGAAAGACCTCTCCTTACATCTTTAGTATTGTATTACATTATTCCTGGCTGGGAATAACTGGTAATACTCAACTCCTCCCTGGTAATGAAAAGCAAAGTGGGTCATCAAGCATGTGCACAATTTAATCTCTAATATTTTGCTTTGTAGGACTGTTTTTCTATGCTCAATATTTCCTGGTATGGAGGAGCAACTGTCAGCAATCAGCACTGGCCTCTGAACAATGTGGACATCAAGTCCCAACCATTCATTATTAGTAATCTGACCCCAAACCCCAGTGCTTTTGGATCAGTCTTAGAAAGATACTTCTTGGGATCTACTGGTAAGACTGCTTTCTTCATGTGATTTTCCAGCATCATGGGCTTTTAATATCTCATATTTAACTTTAAACATTTCCTTTTTCAGACATCTGATTGAGAGTTTCACTGAAGGTTAGCAAACACATGGATATCAAAGCTATTGTTATTGGATATTTATTGTCAAGAGAACAGAGAAGTCTTGGGGGATTTTTCTTGTCTTAGGCACCAAAATAAAACATGTGGGCTTGAGTGCTATTCCTCTTGTGACCAGGAAAAGGGTGTCAATTTGCTATTTCACCTCAGGGAGAAAAAAATTCATGGGCTGACTCTGATACAATCCAACGGAGTAAAAAAGAGGAAGAAAAGAAGCCATTATTTTCTCTGCAAAGGGTGTTCAGCTACCTCACATATGTGCTTCTCTATTACAATCAACCAGGAATAATTTATCATACCTTAATAATGCACACAATGACCGTTCTTCTCCTTCTCCTTCTTTTTGTATTCCTCCTTCTCTATCATCATCATCATCATCATCATCATCATCATCACCAATCTTTTTTTCTATCCTGCCATTCTCCCCATCGGGACACAAGGCAGTTAAGGTACAATAAAATATATTTAAAATTACATTTAAAACTAAATCTCCTCTCCCTCCAATTCCACCCACAACATCTCCAGCAGCATGCCACTCACCCCCCCTCCCAAATACCTGATGGCAAAGAAGTGTCTTCACCTTCCTGCAAACGGCAAATACTTGGAGGGAGCCATCCTGGTCTCCCTTGGAAGGGAGTTCCACAGCCACCAAAAAGGCCCTTTTCCTTTTTTCTCCCCAAACGTGCTAGAGTTCTAACAGGCTTATTAAGAGATACAGTCCTTCAAATAACCCAGACCTAAGCCAAATAGGGCCAACCCTTTGAATTGTGCACAGAAACAAGCTGGCAGTCAGTGCAATTCTTGCAACACGAGGGTTGTCCACTCCCTGTAGCCAGCCCAAGTTAATAATCCTACTGCCACTCTTTGGACTAATGGATGTTTCTGAGGCAGCCCCACATAAAGCGCATTACAGTAGTCCAACTGGGATGTAACCAAGGTGTATACCACTGTGGGCCTCCAGGATAAGTTTGGACCCCAAACTGTGAACCTGCATTTTCAGGGGGAGTGTGACCCCGTCTTACACAGGCTGAATCACAGTTCTGAGTATTATCAAGCCTTCTGATGTGAGAAAACCTTTCTGTTTCCTTTCACTCTGAGGCAAAGCTTACACTTACTTTCATTTTTTAAAAAAATGTTCAAGAAAGGATGAAGGAAGGTGGAGTATGAAGGAGCGTTTCCCACCCTTCCTCTTTCTACCAATGCATAAACACTCAGTGCATGCAATGTTAAATGCAATAGAGCCAGAAAATATTTTTGCACATGAAGATATGTCTGCTTTAATTTGCATGTAATGCAAATGTTAAAATGTGTCATGGACTAGAATAGATAAAATGTCAATTTGATTTCCCTTATGTCTGATCCCCAGCATTAACAGTATATGCTGTTAATGCAAAACATTATTTCAAATAGCATTTGCGATGTCACACATGGAAAAAATATATAATAGATCTCAGCTGCCTGTCAAATTTTGTAGGAGCAGGAAGAACATGTCCCATGGCTCAGAAAATGTATTTCTTTTGGACTGCACCTCCCACAATCCTCTCACTAGCATGTCCAGTATGATGAGAATTCTAACAGTCCAAAATGTAACCTTTTTACATGTTCTGATATGTTCCTTTCCTATAACATCTGTGGATTTACCACACTGTGAATATGATTCATTGCTCAATCAACAGTTTTGGTAAGCAGGGACTGCATCTTTCCATGCTGCACTCAATTTGAAGATGCCATGCAATCCACAAAGATGTTTGTGCCAGTGGAAGCAGGATAAACATGTACGTTCATTGCACCTTTCAAAGCAAAAGAAGGACTAAGGCGAGGAAAAGCAGCTCTTATTTGTTATACCTAAATCAGGAATTATATTGGAAATGTATCTAGCATAGGACTCAGTGAAACTCAGCCATCTGTTTTATCTCTGTCCCACTCCCATCTCTACAGGGGTGACCGTGATTATTGCCTCCGATATTCCTCTCTCTGTCTCCGTAGAGAGGAATAAACAGTTTTGCCTGGAGAGTCCCTTGGGCGCAGACATGGCCTCCCTGCAGTACACTGTGTGTGTCAGTCCAAACATCACTTCTGCCCATCAGAAAGTAGGAAGCCGGCTTTCAGGGCAACAGAGACAGCTGCCAGAGGCCGAACTACTTAGGTAAGAAAGAAATGAAAAGTAAGATCTCATTCAAGCTACCCTCCAGCCTCTGATAGCACGTCTGAGCCTTTGGGGAAACTATATTGTCTGTCTTTACTTGGTAGCAATCTGCATGCCTTCTATTAAGATTAAGACCCTTAGCAGATAGAGGCACTTTAGGCAAGGTGAAAAGATAACCAAATGAGTTTACTGAATCAAGATGAATGAAGGGTTAACTCCACACAGGACTATCATAAGATAACTTAAAACAATACATTACAAAATGAGCTTTTGCTGGTTGCAGTAATCTTTCTGGTAACTTCTTCCTCTGATGCAAAGTGATGGATTACAAGTTGTTGCTTATAAACTGTCTTAATCTTCTTTCCTGTGAAGCTTAGATTAGCCAAAAGCTTCTGTTGTCCTTTAGACTGATGGTATAATACTACTACTATATGCTGCTGGTGTAAAAAATGCCTGTTTTAAAATTGCTTGGTCTGGGATTACCAGACAATGCCCCAAGCCTCTAGTGACTGTAGAAAAAGGGAGGAAACCTGCAAGAGAGGTCTATACAGGGAAATGGAATAGACCAACTAAGACTGGTCTCGGGGGGGGGGGGGATTTTAAACTCTACCCAAAAACTAATTCTGAGGAAGGTAACTACACTATAGGGAAGGCCTAAAAACAGGGGGAACTAAAGCAGAGGAGAGAAAAAAAGTAGAGCGAAGACTTCATGCAACCTTTTATTAAAACTTTTGGAATGTAATTCCTTTACCTTTACCTAATTTAATTTAAATATGCACATGGTGTGTATCAGTCTAGTCTGAGGACTGGGAGCCTCCTTTATCCCAACTTCTAATGTTCCAACTTCTTCTTGTTGCAAAAAAAAAATGCTTTCTACACTTCATGTTTGTGGTTTTAACTGTTTTATAGCATTTTAAATGCTATAAATATTTTGCAAATATGAATAAAATAAGCTCCTCACAGCACCTGCATTATACTGAGGCCTTATCACAGATTATAAGCAGACATGCATAAGAATGACTGAATACTATTTTAATTGCAATTCAAAGTGCTGGTTTTGACCTATAAAGCTCTATACGGTTCTGGCCCAGCTTACTTGTCCAAACGCATCCACCCCATGTCCCATCTCGTAATCTAAGATCATCCGGGGAGGTCCTGCTCTTGCTCCCGTCAATTGCGCAAATGCGTCTGGCGGGGACGAGAGACAAGGCCTTCTCGGCTGTGGCCCCTCGCCTATGGAACACACTCCCAAATGAGGTAAGATCTGCTCCCTCCCTCCTGGTTTTTAGAAAGAAATTAAAATCATGGTTGCAGAAATTAGGAGGATGGTGGTGGTTCCCAGTGCTAATTTTCAGTCCCAAACCCTTGCCTGTAACTTTGCAAAATACTGGGGAGTGGGGAGCATCAGGGAGAGTCATCCAGAGTGGCTAAATTACATCTCTGGAAAGGGTTAAGCACTCTTTCCCGCCACATTATCAGTCCAGTCCAAGTCATCCTCCACAAAGCTACTTTTCCTTCTCAATATTGGCAATCTGTAAATAGTTACACATGTCTTTTGTCATAAACATTCTCATTATAAGGATTCATTAGATTGTGATACCGAACATCTTGCTAAAGGTTCAGATACTACATTCCACTTCGGTAGTAGTATAACATCACTCCTGTGATACTCTTCGAGGAGTGCACATGTTCAACTACTAGTGGTAGCTATAGAAACCTCTGGGCACACGAAGAAACACCAGCTACACAATGATTTATATACTCAGTCAACCACTACTGATAGTGATTAATTGCCTCTTTTAACTTCTGTAAACAAGTTTGTCTGCCACTATGTTTTCTGATTAGCAATAGTGAAAATAATGTACTCACTTTGTGCAGATGAAGCTGAAATTCTGGAGCTGCATATGCTGAAAATAGTGGAAAATCTATCTAGTATATATGCTCCTGGAATTGTGGCAGGGAACTTAACATTTCCAAGCTCTGCTGCTGACCCCGATTACTACTTTAGGGCCCTTCCAGACTGGGCCTATATCCCAGGATCTGATCCCAAGTTTTCTGTTTATCCCAGATTATTTGGACTCATATAATCCAGTTTAATGCAGAAAACCTGGGATCTGGTCTTGGGATATAGGGCCAGTTTGGAAGGGCCCTTAGTCTGCATCATGTGCTTCTACATAGATTTGAACTTGCTTGAAGTAGGTAGCTAAACTCCGCTGATAGAGAGAAGTCTGGGAAATATCAACAGTTGATCTGGCCAAATATGATGATTCCCTCTATACCGGTAGAGTTTGATCACCAACTTAATCGCTGTGGATTTTTTTCACCATATATGAATCCTCAGTTCTACATGATGAATCCAAATTCAGGAACTGAATTCAGTTGGAACTCTTTTTCAAAGGGGAAGCAGGGCCTTTTTAATATTTAATGTCTTTAGACATTCAAATTTAACTTATCTAATTTGGGTTTTGTGGTGTTCTTCTGATGTGGAAAAAAAAAGTGTGTCCCAAATAACTTTGCAGTAAGATCAATGTGTTAACTATCAATACAGGTTGCCTATTTGGAGATATCATGGATCAGCAGATTCGGCTGCCAAAATGGAGCGAGGATTAAGGTCTTTCTCCAATAGGTTGCAAAGGCATCTCGTGGAAGGGCTAATCTTTCTCAGTGAACATTCCACAGCGCTACTTCGTAACCTGGTATGTGGATTTGCAGAGGGCACATGCCAGAGCTATGGGGCAAAGGTTTAATTTGACTCCTGGGTTTCTGAAATGCTTTCAACTTTGGTATTCTACATTAAATTATTGCAATTAAGGATATCCCTTTCAGAATTCTTGGGTTATGGTTTTCTATCTGGGCACTAATTAAATTCCACCCACCCTACTTTCCACATCTCAGACCATTCAACACTGTAGTATTATTGAAGACAAGCCTATGTATAATGCCTCGAATTAGCTATTTAATTACTGCACTAGAACCTCTTTACCTATAAATAAGACCCATACTTAGCATGCTACATTCCATTGTTTTCCAATACTACTTTGTGTGCTATGCTTTTGTATTGAATTCAAATAAAAAGTGTGGAGAACTAGTCAAAGAGATGATATGGCATCTTGTGGAATATCATTGTAATAGTGAGTGTGTAATATTTTTTTAGTTTAGTTTTGGTTCCTAAACAGTGTCAGTCCTGATCTTCGTGACAAAAGGATGGTTTAATGATGCTCTCTCATGTCCCTTTTCACAGGACAACACAGATTTACCTGTTGTAAGAAGAAAAAGATTGCACACGCTCAGACCTGACATGGACTACTCCCTTATAAAATCTCTAAAACTTGCTATAGCTCTGTCCCCTTACGCAAGCATCAACTCTCACCTTTTTCAGAGGTCTCTGCAGGAAGGCAAAGAAGATTTTTGGCTAAGCCATCATTCAGAATTGAGTGGCTACACGGTACAAATCCTAATAACATCTCCTTCACTTGACCAGAAATATCCAGTGGTTCCTGATGTCAGAAGGTATAAGGACTGCTTGGCTTACTCAATGTACTTTAGCCCAGTAGTTCTTAATCTTTGACCCTTCATATGTTTGTCACTTCAGCTCCCAGAACTTCATCCACCATGGCCAAAGTCAGGAGGTTGAAGGAGTCAGGAGGTTGAAACTCAAATCACATTGAGTGTCCATTATTTTAGAAGAGAATTTACGACCAAACTCCATAATTAGATGGCATAGCAGGGAAACAATGCACCATGGGATGGGAAACATCTGGCTTGAGGACTGTGTAAACCAGTGATTTGCAACTTGTGGGTGCCCAGATGTTTAGGCCTTCAACTCCCAGAAATCCTATCAGCAGGTAAACTGGCTGGGATTTCTGGGAGTTGTAGGCCAAAACACCTGCAAACCCACAGGTTTAGAACCACTGGTGAAAACCATTTTCTGGTCTGCAAGCTCCTTCTGCTGTTCACATTGGGCCATGAAAGGAGGAGGGATAAAGTGCTGTTTATAACCTGGGGATCTTTGCTATGGAACTGGACTGTGGCTTGTAGTCTAGGAAGTTGCTGCATGGAACTGAACTATGCTTTGAAGACCTAAAACCTGCTGCACTTGGATTTACTCCTAAATTGACCTGAATAAGACTGACAACCTCATCATGCTGTAGGTATGCGTTTGCACCTGCTTTCAATCCTGTAGCTGTCTCCTGAAGAATTTGAGGGTTTGTATTTTAGAGAGACTAAGGATCTCTCTGGCTGAGAATTTCAAAGGATCCCCCTAAACGACAAACCCTTGAATTCAAAGCCTAGGATTGAAAGCAGGTGCAAATACATTACTTACTCTTTAAAACACTAGTGTGATGAGGTCATGGGCTAAGCTTTGTTGCTTAAATTGGACAAATTGGTAAGAATTACGTCTGATCCTCTTTTGCTTTACCCTTATCCCCATCTATTTTGAGTGGATTGTTTAAAAGGCTTATTCAAAGAGCTCTGGTACTTACCAAATTACAAAACCTAGGATTTCATAGGATGCAGCCATGGCAGTAAAAGTTTCCACTAGGATTGAATGGTGTGAAAGTCACCTGGGTTAGCTTGGAGTCTCCACTGACAATGGGTGTAATCTGCCTTAAGTTCTCTTCAGAATGCTATGATAGGTAGGAATAGAGGGCCCATGCATGCTGATTCCTGACACTTTGTTACTCCTAGAACTACCTCTTCCTGTGCTATTCAGAAATATCATTTACTTTTCCTGAGCAGATAGAGGGTGGCACAGGAGACTGTAAAGGTAATGGAGAAATCAAGGAAGATCATTTTTCTGTTTTCCTAGTGGAAATGCTTCACAGGATCAGAAAACCTTCCACAGATGGAAGAAGTCTTGCTTACTGCAAAAGGTAGAATGTATATCAGGATGAGAATCATGTTACTGGACTGCATTTCCCAGCATTCCTCACCATTCCCTATGCTGACTAAAACTGTTGGGGCAAACATCCATATTCAAGCCACAGAGCACACATTGATAGCCAATGCCATACCCTCTATAGCAGGGGTCCTCAAACTAAGGCCTGGGGGCCGGATGCGGCCCTCCAAGGTCATTTACCCGGCCCTCGCTCAGGGTCAACCTAAGTCTGGAACGACTTGAAAGCACATAACAACAACAACAATCCTATCTCATCAGCTGAAAGCAGGCCCACATTTCCCATTGAAATACTAATAAGTTTATATTTGTTAACATTGTTCCTCATTTTAATTATTGTATTGTTTTTAGGTGTTTATTACACTACAAATAAGATATGTGCAGCATGCACAGGAATTCATGTTTTATTTTTCAAATTATAATCCGGCCCTCCAACAGTTTGAGGGACTGTGACCTGGCCCTCTGCTTAAAACGTTTGTGGACACCTGCTCTATAGGGTAGGCAATATTGTAGTAAAAAAACTAAACAAATATATCAATTTCTACAGGGCAAAAAGGGGACCAAAATACTCAGAAGGCACTACTACATCTAAACTCAGAAGATAAGGAGGGTTGGGCCTGATTAGTAACAGGGAATGACAGTAGTTCTATTTCAAAGGAGGCAGTAGCAAACCATACATGAGTATTCCTTGCCTAGTGAAATTTCTGAAGTTGCCATGGTTTGAAGACTTGACACACACCAGTGCAACAACACAAGTTAGCCCTGTGTAAGATAATATGCACAGCAATTTCCTTTGATGTTGAACCACACTGAAGCCTCAGCTCTGAGTAGATATTTCTAAGAAAATCTTGCAGCTATATTATAAAGTGCTAAACTGATTTCCTGGGTCACCTAATCTAACCATTGATTTGGAGCACAACATTCCTGTTTTATCCTTCTGATATTTACTTTTGCATTGCAGGTGCCACTGCTCACCAGATGGAAGGGGCAGTTTTCTGCTCGTCTAAATGTAACCAACCAGGCAGCAGTACTCTGGTACATGGACCAAGTGAGACTCTTGAAGCAGCAATTGGGAGCAGAGTATGTGGCTTTTGAAGGTGGCGAAGGCAACTTATTTATGGAGCAAGCCATCCTACCTCCCCCAGAACTCAGAGGAGACACATACGCCTACACTTTGGCCTTGATGTCAGCCACGCTGGGAAACACATCAATAAGTGCTGCAACAAGGTGTGTCTGAGGCAAACCCCCCCCCCTCCAAACTATGTTTATTTCTAAGGTAGTATAAGCTTTGCTCTTTCCCTGGCCCTGTCAAAGCTGGGAAAAGAATTCTAAAGTATTTGTTGCATTTAAATAAATTTGTGTATTCAAATCTTTTATCTGTAGAACAAAGCTGCCTTCCGGTTCAACTAGAACTTAAGGACATTGTTGATCTGTTTTCAGGCAAAGAACTGGCTCTGTTATTTTGATCTCTTCTGCTATCCTGTAGCAAGATTGCTTTCCTGCAGTCACTTGGAAGTGGATTGATCACTACTGTTCCATATTGCACACCACGTGACGCTATTTCCCTGTTAATATGCTACTATGACCATTCCCTTATACAAGGTGTATCAAGGCTATACAACTATAGCAGTTAAATTCCACTTTGAGTGTTGTGGATCACATCCTATAAGAAATCATGGGATATGTGTAGTTTAATGATGTACTAATCCTCTACTAGAGAGCCTCATTTCTCTGAATGACAGTTCCGTATGTACTCTCAAAACCGGATCTGGGGATTAAACTAGGGTCATGGAAACAGGGTGGTTAGGGTGCTATCAAATTGATATTGAAGTGTATAGTGCACTGTTATCTAAAGCAGAGTCTCTCAAACTGTACTCCTCCAGATGTTTTGGTCTTCAGCTCCCACAATTCCTAACATCTAGTAAACTGGCTGGGATTTCTAGGAACTAAAGTCCAATACACATGTAGGCACATAGTTTGAGAAACACTACTCTAAAGATATATTAGTCCACTTCTTCTAACTCTACCAGTACAGATCATCTATTAGACAGCAAGTGTTCTCTCGTCCTTTGCTTGTTTTCTCTCTTTGCTTACTCTCTCTGCCAACAGATTCTGCCTACATCAGAAAGCAAGTCCAGATGAGAGATTGTTTATTGCCTTTCTCAGAAAACCAAAAGCAGGCTGGAAAGAATCTGGCAAATATTTATTTCGAGGAATGAAATTTGAGAGAGATAATTGGGACTTGGAACAAAATGTATAAAATGCCATTCTGCAGGATTCCAACCACGTCAATCCAGTTTTGCCTGTTTTTCTGTCTCTGTCCCAGTGGCATTCTGTAGTCACTGAGTATGCTCTATCCTCACTGTGCTACTTTGGAAAATTTTTCCTTTCAGGCTAGTATAGATGCTGCTAAACTGCAGCTAGCATAAACGATGAGGAATATGGGGAGTTGGAGTGCACCAACACCTGCAGAGCTGCACCATGCTCACCCATACTCTTGCATGATTTTTCTTTTGTGCCTTTCTACAAAATTGGCATTCTGATGCCTTTCTCCTTTGGGCAAATTGTAATATTCTGGCTTTGCAAGGACCAAAAGTTAAATCACCGGAGGCTAAGCCACATCTGTGGTTTCTTCTGTCTGATGTTTTTTTTGCTGAGACTACATAGGAGAGATGGTATCTGGGGAGGCAAATTAGTAAGAGCAACATTTTCCTCACTTCTCATCCTAATCCATGTTAAATATATATTTTGCAGTTCAGAATCTCTTTCTTTTTTACATAGTAAGTTTAAATTTGCATCTCCATGTGGAATTAAATAAAAATTAATATGACTCTGTTGGGATAAACAGAGATATCCCTTGCAGGGGGTGTTGTGAGTGTTAGGTGTGGGGGCTAATTCTGAAATAAAAAAGTTAGGAAAATTCAGATATACCATGCCTGTATGTGGTCTTTTCCTATTCAAATTGGGACATACACATATTATTGTTGTCATGGCAGCTTTGAGTTTTGGTGATCTTACAAAGGAGAGACCTCCAAGAGTATTAACAGCCCTACTCAAGTCTTGCAAACCCAGGGCTCACTCTGGCTTCCTTGATTGAGTCAAACCACCTACAATCCAGTTTTCCTTTTTCTTAAAACTTATCTGAATGTAAAAAGGAAAGTGATCCTGGGCTGCACATAAGGATTAGAATCTTGTTGGACTATTATATACCTATTGGTATACTTTTGCCCTTTTCTAAGGTTGCAAAGTCATGATGAAGGAAGACAGGCAAAATCTGTCATGTTTGAGCAATCTGTTTCTCTAATGTTTTATTTCTTTCACAGCTGTTGTATTCATGGCTTTTCCCCTATTGCTGTGATTGCCCACAGTAATTACACCAATTAATGCACCAATATGTTTCCTGCAGCCCCCTTGGTGACGCAGCAGGTGAACTGAGCTGCTGAACTTGCTGACCGAAAGGATCGCAGTTCAAATTTTGGGAGTGGGGTGAGCTTCTGCTGTTAGCCCCAGCTTCTGTTAACCTAGCAGTTCAAAAACATGCAAATGTGAGTAGATCAACAGGTACCGCTTCTGCAGGAAGGTAACAGCACTCCATGCAGTCATGCTGGCCACATGACTTTGGAGGTGTTTATGGACAACTCCGGTGCTTTGGCTAAGAAATGGAGATGAGCACCACCCCCCAGAATCAGACATGACTAAACTTAATGCCAGGGGAAACCTTTACCTTTATGTTTCCTGCTGGTTAGATTAGGTAATTAACACAGTGTGTACTGTCTGTGCTTTTTTTATAGAGAGGTTCCTGCAAGCTGCGTTTTCCCGGAGCAGGTGGAGTATAAATAATAATGGGAAAATGTTGTCCATGCTTTATTTTTGCTGTCCCTGTCATTGCTATTAACATCCTAAAGAGTATTTGAGGTTTAATCAACATAGGAATGTTTCATATCATCATTCCTGTGCACAAAACTATATACAGTAGGCCATAGAAGTGTGGTTGGCTTCCCCATGGCAATGTCTATACAGAATGTTTTGCAGATTGTATGTAATGCAGGACCCCATGCCTTCCAGACTGGGTATGGTCCACTTATGGTCATGTTTGATCTCCTTTTAGGGCCAGCCATCTACCACTTTTTCACCAAATGAACCCACGTCAATCTGACTGGAGCTATGCTGGTTTAAAAGGGATCATTCCATCTGTACTTCACTATAGTCTTCTTGGTTACAACTTTTTTATTCCAGATCCAATAGGTAAGACTCATTGAGGGAAGGAATTGTAGCAAGCAGAAAGGTCTCAGGTTCAATCTCTGTGCCGGGAGTTTCCTGACTTTAGTTTTGAAAGCAACTGGCAGGCAGTGATGGCACTGAATTGAATCTATGGCAGGCAATGTGGCAGCCTTGGGGTGATATTCTTTTTGCAGCACACCACGCTCCTCCTGTCGCTGCTACCCAAATTCTCATGTGCTGCTGAATAGTTACAGTGCCAAAATAGTTCCTGTGTCATAAGAAGCCTGCTGTCCAAGGGAGTATGCATCTTATTTCAAAGTACCTATAACAGGATTTTCTTGGCAAGATTTGTTAAGAGGGGTTTGGAATTGCTTTCCTCTGAGGCTTCGGGTGCATCAAGACAGCACCTAAAGTGTGTGCCCTCTCGCATTTGGGTGTCCAGATGATATCTCAGGGGAAAATGTATTGTTTTGGCACAAAGCAGGAAAACCCTGCTTTGTGCCAAGTTAATTTGACACTAGAAAGACCAAGGTCTTCCTGAAAGACCTGGGCCAAATCCAGTATGGCTGCTGTCTGAACAGTCCCCTCTGAAGTTCTGCAACTTCTGAGGAAGCCATCCATATAACCCTCTCATGTTTTTTAAACCCAGGTGAGCACGGACTTTACCATTTTCTGGAACCACCCTTTGAGAGTATAACTTATCCATAGGGCCCACTGACTCAGCGAGGATGCTAATCCTGGTCTCTAGAGCCATAGGCCAATGTTCAAACCACTACAATATGCTGGCTCTTTTAGATACACATAACATACCAAACACTCATCATCAAAAAGTCCCCTCCTCTTTATGTGACCTAGGGTCAGGATTTGTTTTTAGATTTGCTGCTGATGCAAGTTAGGATCCTTCCTAGAGGTGCTTCCATATGGACAGCTGCCCATTTTAACACCACTATGTCTCTCCCTTCTTAAAAGATTTTCTGTGAACAGCAAAAGGTTGAAAAACCTGTAAGAACACCATGGGAAACGGCAAAAAGCATTTTGGAGAATACACAGAGGCCCCTTCTACACTGCCATATAATCCTGATTATCAAATCAGATAATCCAGATTATCTGATTTGAACTGGCAATGTAGAGTAATATAATCCATTTCAAACCAGATAATCTGGATTTTATACAGAAGAGTAGATTAAGCCTAAGGCCCCTTCTAGGCTGCCCTATATCCGAGGATCTAATCCCAGATTATGCACTTTAAACTGGATTTTATGAGTCTCCACTGCCAGATAATCTGGGATAAGAAGATAATCTGGGATCAGATCTTGGGGTGTAGGGCTAGTATGGAAGAAGCCTAAAACAGCTATGTTGGTAATCTAAAGGGTTTTCCTGTTCCTATGACCCTCGGTATTATCATTTCTGTGAATACCTTTCCGTGCAGAGTTTTAAGAAAGCAATGAAGAAGCATAAATCTCCAATGGCAAGCAAGTGTGTAATGATGAGAAGATCTGGGACAAAATAATGTGCCCCCCCCCCCCCCCCGTATATTTCAGAATAACAGCATTGAGCCAGCAGAACTTGACAGCAAATCTTTGACTTGCTTTGTTATCCTATGTTGTAAGGAGGGAGCTACTTTGCTATTTCTTGTTCTCACAATGAGCTGTCACTTGGGAGAAAACATGAGGTTGTTCTTGATGCCCGAGGCAAGATTTTTAATAAGGTTTCCCCTTAACAATCAACTTATCCTCTGCTAGCTTGCATCTAATATTTCATGAAGAAATCTGTCTGCCTTTATTTACAGTATGTGTTCCTTAGAAACTAGCTAATAATACCTGGTTTCTTTTTTCAATGCCATTTCTATAGTTTATGTCCGCATTACCCGCAGCCCTTTTAAAGATCTATCAGGTTAGATAAAGTGGTGTCATGGCACATTATATGTCAGGTTTTTTTTTTGGATTAGGATTCGAAAGTGGCTGAATAGGGCTGCTTGCTCATGAGCACTTTTGAAGACTGAAATGTACACTGCTCTTACTTTGGAGCCGAGACTCAGGCTATATTCAGCCCCTGAGACTGAAGGGTTACTCTTAATGGTCCAGCTGACAGTAACATTTTTCCTTGAAGTCTTCATCAGCATCTAGTGTTGGTACATAGACACATGATAGTTGCCTGTTGGTTTTTTTTGGCAAGGTTAATTCAGAGGGTTGAGAGTTGTTCATTAATGCTGATGGGTGCTTCGGACAGGTGCTTCACCAAGTCATTTCTGATAGCAAAGCCAACTCCGTGCATTCTTCTTCGGTCTTCTTCAGGCAGTCCCTTCCAGAAGAAGGGGTGGCCTCCTTTTTCTTCCTTCAGCTGTCCCTCTCCTGCTCTCTGGGTCTCCTGAAGTGCTGCTATGTCGATGTTAAAGCATCCCAGCTCCATTGCAGTAATAGCAGTCCTGCATTTGGGCGTTCACTGTCTGAGTTGTCCGACAGTGTCCGTATGTGCTGTGTCCCAACACTTATGAGAGCAGAATGGGTTCTGGAGAAAGGAAAGGCATCAACTTCACACAGTCAATGATAGGTTAAAAAATAACCATACCATTATTAATTACTATTACAACATTTTGGTGCAGCAAAAGGGTTCAGCCATTGAGGAAATGTCCTTCCTTCCACCACCAAGTGCACATTTCTGAGGAACTAATGGTGTGGAATCCAATGTAAACTGGACAGAAAGTATGGGGTTTTCCTGCTCTCTTGGCACATGACTGTCCATATCTGCCCCCTCAAAATTTTACGTGGGAGGTACACACAACCTTTGAAAGAGCTGGTAATCCTAACTTGGCAGGTCTGCTTGGAATTATGTATATTGGACAGACCAGAGAGAGGACCTTTTGTTTCAGGTTTGCCTCATTCAATTTCCATTTCAGCTGACTTGCCCAATTTCCATTTCAGCTGACTTGCCCAAGAGGGGAGAGGGCCATGTTGGAGACCGAGAGCCCTTCCACATCACCATATAACCCATAATATCAAGGCAGAAAATACCACAATATCTGCTTTGAATTGGGTTCGCTGAGTGCACACTGCCATACATTCCACTTCAAATCAGATAATGTGGGGTTTCATTCAGCTGTGTGGAAGGAGCCTGAGCTGGCAACTGCTTCTTCCCTGTAGTATTCAGAGTTCCAAGGGATC
The DNA here is from genome assembly GCF_037176765.1 of Anolis sagrei. Lineage (NCBI taxonomy): Eukaryota > Metazoa > Chordata > Lepidosauria > Squamata > Anolidae > Anolis > Anolis sagrei. The sequence continues at coordinate 238,969,174 of NC_090021.1, forward strand.
CAGTCTCTTAGATAGTTCCATTAAAATTTGGGTGTGGGATGGTAGGAATTCCAGTTCAACCAGATTTGTAGGTTGCCATCTCTTTCATGTTACAAAGTCTTAGTTTCTTTTGTCAGCCTAGCCCAGTGGTTCCTTAAATGAGAGAATCCAGGTTAAAACTGGATAATTATTTCCCTCCTTTTTCTTTTCTACTTCATATTCAGTTTTCTGTATTCATTGTATAGGTGGAACTCTTGCAAGTGAAATTCAGATTGATGAAGAACTATATATTAGATGGCTGCAAATTGTGACTTTCCTTCCCGTGATGTCTTTCAGTACTCCACCATGGGTCTGCTGTGATGCCTGGGTAGGTGTATCTTCATGCCTCAATTTTGCATGTAAGTTCGGAGGGAACCAAATGAATATGTTTAATGCTATGGAGCCCCCAGTGGCACAGTGGATTAAACTGCTGAGCTACTGAACTTGCTGACCGAAAGGTCGTTGGTTCAAATCTGGGGAGTGAGCCGAGCTCTGACTTTTAGCCCCAGCTTCTGCCAACCTAGCAGTTCAAAAATATGAAAATGTGAGTAGATCAATAGGTACCACTCCAGAGGTAAGGTAACAGCACTCCATGTAGTCATGCCACCCATATGACCTTGGAGATGTCTACGGACAACGCTGGCTCTTCGGCTTAGAAACGGAGATGAGCACCACCCCCAGAGTCGGACATGACTAGACTTAGTATCAGGAGAAAACCTTTACCTTTACCTATAATCATTATTATATTTTAACATTCATGTTTAAAATACAATTGCTTAATTGTGTGTTTTTTTAAGTTTTTGTATTATTCATCATTTACACTGTTATATTATTCTAACTCAAATTGTGAGCTATCTTGGATCTTATTTTGGGGAATGATGGAATAACTAATTAATACATTATATTCTGGTTAAGTTCCCCTTATTTGGGATGGTTGGGAATTGTAGGCTGGGTGGGATGGGGGTGGGGTATTTTTATTTTTTATTTTGGAAAACTAGTATTTGCATTAACATATATAATGAAGATGGGACCCAAGCTGAAATATGAAATCCATGTACGTTTCATATACATGATATACATATAGCCAGAAGGTAATTTTATACACAATATTAATAATGTCGTGCATGAAACAAAGGTTATGTACATTGAATCATTGGGGGGGGGGGGGGGGAGTATAGCTATCTCAGCTACCCATGTGAACAATTTCAGATTTTGGAGTATCTCAGATTTCAGGTTTCCAAATAAGTTATGCTCAACCTGTGTACATGTTTGTTTATTTTTGTTTTGAGATTTATTTTACTGTTTTGTATTGATTACTTTGTTACTACCTTCGTTTTATTGATGTACTGCAGGCTTGGCCTCATGTAAGCCGCACCGAGTCCCTTGGGGAGATGGTAGCGGGGTACAAATAAAGTTTTATTATTATTTGTGTGTGTGTGTGTGTGTGTTCTTGTTGGTGGTCCACACACTTGTTGCTCTTCTTTGCTTTGTCTCTTCTTTTTAAAAAGCAACAGGAAACCTTTACTTAAAAAGCACTGAACATCTTAAGACAACAACAACTCTGGCAGCATAAGTCTGTTTGGCATTATGGACCAGTTGGTGATTCAGCTTTCCATTTTAGCTTCTCTTCCTGCCTGTGTTTTATTAGATTACAGCTCTGTGGGCAGAGTCTTGTTGTTATTTGACTGCTGTGATACGCCTGCTACAAAGGCAATGAAACAATGATCATGATGATTAAGATGATAAAAACAGCACTGAGACTGGAAAGAGAGGATTTTCATCCCTGGTTAATGATGAGAGATCTCAGTAACTTGTAATCAAGATGCCATGGAGTTCATGATTTCTTGGGTATTGGAGAGTCACTGCAACAGCTTCAGTAGAATACCTATTGTGTCTATTAGTCAAATGTCAGGATTTATTTTCTGTGCATCTCTCTTCTCCTTTTGGCAGGTTTTACGTCAGGCTAAAAATAACTGTTTGCCAATTATGTTTCCGCTTTATCCAAATAATATATTAATGTCCCATCTTTCAGGTTCTGAATCTCACCAAGCACTATATTCAAAGACACCAGAATTTTGTGGTACCTCTCATTGAAAAGTACAGCAAGCAATGGCTCTCCATGGGATATCCTATTTTCCGAGCTCTGTGGTGGCTGAGTCCCACAGATCCCATCACTTTTACCATTGATGATGAATTCCTCATAGGAGATGAGGTAAAAAATAATCTGTACTAACATTTTTTTAGGTTGAGGCTGAACATTTATGGTGTTCAGAATTACATTGGTACATTGGGATTCTTATCACACTGCAAACTCGTAGAACTATATTCCACCCTAATTGCAATGGTAGCATTCTGAGGAACACTGAGATTTTCAGTTTTGGGGAGGCATTTAGAATTATTAGTCAGAAAACTCTTGGGTTTCACTAAACTTCAACTCTGAAATTCCACGTTGCCATGGCAGTAAAAGTGGAGTGTAACAGTGTGCTGCAGCGGTGTCAGACTCATTTTCATGGGGAGCCACATCAGTCTTATGGTTGCCTTCAAAGTGCCATTTGTAATTGTAAGACTGTCATAATACAACTAGGTTGCCCTGGCATTGAAAGCCTCATGGGCCACATAAAATGATGTGGTGGGTGAGATTTATCCACAGGTCTTGAGTTTAACACACATGGTGTGATGTGATAAGCACCTTGAAGTGCCAGCTCTTTCTGTAGATCTGAACAATTTTTATACAGTTCTGAAAAGACAAACTGAATAGAGTACATGAATGGAACATTGCCTGGAGGAATTCATAAACTACAGCACAAGAAAGTGCTAGCAAATGTTTAAATAGAAAGAACTTTGTTGGGGAAGAATCCATGGTTTCTTCAAACGAAAGCATATTGTCTCACCAATCTTTTGGAAGTGGACACTTTCAAAATTTAGAAGGAATTAATTACCAAAAATGACCAAGATCCTACCTCACACTGGCAGATCATAAGTGCCCACCCATCAGACATCACTATGTGTGTCCCCTTCCCCACAGGCCTGACCTGACTGTTTTCTAGGTGGGCTCCCACCCTCACAGCCATGCAGTGGCCAGGGGAAGAGGAGGGACAGCTAGTAGGCAACTGACTCCATTCCTGGAGAGCCATCTGGCTTCAGAGGATCACTGGGAGGTCAGGAGGATGCCTTTTTCAGAACAGGCTGGATACCTGAATTCCCCTTGTCCTCCCCTAAACCTCCCTTGGTCACTGAACCAACATGAGGAGGCCCACCTAGCTGCAAAATAAATAGGCACCTCATGGAGAGAGCTGCAGTAGATGGAGATGCTGAATTCCTCCATTCACCCACAACCAAAACAGATGTAGCTATGTGTCACTAACATGTTGTCAGTGAATCAGTCTATTTTATATTTTCTATATTGCCCAGCATGATGTTAGTGACCTACAATTACATAAATCCACTTTATGCTGCTGTACTACTCCTTGAGGGGTTGCTGCTGAAGAAGAAAGAGAATACCAACCTTCACACCTCTCCCAAGCCTCCCAGGACTCACTATTCATTGTCATTATGGGGTGGGGGGGGGGGTGTTGAGAGCTGGGGAGAATCAGAGAAGCATCTGGTTGTTTCCATAGCCAGATACAGACCATTGACATGATCTGCAGGAACACACATAGTGTGGTGTGATAAGCACTTTGAAGTGCCAGCTTTTTCTGTAGATCTGAACAATTTCTATACAGTTTTGAAAAGACAAATTAAATACAGTATATGTATGGAACATTGCTTGGAGGAATTCATAAACTACAGCACAAGAAAGTGTTAGCAAGTATTTGAACAGAAAGAACTTTGTTGGGGAAGAATCCATGGTTTCTGCAAATGAAAGTATATTGCCTCACCAATCTTTTGGAAGTGGACACTTCCAGAATTTGGAAGGAATTAATTGTTGAGTGGTTGCTGCTGAAGGAGGATCCCAATGTATCTTGGCAACATATGCCCTTCTTATGGGGGCATAGCCAGATACATCTTCAATTTTTTGCTCTCCACCAGCAACAAAATGGTGAGTTAAGGAAACTGTAGCAATGTTCTTCAGATGGAGCTCTAACACTATGTTCAACCATGATGGGGATTTGGCCAATTAATGTGTAATTACATTATTGTTGTAACTTAATAATAAGCTTTATTTGTACCTTGCCCCCTCTCTCTGAAGGAACTCGGGGTGGCTTCATTCTTTGAATGCATAATGTAACCTTCCACTAATACATTGAGGAAAAATATCTCATCCTTTAATCATTGCTTTGGTATAGATCTCATGTTATTTTGGGGTTCCTATGAGGCAAATAGTGCGCTTTGTACCCCAGGGCCATTGTCTGCATTCAGATCTTAAAAGCAACTATTTGATTATTTTGGGATAAGTGTTTAAGCCAACACTTATTTCATTCTCACATCCGTAAATGAAAAATTTCAACTATAAACTCATATTTGGGTTTATGAGTTTTTATATGTTTTTTAATCTATTTATTTTTTGCACTTGAGGACTTTTAAGGAAAATTTACAATGTGAGTTTTGACATAGAAAATTTGTTTATACAAAGCACATATCCAAAATACTAATGGGTTTTTTTGTGTAAAAATCTTTTGCAAAAAAGTTCTAAAATACAAAAAATGCTAACTTTTAAACATTATGTCAGCAAAAAGTATCAGGGCACCATTCCAATGAAAGACAAAAAAGTTTTGGAGTATTTTATATCTCTGAAAAGTTATATGTTAAAAACTGAAACTACAATGTTAAGTAATAAATATTGTGTTAGAGATAGGAATGAGATTTTTTTTTGCAGTTTTAGTTTTTCCCCTATTTTAATTTTTCAAAATCTCAAATTCATTCTACTCTTGGATTGTATTTTAATTTCCAGACAATAGACTAGAAAGTGAAGGTTTGGAATATTTTCATTGGCACATTCTCTCTAATAATTACATAAATAAAGAAATTTGGTTCAGCAAAGGTGTTCAGCTATTGAGAAAACGGCCTGCCCCTCACCACCAAGTGCACATTACTGGGGAACTCTATTGGACTGGAATTTTGTGGAATCCAACAGAAACTGGACAGAAAGTTTGCTGCTGAAAAAAAAAGTCTTTTAAAATCAAATTGTGGAAGGCCAGACAAATTGCATCAACAGCTGGAGCTGGCCTGCCATCTGTTGGTTGGCCATCATGACGTGAGAACTTAGGGCTGGGTTCCTCACAGGAATGTGACTGGGATGATGATAAACACTTAGGATGATGTGATTGATTGTCCATTATAACTTATAATAATAACTTATATCTTATATCCCACCACCATTTCCCCGAAGGGACACGGGATGGTTTACAGACGGCACAAAGTGCCTAAAAACAAACATAAATATGAACACAATGTAAAATACAATAAAATAAAACACATGCACATATAAAAACATAAATTCAGACTTAATCAAGCTGCGATCCTCTAACCGTGGCAGTAAATTACTGGCACCATGGCTGGCCTGTAAACATTGGAATGAAATAAGTGCCAGCTGCAGTAATGGAGAAAGGACATGGGATAAAGGACATGGGAGAAAGGACAAGTGTGTCTACTACATAGGACAACTAGGAGCTAAATATTCTCAAATGCTTGATTGAAGAGCCACGTCACAAATATCACTACAAGCTTTCCATATAACATTATCAAATACATATTCAAATCTAATTTTAGAGAGCATTTCCAAAGGTCCATCACAACTTGACACAGAGATGTCACAAAATCATGTCTGGTGTTGAGAGTTTTCCAAAATACCAGCACAACACAGTCTTTTTCTGAAAGCAACATTATCTCATTGTCTTTGGCCTGTAAAATTACTTTTTTGGACCACAACTCTCACATTGTATGAGTTGTAGTCCAAAGGAAAGTACGTTTGTTGGTATGTTTAATTTGTATCCTGCCATTTTTCCAATATAGGACACAAGGAGCCTTGCATCATTAATTAAAATGCATCTTTAAAAAACTAACAAGAAAAAGATTTAAATAATTACATAATAATAATAGTAGTAGTAGTAGTAGTAGCAGCAGCAGCAGCAGCAGCAGCAGCAGCAGTAGTACAGTATTCTAAAGCAACATAGAATCATGTAAACAAATACCAGTGATAAGGAAAGTATAGCACAGATGTCCCATTAAAAGATCTTACTGCTTAGCAAGTGAAATACCATGGACAGTTTAAAAGACAAAAAAATGGATCCTTGAAACAAAAATCTGAACTCTACTTAGAAGCCAAGATGTCTAAACAAGGCCAACATAATTTGTCATATCATGAGAGGAGATGTCACACTAACAACAATGCTTGGTAAAGTGGAGGGCAGTAGGAAAAGAGGAATATTTCATTCCAGATGGATAGATTCAGTCAGAGAAGCCGCAGCTGCCCCAAGTCTGCAAGACCTGAGCTGAGCTGTTAAATGTATTGTCGAAGGCTTTCATGGCCGGAATCACTGGGTTGTTGTAGGTTTTTCGGGCTATATGGCCATGTTCTAGGACCTCACAACCTCTAAGGATGCCTGCCATAAATGCAGGCAAAACGTCAGGAGAAAATGCTTCTAGAACATGGCCATACAGCCAGAAAAACTCACAATAACTCTGAGCTGTTAAAGTTAGGGAGATTTAGAGACCTTTCCTTCATATGGTCACCATAAATTGAAGTCCATTTTAAAGCAGTTAACAACAACAACCACATGCCATCTGCAATGGAAGAAGTCCAGGGAGGAGGTCATCCTTGTCTCCTTTGAGAGAGATTTCTACAACCTGAAAAAAGCCACCAAGAATGTTTCCATGTTTTTGAAAGATCTCCTCCCCAAAGACAGTTCCACCTTGACAATGCATTAGAGGTATATATTACAAGAGGCTTTGAAAAATTTCCTTCTCAAGACATCTTCTTTCCAGCTACTTTATAACATTTATTATCCTCAGCTACAATAACTGCACCGCTGTCAGGGTGTTCACTGAAGTGATTGTGAGTTATGTGACATGTTCCACAGTTTCCAAATAGCCCAGAAACACTTGTATTTTATCAGCAAGCTGTATAATGCTTTAGTGAAACAAGCTATTGCCTGCAGAAACAATGCGAAGTATGGAGCTTTTTATTTAGTGACTTTCTAGATTTCACTTTGAATTCTCATAGTGCTACAAATCTCTTCCTCCTTTCCTCCTCCAAATTCATACTTCCTAGTGCAATCCTTTGAGACCATCTATCACACATCTCAGGGCCCTCTTGGTGGTGCAGCGGGTTAACCCACTGAGCTGCTGAACTTGCTGACCGGGAGGTCGGTGGTTCAAATCCAGGGAGTGGGGTGAGCTCCCACTGTTAGGCCCAGCTTCTGCCAATCTAGCAGTTTGAAAGCATGCAAATGTGAGTAGATCAATAGGTACCGCTTTGGCAGGAAGGTAACGGTGCTCCATGCAGTCATGCTGGCCACATTACCTAGGAGGTATCTATGGACAATGCTGGCTCTTTGAGCACCACCCCCTACAGTCGGACACAACTAGACTTAATGTCAAGGGGAAACCTTTACCGTTACTTATCACACATCTCTGTTATTTCACTATGAAGTCTTCTATAATATCAACTTGATAGTGGAAAGCCCTATTGTTTGGATTAAATTGTTTTTTGCAACGTTGTGTTAGAAGTGAAGATTTCTGGGGAGGAAGTCTTAATTGTTTATTTCTTTACTTTATTTATACCCCGCCCTTCTCACCCCGAAGGGGGCTCAGAGTGGCCTTACAAACAACAACAAAAATTCAATGCCGCATTGTGCACATAACAATAACATACATATTAATTTACAAAATAGTTACGCAAAGGGATAATTATAAACATATAATTATCCCTTTATTTAATTATTTTATGCCTGAATGCACTTCGCTGAACCTTCAGCTTTCGCAAGAAGGAAAAAAGAGTTTCAAAGGAAAATAGAAACAGAGGAAAGGAATAAAAATATGTCCAAAGAAGAATCTTCTACCCACATAGTTACACTGATCTCCTTTCTACTAAGGTGCACTGGGCAGGACAGGAGGAGACATGAACTGTATCATTTGAGATCTCTTAAAGTACAACTCCTAGTTTCCAAAGTCTTGATTACAAAGGATGGATTTCTAAAGTCCATTAGAAAAGGTGACAGCAATGATGCCGCCAACTATTTCAAAACCTGTTTGTCTGTATTAAAAAGCCAACCACATGCTAGATTAATGTTAGAATCAATTAGCATTAACAAGTGAGTGGAAAGAGATTAAAGAGCAATTAACAATTTAATTGCCTTTTCAGTTAAAGTTCAAATACTGCCAATATCTAATTAATTTGTTTGAAGCATTGCCCTGTTTGCTGAATTTATGATTAATATAGAACTATAAATATTTCTGTCAGATCAAGGTAATGGCACATTGATCTTCAGGGTCTTTAGTTTTCAGACTGCTGCATGGCTGATAACAGGGTTGTCTTTAATCATGTGAAGAAGACTCTCCCACAGGGGTCATTAAGCACTTGAAACCCTGCCGTGTTTAGTGTGTCATAGCCTCTTTTTATAAAAAGAAGAGCATCATTAAAACAATTTAGATAAATATGTCTGCTTTGATATCTGAAATTAGTTCACTACTGCAATTAAAAATGCAAGGAGAAGGTTTTCCTTTCCCACTTGCTAAAGGTGCATTACTATGCTACATATAGGATAAATCTTCATATTAAAGAGGCATGCAAAATGCAACTCTGGCACATCAGTGACTGCCTTAGACATTTTTACAACTGGAGTGTAAAGCTCAAATGGTGCTCCTTCTACTACCTCCCAGAACTGGTAGACTGCATCTAAAACAGTGGTTCCCAACTTGTGGTCTGTGGACCACCAGTGGTCCGCAAAAATGAAAATATGGTCCATGGCCTCATCATTGCTACACCGTTGCCTCGAAACCATGTGGCAATGAAAGCGACTGGCCTCGCAAAACCATCTTATACTGCCTAGGCAATGGGGGTGTCAGGAGAGGAGAGGCGGACCACCTACGAAAGATTACTACTACCACATCAGCTCTAGATTATTAAATATAGTTTTCTGTGGGTGAGCAGATGGCGACTACTGGATGGCATATGTTCTCTATCAGAAACTAGAGCTGATGTGGTCTATCCAAAGCAATTTTCTGAATCAACACCCCAAATAACCAAACTGAATCTAAAGTTGACCAAAAACTGATTCAGAATCCTTTTGGTACTAATGTTGGAGAGTGGTCCCTGGTCAAAATGGTCCCTGTGCAAGTGGCCCCGGTCAAAAAAAGTTTGGGAACCACTGTTCTAAAATGAAATATGTTTCTGCCCCCAACGATCTCTCTCTCACCTGAAGCTCCTCATAGGCCTGTCTGTCTCATCATCACCCATGCATCAGTTATGCCCTTCTCCTCTGCTTTTTCCTTTGAAAACTCCTTGTGCTTCCACATGCTATTGTTATGCCATCTCTTTCTTGTTGCCAGTTCTGCCCAGATCTAAACAAAGTAATTGTGAATTTGAAACTGTCTGTGAGGCTCCAAGTCACTCTCTGTGATGCAGAACAGCCACTGCTTCTGTAAATGATGATAGATTGTGTGAGGCCTCCCCACATATGTGGGGAATATAACACATAAACATCCTCCTGATGGGACACCAATGTCTCCTTTCTATGAACTGGAGGGGATAATTTCAGCTAAGTTTTTTCTCGGTTTATTACACCTTTCTAAGCACAGTTCTGTATAGCAACTGTGTAACTTGGAGCCTATGTTGGTTGGTGGCTGCAATTCTTGCCATTTTCTGATGTCCCATTAGTTTGCCATTACTGCTGCATGCGACTGAACACAAGTCTTATTGCTTTGGAGTTTTGTACAAATTACTATGGTTAAGTAATCAAATGTGAACTGATCAGATTGGCTTTCAAGTAAAAACCTCTCAGTCTCAGTTTGATTACATTTCCCCAAATTCCAGCTGTATTCCAGTCCTGTTTCTTATCCATATCAGGTTGCAATCCTTTTTTTCTCATTTTCTTCTCACATAGGAAGACCATTTAAAACATAACACATATGCAACATTGAAACATTAAGACATAGAATTATAACATCCTAATATAAACATTAACATGACATGATCCAAAATCGTAAACCGAAGATTTATATGGTGATCATAGTATATTAGCTTTGTTTATGACTGGATCTCCAAATCAGGAAATGTGCACGATGCGGCATTGAATTTTTGCTGTTGTTTGTAAGGCCACTCTGAGCCCCCTTCGGGGTGAGAAGGGCGGGGTATAAATAAAGTAAAGAAATAAACAATTAAGACTTCCTAGCACTGAAGTGAGGCTGGCTATCATATTACATTATGTCACAATTGTTCCAAGTCATGTCTCCAGAATCCCACTTTCTCATCTGCATATATATTCTGTTCAGGAAGCACATGCTTATGAACCTACTTTTTCCCTCAATATGTTGAACTCTAAACACGTAGCCTAATTTTGCTCCTGTCAGAGTCAATTCACAAGTTCTCATTTGTTGCATAGAAGCCTGGGGCAAATGTCCTAGCATAATTGTGCCAGGATTCATGTTCTCGAAATAAGAATTTTCTTGGAATGAAAATTAAAACGGCGATGGATTGGAGAAAGGCTGTAGGAGGAAGGAACGGTGATAGGGAGAGATTTGAAAGCTATCCATTCTGGAGACTATTGTAATGTCGATTTCAATTGACGTTTTCATCTCTCAACAAGAGGAAGTGGCCAACTGGCCTTGGGCCCAATTTTAAACTTATAAGGGCACCGTTAGGCATAATGACAAACAGGCCCCAGCAGAGAGGCTGCTGATTTTGGAGTGGGAAAGTGCATACGCTACTGTGACACCATACTCTCAAATTTCTGATGGTTATTTTTTAAGCAACAATAACTTTACCAGGAAAGAAAGAAGGGAAAATCCCTGCCTTTAAAATGATTCAGGATGTTCTTTCTCCAGAGAGAGTGTGGTTAATATTGCTGTGTCTTCATTTGGTACTTAAAACAGAAATGGGCAAAATATAACCTGTGTGCCTCTATACCAGACATGGGCAAACTTTGGCCCTCCAGGTGTTTTGGACTGCAAATCCCACACTTACTAATCAGCTGTTAGGAATTGTGGGAGTTGATGTCCAAAAACACTTGGAGGGCCAAAGTTTGCCCATGCCCGCTCTATACTCTCTGAAAATGGTAAATATGGGGGGAGGTTGTCTCTCATATTCCAAAATAGCTAAAGCCCATTGAAAAATTCAGTAGTTTCCTTCTCCAACCCCCATGATACTTTTAAAAACCTGATTGCTTTTGGAGGCCTCCAGGCATGGCTGGCATTTCACATTTTTCCATGTGATAAGGACAGCGGAATCTAACAGCAGAATGCTTTATTTTCAGGAAATATCAATCATGCCCACCTACAGATCTCCAAGTAAACAGTCTAGCATTTTATATAGCATCCAAATTTCCTGTCTTAGTGACCTTCCAATAAAATATCAGATCACTAGGGAAGGACAGTACCTGCTAATTCCAGAAATGACACAAGTTTTCCACTATCAGCTCTAGTTTTTGAGATAAAGAAAATATACCATATGCTAGTCTTCATCTGTTTGCCCATAGAAAATCATGATAACCATATCTTTAAAAAAAACTAGAGCTGATGTGGTCTATCCAATGCAATGTAATGAATCATTGCCCCAAATAACCCCAGGAACATGTCTAAAAACCAAGACAGCAACCTCTTCGTTACATTCATTCAATTCTACTGAGCCACCCACGTACATGACATAGGCTTCAAATGTAAGGTAGAGGTATCTTGGCATTTTAAAGTGTCTTAAAGGGTTATCTTTTCAGACACTTTCTAAGCTGGTTGGCAAGTGACTTTTTTTGTAAGTTATCTGTATAGAGATGGGCAAAATGGCCAGTTCTGTCATGTGATGAATTCCCCCTGTTCTCCACTTTAAAATGAAACTGCTACACAATGATGTCACAAGAAAGGTAATTTTTTTGGTTGAGCTGTGTCATATTTTCAGGATTGATTATCCTCCAGTATGTCAATAACCACTGGCAATCACTCATTGACGATTCCCTTATCTCCAGGTGTTGTGAAGGAAAATGTGTGAACTGTAAGAAAAACACACTTGACTTAATGACTGAGATCCTACATGGCACCTGCCAAACTCTTTGTGGTTGCCCTGCTGTACTGTTTATCAGTGAGGAGTGGAAAGAGGAAATTTAGATATGATAAAGCAGCATCTGGTCTCAGCTGAGGGGCCTGGGAGAAGAAGGAGACAGAGTACACCATATTTTTCTTTCCTGGGAGCCCACAGCAGCTGCATTTTCATTCCCTGCATGTTCTTCCCTTGGCAACAGTAAGCAGGGCTCTCCCTGTGTTTGACAACTTAGAGGAAGATCCTGTATATAGCATCACAAGCTAGAGATTGCCTCCCTACACCCCATCCAAAAAGAGACATATATAAAGCACACCAATATGTGTCTTTAACAATATTTTGCTTGACCTTAGTTCTCATGAGACAACGGAAAAGGCAGTGAGAAAGATCATTCTTATGAGCGAAACATAAAGAGCTCTCCTTTATTGAGCTGGCCTGTTAGTCCATACCCCAGTGTTGCTTTTTGATACAGATAACTATTATTTTGGTGAGCTTCAGCTCTTCCATACTTTGAAGTGTTTTCAATCGCTCTTCTTTTCAATTCAGGTGCTTGTTGCCCCAATAACAGAACAAGGACGGAGTCAGAGAGACATCTACTTGCCTGGAGAAGGTCTGAAATGGATGGACGCCAACACTGCAGAAGTCTTTGATGGAGGGACATTCATCCGGAACTATTCTGTCACCATTGTCAATGTGCCTGTTTTTATCATAATTTCTTAGGTACTGGACTGTCCCGAATCCCTCAGAGAAGTACCACCGACAAGGAGAATCTGCTTTTTCTGTTAAAAGAGCTTTGATTTCAACCAGGTGCACTTTGTCCAAGAGTGACACATTAAAGAAAGTAATAGAAGCATGTGTTTGAAGTCATTTTATTTCTCTTGCCTGGTCAGAAGAACTAGTAAGCTCCTCAAGGAACTTTTGCTAAAACTGCATCTCTTGCTGCCATCATGCTTTTCAAAGCCATTTGTTCTTTTGCTCCTCCTCTTCAAAGGCACTTTTAAATGTTTTGAAAGGGAGAAATGATTGAGACTTTAAAATATTTTCATATCCACCATTTTGCTCCCTCCAATCCCCACAATAGCACCTCCTCCTACAGCCAGAGATTCACACTGTATATTTAAAGCACTTTGATATAAATGTAACTGTCATGGCTCTATTCTATCTACATGGGTTGGATGGGGGTTGGAATTCTCTTTATACAATGCTAATGTGCGAAGAGAATTCTCTTCCTGGTGTAGCCAAGTTTTCCACCTTGCTATAGTAAATAGTTCATAGGGTAACACATAATTTTAAAAAAGAATTTCGCAAGCCATATAAATCAAGAACAGCAAAGTGAAATAGCCAATCCCAACAAAAGAAGCCTAAGATAAAACAGCAGGCAGCATAGGAAAATTATCTAAAATTATCACAGAATCAAAAAAATTTCAACCACACATATGAAGCTGCAAGTGATGTCAAATAAGTGTTGCTGAGTGAAGCTACAAATAATATGTTACATGCATGTGCTGTGTTGTGCATACCAGGGGAGGGGGCTTCACTTGTTTATTGTTGTCAGAAATGAGGTTTTGCATGCAAGTTCAATAACATCTAAGCAGAAGAGAGGCAAAGCTTCTGCACTGAAATGTATTGTTATGAATTGGGTGAACCCCTTCCAAAATTAGGTGCACATTGCAAAATAGACTTCACATATTAACACATTTTTCAACCAGTTTGTTGGTATACTTCCCTTACAAGACTGAATATGTAAAAATTAAAGTTGTTTTTCTAAAGCCATCCCTCTGTATATAGCTCCAGTGAGCAAAGAAGAATGACCCAGGTGCATCACTGACAATCACTTGTGTTCGAGTAGGTGGCCTTCCAAGAGCAGGGTCTTGGCGGTGGGTCCATAAGTGACTGTGGAGACCTATTCATGACCCTCATGCTCTTCCACAGTGAGGTCATCAGTTTCCAGATGGAAGGGCAATTTGGGCGGGGTTGGCTTGACACACCTTCCTCTTAACACATTTCTTTCTTTCGCCCGCCGTTCGTGCCTCTTCAAATTCCACAGCATTGGTGCTTGCCCTCCCTCTTCCGCTGCCAGGCTTCTCCTGAAGTGTCACTTCCTTGCCGTTTCCCTGGACCCAGCACTGCTGGCTTTGTTGGCTGAGACAGTTTAGCTTTGACGGGTTGTGCATTGCCCTGGAATTTGGGGCCATGCTATCCCAGGGCCAGGCCAAACATCCCCACCCTAACGCACAACACGGGGTGATAAGAATGAGTGTTAAGAGTGGCCTAGTTCTCTTATTAAGAGTCTCCTATGACCTTCCTGCCACATGACCTTAGAGGCCATCATTAATCTCCTGTATGTGTATGCAAGGGTATACGTGTTTCTTTTTCTCCAGGATCCCTACAAAATGTTCTCAGCGGCTCGGTAGGCCAGACCCACAGTGCCTGCTGCCTGAGAATGACTCCAGGCAGACTGCTTTGATGGGTAGGGGATTGACTATATATAAGGTCATACTGAGTGGCTTCATTCTCTAAAGTTTTATATGATATAAAATATAGAAAGATTAAACATAAACACACATGAAGGGCCCACAGATAGTGGAGGACCCGACCTCTGGCAGAGATCTGGTACCCGTGGGGTGAGGGGTACACATACACGAAGGGCTCATGTGTACCAAGGTGGACCCAACCTCTCATAATTAGTCTTATATTAGGCCTGGGCGGTTTTGTTTCGTTAATTCATAATTCGTTAATAATTCATTAATTTTTTCAATTACAAAACGATAACGAACCATTCTGGAGCAATTATTTAAAAAAACGAATTTTTAAATACGTTTTGTAAATGCTTCGTATTTCATTATTGTGTTCGTTTCGTTATTGTTTTGAGGTCGTGTCGTTATTATTTCCGCATGTCTGGGCCAGTTTTATGATTTAATTAGTGAAAAAAAATTATAATATCACACCAACAGCCAACAACAGAGGGAGAGGGAAGCTTCAGAAGTTTTTGGAGGTTTTTCAGCGTATTTCGCGGTCGCGTCCGCCATTAACGAATCGATTCGTTATTGTTTCGGAAATCGATTCGTTAATTTTTTACCATTTACGAAATTTCGTAAATATCGAACTTTTTTAAGGGAAAATTTTGTAATTATTTTAAATATCGAAACAAAAAAACCCCCCAAATACAAATCGATTTTAGAAACAAATTTTTCCGTTGTTACCCAGGCCTATCTTATATATTTATTTTCTATATTATTCCACAGCCAACATGACACCTAAAAGATCAGTTTAATAATTTTAATCAAAGGGGAGTTTTCAAGGTTGTATGATGTGAGTGTCTTCAAACTGTCTTCACTAGTTCATATGCAAGGAGTGATCTGTTTTCCATGGTCCTCTTCCAACCTACGGTACTGGCCTTTGAATGAAACAAGTTCATCATTGTTAAAAAAAATCATATTAGAATTTGTGGACAAAGGTTTTTCTGATCCAGAGCCTTTGTTAACTGCAGATAGCCATCCCCTGGGCCTCAGACAGCTTTCCCCTGCTTCAGGCACTCCAAAACATTCAGTGAACATAGCCACATTCATGTCCTATAAACAAGTGAGTGACACAATGCAAATAAAAAACTGGACTAGAGTCATTTAAAGAGTCCAGCATTGCTTTCCATAGAAGGTTGTTGTTTCCATCCCTCCCCAAAAACAGTTTGTTTCAACAGTATGCTGTTTTTATTTTGTCAATTAGAAATATTAAATAGCAAAAGAACTACCCAATCCATTCATGTGATGCATGGCTTCAAATTGGCATGCTAACCCTGTACCACACATCCTCTTAGAAGTCAAGTAATGTTTTTGAACTCAATATAGTAATTGTGTATGATCAGATAGCAGCTTGCAAGAGAATTCTACATGTATTTAGCTTTCAAAAGTCTAATTAAATTCTTGCAGTCCTGTTTCCCCCTTTTTTCTTTTAGCAGTTCTGGGTAATAGGTTGCATCAAAGATGACATGAAGGCATTCGAGCGGAGCAAGCAAAAATATCTTCTCTGCTTGCCTAATTAAGGTTTTACATTTGCATTACAAATCAATAGAAGCCAGAGCATTTTTAAGCCTCATGTATGAAAATGCTTTTAAAAAATTATGACATCTGGACCCCATCTTTGTATACATCTCTTTACAATGTAAGTGCCAACTTTGGATAACCTCCTCTTCAGCCATATGCTTACTTGACCATAGAGAAACAAAGAGTAATATCAAATGCATAAAATACACAGATTTGCAGAAAAACTTGTCAATTTATCATCAGGAATCAGGTCAAGTTGGCACACAAAAAAAGAAGAAATCTATGGTAAATGCAGTCTGCATTGCTATCTTTCAAACTTCTAGTTTCTGGTTGATAATATTGCTATTGAGAAATTGAACCCCCAAAATTATGAAATATATATATATCAAAATTATGAAATTATATGAAATAGAAACCATGGCCCAGTAAAACCTACTGAGCCTGCGCCTTTTGTCTTACATTAACCTTGTGTATAAATTGTCTCTGGAAGGTTGCCCAGTCACACCCAAAACCCCTTCTTTAAATTTCCATAATCCCTTCACAATGAACTGGGGAGATGGGGTGAAATTACTCAATTGATGTACACCAGAGCTCCCTGGATCTGTTTCCTGCTCCCGTTGATAAGATCAGGGCTAACTGTGGGAAAGATCTGGAACCCATGCCTCAAGCCAGGTTCATCTATTGAGATGATCATCATCCCCAAATATCCAATGTATTGTATTAACCAGAGCTAACCCATTAAACCTGTAAAATACTCATTACATATTGCCACACTGCATTCCTTTGGAATCACACCCATTTCAGAGGGGGACTATTAAATGGACTGACACTTCAAGTTATTTAATGATAGTTTATTGAATTTGCTGCCATATTAAGGGCCAATCAGCGAAGACATCCGATGGAGTCTTAAGGCATTCAGGATGTGGATCCTAGCTGGACAGTTTTTCAGCCAATTAGTAGCTGGTGTGGGTTTCTGGAATAGCTGTCAAATGAAATAAAATTACTCTGTATTTGCAGTTGTAATGTGTCCACACTTTGGAGTGCTTTCTCCACTGACATCCTCCTTGGCCATTGAAAATAAACCTCTGGTTTTGCTTTCTATCCTGTCTGTGCCTGATCTGGCCTTCTAGATTAGCTAGACATGCCAGGCTTCTGAACCCAAGGTTTTAGCACAGCTGAAATCACTCAACAATATTGTTAAGTAAATATATGATTGTAGATAATTTGTAAGTCGGGTGTCACAGAGCTCTGTCTTATGTCTGGTTATTTGGTTATTGCTGTGTGCCTTCAAGTAATTTCCTACTTATGGCAACTCTACTCTAAGGCAATCCTATCACAGGATGGAGAGCTGGATTTCCAGCTTGACCATTATTTTTGATGATGAATTATAGTGGTGATGAATTTTATACTGTTTTTTTCCCAAACCGCAAATACAGTTAACAAATAAAAACAAATACAAGTTAAAACAAAAATCAAATTACCAAAACACCCATCCTGCATCCCTGCATTTAATTTCTTTTTTTTTTCCCCTCTGGCTATTGATGTCAGGTTCACTATACAGTAATTCTTTGGTTCCTCTTTTTTCCTTTTTTGAAGATAAATGAAACAGTCTTTACCTGCTGACAGAAGGATATATACATATCCTTCTGACAGAAGGATATATACATACATATATGCTTAATAGACTTGAAAGTACACAACAACAACAAATGTTAAAAGGATCTCAGAAGAGCACTCAATCATTAACTGAACACAAGTCAACACGGTGAAATGAGGGAGCGAGGACGGGGTATAAAACAAAGTAAATAAAATGAGTGCAAAACAAAAAGGTTGAGCAATTTGAAAATGTATTAATAAAACCATACTTTCCAAGAGACGAGACAAAATTATTTTTCTTATTCCATGTTTCGTAGATGTCCCCTGAAGCATTGTGCCTAGGTCTGGGCATCACACTTTAAGAAAAATGTTGCAAAACTGAAAAGGTTCTAAGAAGGATAATTAAGATGATCAAAATATATTGAAAAACAATCTTGTGATGAAACAACTGGGCACATCTAGCAAGTATTTGCTAGATTGACAAACCAGCTTCCTTGCTCCGAAACTACAGTATATCAGTTTCATTGGGAAAAACACTTCTAGCTCAATTTAACAACACATATGGATGCTTCTGTGGCTTATGGATAACAATTGTGGCTGCTGCTTTATGGTATCATACCCAACCTTCTCCAACTGTACAGTTCATTTTATCTTCCCATACGTTCTTTTGATCTTATTAATGATACTTTTACCATCAACCAAACTGCACAAAATATATGCATTCAGTTGTATTTTCTGACATGGTCAACATTACTACTTCTGAATATCTTTATATTTTGATCCCAATATTGAATGTTATGCAGTGGTGACATCTAGTGGAGAAGAATTTCTCAGGGCACATCCTCTGAGCCAGTTCATCCACTAATGTCTTTTCTTTGTTATGCCAAAAATCATTTTAGCAGGGTTTTTTTGTCTCTTACTGGTTTATATCTTATTGGTATAGTATGTCTCAGCTCTGTAATGGGTGCCAACTGCTCATGGTGTGGGATCTAAAGCACATTCACCCAAAGCAAAGGCCCACTTGGTTCAATGCAGCCCACTCCCCAGTTGGGCTGTTTAAAAATTCAGTTTTCTACGAGCAGTAAAAGTGTGTGTGTTTGTAAGTGTGTATACACCAACTGCCGCTCTGGGCCGGAGTGAAGAAAGGGGGGCCAGGGGACAGTTACACCTTGTCTCCTGTGCTATTCTAATAATATGTTATAATATAATATATAATATATTGTATATACATATAATATTTATAATATTGTAATGTAATGCAATATAATACTACTAATAATAATATGATATTATAATTATATATTTATATTACATGTAATATTACTAATAATATTACAGTATAATTGATATAGTGCAATATATCAATATTTAAAACTGATATTGTACTATGTTAATAATATATTGTATGTATATATACCTTGTAAGCCGCTCTGAGTTCCCTTCAGGGTGAGAAGGGCGGCATATAAATGTCGTAAATAAATAAATAAATAAATATACATAGCAAATGTGTACTATACAAATTGGGAAAGGGATGGGTTCTTCTACTACCACCACATATCTCCCCTAGGGATTGGCAAGGGCCATTCCATATGCTGAATCTTCTAAGGTCACCTGCATATTCTCAGTTGTCCTTGTACCTGTTGCTCATCATTACTGATAAGGGAGAGCACTTGGAAAGTTTTCCGATCCCTGATCATTCTACTTCTGTTATGGGTTCTTGTACTATTGAACAAGTTCTCTTTATAACATTCAAGCTATTTTTTCCAGCACTTACTGAATCCCTGTCGTCAAGAGTACTTTTTACCAAAATGACTACCTTAACCCTAACCCTTCACTTTCTTGCTCAGAGACTCATAATTTCTTGTGATATCCCAAAACTATGCCTTGCACTGTAATTTGTTTCTACTTTGACCAAAAGGAAGAAGTAACAGTCAATGGGCTTGATGAGTCTTGTCAGTCTCTGTATTACATCATGAACTTTGGTTAAGAACATCCTGTCAGGCCCGCAACACTGCTTCTATATTTTTAGTAGTGTGTCTTCTACTACCACCACATATCTCCTCTAGGGATTGGCAGGGGCCATTCCATATGCTGAATCTTCCAAGGTCACCTGCATGTTCTCAGTTGTTCTTGTACCTGTTCCTCATAATTACTGATAAGGGAGAGAACTTGGAAAGTATTCTGATCCCTGATCATTCTACTTCTATGTGTCACATTATCCTCCACATATCTACTTCCTGGGTTTGCAAATAGACTTTCTCCTCAGTGACATCCACTCCATTCAAAAAAATCTCTTGCTCCCTAAAATGCTGAAGAGTAGATACATGGGCTTCAAGTTGCTATATCTTCTCTTCCAAGAGGTCTGATTTACACTTGCTGCAGGGGTAGCTACCCAAATCCTCCTGCAAGAACATAAACATACTAGAGCTCTTGCAGATGACTGCAGCAGCTTCCTCGCCATCCATATTCAGTAGTCTTAAGTAGGTGCTGAAAAAGAACTCCGGATACCCTTTGTTAAACAAACTCCTGCTAGGCAAGCTCCAGGGTTTGGGGCTGCACCTAATTAGAGAGCAAAGGTCTATCAGTCCCTCCGCAACCTAATCGCTAACTAATTTCTTTTCAGCAGATACTTGTCACCGTGTCACCCTATTGTGGTGAGCAGACTGGTGCAGTCCAATGAAGCTATGAGCAAAGCCACCAGGGCTCATGCACTTCCAGTAGGGCCACCCATGGCAGTGGAGTCATAGAAGAGGAAACCAGAGAAAGAGAAATCAGAAGGCCTCTTTGGGCAAGCAAATGATAACATGGTACATGTTACAATGGTTGTGAAGGCAGACAAAGGTTGCAACAAATGAGAGGCCACCAATCATCATGGTAACGGTGCCATTGCATCAGAACCTCTTTCTGTGAAGACTGTGTGTCGGTCACTGTGCACTAATCTTCACACATAAAACAAATTCACCCATAGGCATCTTCCAAGCAAACAAATAGCCCGAAAAAACCCACAAGAACTGAGAAAAACAAAACAAATCAAAACCATGGCAATCAGCGAGTAGCAATGAGGGCAAGATTGTGAAATCTGGAAGCCCATGGACCTGGACTGGCACATGGACAGTGGATATTTTTACAGATCTACCACCAAGATTTTACCCTTGGGTGACAATCATACTCAGTCACAAATGATCACTAATAGTAATAGTGGAGCAATAGAACACAAACAAGCCAGCAAGCTGTTTCACAGCTCACACAAACAAATGGCTTTAGCCCAATGGAAACAACTGCCTTAATTCCAAAAACAAAGTCTCCAAGGATGTGTGTGTGGGGGGGGGGGGGTATTAATCCAACATACATGAGCTCACCTTACTTTATCTTTTCCACAATGTCTGTGCAAACATCCCTTATGGGGTTTCCTAAGTTCCTGTTCCCCAAATCGTTATGCTTAAGCTGTTGGGTAAATCCTCCTGAAGGATGTTGAATAACTTCATCCTATCCTCTCTACAACTTAACTGCAGGCTTCTGAGAACTAGGAAAGATTATTTTAAAAAAGAAAATGCACTTAATTATCCAGGCAGTGCCATGCTGGTTTGGGAATGGTATACTAAAAAGTAATTTTTCCAAACTCTCATTCATGATTTCAGATTCACTATTTACAAGCCAGCTGAATGACTCATACATTGAGCTGGTTGAGATGATCCTTTAAATCAGGAGGAATCATACAGATATTATAGGGCAGCAGCTTCCATCAGTTCCAGCAACCAATTGAGAGCGATGATGACAACTATATTTAAATAACGTCTGCTTCACCATTTTCCCCATTCACATGCTGGCTCTCCTATTAGGTAGAATGAGGCATCTATCTTAGGTAGTCAAGTGCAAGGATGACAAATTGCTCCACCATGGCCACCACGAGAGCCCCTGCTATTGCTCTAGAGTGCTGCTTACTAAGCTGTGGGTCCTGACCGTAAATGGGGACCCCTTAGCTCCATGTTGGGGCTGTGAAAAATTTGGCAACAGTAAAAAGTTTCTGAATTTCACACATTTACACAACCCTGTTAGCAAAACGGTGCAATGTTTACAGTGGATTCTGCAGAAATTGTTTCAACTGTACTCCACAGAAAATTAGCCTGTTTAGCAAACCTTGCACATGCTGATTTATTATCAGTAAATGTTTGGTTTTAAACCTGTTTTATACATCTATATACCTGCTATCACATAAAATATTATTAGGTGGAAAGGGATCACAGGTGGAAAATTTTGAAGACACCCTGCTCTAGAAAATCTTACTAGAAAACAGCCCACCTCAGAGAAGCAAGGCTCAGAAAGCCTTTTCAGCCAGACTTTTGGGATTGACCGGTCACATTGTGCAATTGGTGCTGATCTCCACAGAGCATCCCACCCAGGCTCAGGTTGAGAATGTCCCATGCTCAGAGTGAAACTTGACAAAGGGTGGGAAGGGTGACTTCTACTTTCTGCCTAAAAATATATATGTAGTCTTCTACTGCCACTGCAACTCTTGTCCTAAATCAAGGTGGGCAACTGAATGGGAGTCAGAGTCCAATCCTGCCTTCCTATATTATATTACTTTTCAGATTTTGTAAGTTAAATGGAATTGATTCTGATCCTGTTGAATTGCTCTGTTTTCATGATATTTCCTATGCTATTATATGTTTCCAACCACCTTATTGAACCAATTATCCTTTAATCAGCTCGTATACTGTTATGCTGTTTTATGCTTTTTAAATTGTAATTTGTTATTGCTCTGCTTTTAATTGTTTGTTGCCTGGGCTTGGCCCCATGTAAGCCACCCCGAGTCCCTTCGGGGAGATGGAGGCGGGGTAAAAAAAATAAACTTCTTCTTCTTCTTCTTCTTCTTCTTCTTCCTCTTCTTCTTTCTGAGGAAGCAGAGTCATTGTAAAAAAACTTGTTTTGCAAACTTCATTCTCTCAATTATCATCTCTAATCTGCTAAATGACCCCTTTGTATAATTATAATATATCTGGGCACCTCTAGCATGGAGAGGATTTATCGTTTATCTTTTGTATGTTTTTAAGTTGTTTTTACATTGTATCATGCATGTTTTTAACCTATTTTTTTGTAAGCTACCTGGGTACCAACCAGAGAGAAAGTTGACATATGTAATAAATAAATATAATGTTCATTTTGCTTATCCAAACCTACATTAATTTCCACATTAATTGTAATTTAAGTCCACTCAAAGCTTGTGTTCTCATACACATATCATTTAATATCTTTATATGCAATTATTATCTAATGTACATACTATGCAAATATTTTCCCCATACTATAAAGTTTGCAATTCTTTGCCAATATGCACTTTTATACACACACAGAGAAATGTGTCACGAAACTCAAAAAGCCAAATGTTGGAACACACATATCAAAATATAACCACATCTCAGTTTGCACTCTGTTTTGAGAAGAAGTCCCATGTCTCCCTTCATGTTATTTCAAGCTTTGCTAACAGGCTGGTGAAAACAACTAAAGAAATGCAATGTCAGCAAGGAGAGGGAAAAAAAAACAGCTGAATCTGAGGCCAAAAGAAGTTGGAGCCAAAAAATTCAGAGAGAAGTAAATAATGGATGAGAAATGGAAATTAAAAAGTAGCTGGAACAGAAAGGGAAGAAACGAAAGACATATAAGAAGAAACCTTCATGGTTCTAAAAATGACGAAGGCCAACCCTTGAGAGTTTTTCTCTGCTCTGGGTGGTGGCGGGTGGGTGGAAGATTACTGCAGTGTCTTAAGGAAAATGTTCACAAAATAATCATTCCTAAACTGTCTCTCAACCCAAATAATCTGGATAGCCAGGGCATAGAGGGATAGTGGTGACCTCAGCAGGGAACTTACTTGTCATGACACATCACTTCTTGGTCAGATTCACACTAACTGTGACCTGAAGCCTCTACAGGGGCAGGAGACCTATTAAGATGGCTTGCTCCAGGAGGTTTATGGATCCTAGGGGATTCCTGGTGACTCATAGGGAGTTTCCCACTGCCTTGTCAGGAGACACTGTCACTGCCTTAGTTGATCTCTGGAAAGGGGATATTACCACAACAGTGGATATGATTGCTCCTCAGTATCCTTTCTCATGAAGCAGGGCTAGACAATCCCCCTGGTTTTGTAAGGAGCTACAACAATGAAACAAGTGAGACGGGTACTAGAACAGCAGTGGCAGAAAACTCAGGAAAAGGTCAACTGAAATAGCCCACAATCCACCATTTTCATAGTGCTGAAAGAAACCATCAGAACCACCCACTCCCACCCCACTCAATCATTAAAGGAGACCACAAAGGGCATCTAGTCCAACCACCACTGGCTCCTTAATATTCCACAAGCTGTTTTGAGTGATCAGGAATTTGATACAATCTGGTGCAAAGAAAAAAATAAATCACCCTGTAGTTCACTGTGAAGAATTTGCCAGCAGTATTGTCAAAGGCTTTCATGACCGAAATCACTGGGTTATTGTAGGTTTTTCGGCCTATATAGCCATATTCTAGAAGCATTCTCTCCTGACATTTCACCTGCATCTATGGCAGGCATCCTCAGAGGTTGTGAGGCCTGCTATTTTGGAGATAAACTCATTCAAATTTAGTGTGATCTGGATGCCGATACAGTTCCATTAGATGTAATTTTGACCCCGACTTGTCCAGTGTTGATGGATTATTTTCAGCTTGGACATGCCAAGGATGTAGGCAAGAACCCTGGAGAGGTAAAAGCCACCATACTAAAATCTTGCCCTTCTTGGCTTATTAAACAAGCCAGAGAGAGACTGGTGGAGTGGGTAAGGGAAGTGATTAATGCCTCTTCTCAACAAGACCAAGTCCTAACATAGCTGACATAGTAAGACTTTAAAAAAAAAAAAAAAGCTTCCCTAAATCCTACTAGATCATTCTCTAATATCTCATTCATGGACAAGGTAGGCACACATTTAGTGGTTTCACAACTCTAGGTGTTCCTGGATAAGATGCATTATTTAGATCCATTTTAGTCTAGTTTCTGACCTTGAAGCAGCTTTGATTATATTTTGATCAATTGAATGACAGTCTGTGTTAGGTTTTTGGTTTGGAAACAACTCCTATTCAGCCCTGAGACTTGAGGGCCCAGGTTGTGACCACCAGTGCATTTCCATAATTAAAGCTAATTTGCCAGTTGCACCCATTCCTAGAGAAGTTGGTTCTGGTCATGGTAACTCATGCCTTGGTTGCACCCCATTTGGATTACTACAATGCACTCTCCATGGTGCTGCCTTTAAAAAGAGTGAAAAAGAAGCACATTCCACAGCAGGAATAAAAAAACTGCCGTTGGTGGTGTTGCTGGTGGGGCTTTGCTAGAAAACAGATCTGGATCATAGGGAGAGCTGCAGCAACATCCTTATATCGTTTCCCTGAGGACAACTTAAATTCACTTCATTTCTGAAGGATTTTAAAGTGAAAAAATTCATTTGCCAAGCTATATCTAAAGCAAGCACAACTATGTAAAGTACAGTAATTTGTCTATCTCCGATATTTACCTCTTCTCTTCCCTGTTATATCTGATTTGTAGGGACACTATACAGAAACTCCTGTTCGAATTAAATAGATGTTGTATTATATTTATTCTAAATCAGAAGAACAGGTAGCTTCAGAATATTAAATTATGTGCATTAGAGCACAGCACAGCATTTCAATTTAGATAAATATTAAACAAATACACTATATTACATACACCAATACAGCTCTTACTCTGTAGATAAGAATCTGAATTTTTGCCAGTTTCTGGCACAATGAATTCACAAGGGAAGTGACATTTTCCCAGTAAATCCTAAACCAATCACACAAGTGCACAAAATAAGCAAACGTTTTATTTCTGTATTGTCGAAGGCTTTCATGGCCGGGATCACTGGGTTGTTGTAGGTTTTTCCGGGCTATATGGCCATGTTCTGGAGGCATTTTTTCTCCTGACGTTTTGCCTGCATCTATGGCAAGCATCCTCAGAGATAGTGAGGTCTGTTGGAAGTAGGAAAAAGGGGTTTATATATCTGTGGAATGACCAGGGTAATGTTTCAGCTGATCACCTTGATTTGCATTCAATGGCCTGGAAGCGCCTGGGGGGAATCTCTTGTTGAGAGTGAATTGATGTGCCTGATTGTTTACTCTCTGTTGTTTTGCTGTTGTAATTTTTGAGTTTTTTTAATACTGTTTTATTTCTGCATCCCCCTCCACCACTCTCTTTCTAACACTCTCACTCTAAACTAAGCAATTTCTTAGGAGTTTAATGCAAGCATGCCTTCTACTTTTATTTGGTTTTGATATGGTTGTACTTCAAACATAGGGGAGATTTTGCTAAGTTTATCCAAGACCGTTGTTTAAAATGACAGACCTATGTTAGGGTATTGGTGCATGGATTTACAGATGAAAGCAATATGTTGTATTTAGATTAGAAAGGAGATAGCCTTGTGAAACCAGTCCAGACCTGATCCATGCTATTTGTACTCCCTAATCTCCCTAACAAAGGGACAATTTGTCGCTGTGTGCTTCAAGTCATTCTCAAATCATGGCAACCCTAAGATGACCCTTTGCTTTAGTAAAAATTTTGGTTGCTGGTTTTTGTACTTTTTATCTTAAATGTTCTGTATATTTTAAAGCTCTTTGTCATGGACTTTGTCTAGCACAATAAACATACTGGTTGACTGATTAAATCCCAAAGTTGCAGGTGATGACTCCCAGTAGTTTCATGTAAACATTAAACAGCATGGGGGACAGAATACCTGAGGGACACCACAGCGCAGTTCCCAAGATGTCAGACATCTTTCAGTTCTATCTACTGAGTCCCATCCTCCACTCTGCTCCAGGAAAGATGGAAGGCACTGGAAAACATGACCCCAAACTTCATCTCAGGGAGGTGACCCAGAAGGATATCATATTTGAAAGTCACTTAGAGGATCAGAAGAATCAACTGGGACACACCTCCCCTATCCAATTCTCTGCATAGATCATTCACCAAGGCAACCAAGGTTGTCTAAATCCCATGGCCAGACTTGAAGCTAGATTAAAATGGATCTAAATAATCTCTTTTGTCGGCACAGTTCATAGAGCAGTTGTTCTTTGGCAGCTGACATGCCTTCGATGTTGATTGCGATTATTGTCATGGTTGGTCCTGAAAAGGACCGTTGGTTGTTTTGCTTCTTTGTTTGCATGCTTCAAGTCGTGCCGAGATAAGAAATGTGACGTGCTGTGTGTCCAAGAAACACACAGGGATGAACGACAGAAACGACCCAAAGTTCCAGGAATGATCCTAGTAGCGGAAAGACCACATGCGCAGTATGGAAGTGCTGTCTTTGTCAAACCAGGCCTCCAAGTCAGCAGTGCCCACAACACTGAAGAAAACAATATCGAGGTTATAACAGTAGAGCTTAATAACATCACCATCACCTCTGTGTACAAGCCCCCAAATGAAGATTTCTGCTTCTCCTCCCCCGAGAACTTTGACAGGCACCAAAGGGCGGTAGTAATTGGTGACTTCAACAGCCATAGTCATGTATGGGGCTATGCCCAAGAGGACAGAAATGGAGAGGCTGTCCTGTCCTGGTCTGAACTGCACAAACTATCACTCATCCATGATAGCAAGCTCCCACCATCCTACAACAGCGGGAGATGGCACCGAGGTTATAACCCAGACCTCTTATTTGTGAGCGACAGCATCGTACAGCAATGCACCAAATCAGTGGGACCACCAATCCCAAACACACAGCACCGACCAGTAATATGCCAACTGTTCCCAACAATAAGGCCTCAGGAAGTTCGATTTAAACGAAGATACAACTTCAGAAAGGCAGATTGGACTAAATTCTCAGACATGTTAGACGACATGATCACATCGGTCGCGTCAGTCCCTGAGGAATACGAACATTTTATTGAAATAGTGAAAACCTGCTCACGGGCCTCCATACCGAGAGGCTGCAGAACCCACTACCTCCAGGGCATTACTCCTGAAACAGCTGCCTTGTTAGAAAACTATTACAGGCTCCACAACGAAGACCCATTCAGTGAGCAGACCCTTCAGGCAGCGCAGAGCATTGTGTCCTCCATCTCTGAAGCCAAGAAAGAACAGTGGATCAAGTTGATCACAGAGGTCGACATGGGCAGGAGCAGCCAGAAGGCGTGGAGGCTGCTGAGACGGCTGAGCAACGATCCCTCACAAACTAATACCCATGCCAACATAAAGGCAGATCAGATAGCACACCAACTCTTGAAGAATGGGAAACCCAACCTTGCCGCCAAAGTAGGAAAGAAACCAATAGCCAGACAACCAGAGATTGAGAACAACAACCTCCATGAACCCTTTACATCTACTGAATTGGACATGGCTCTCAACAAATGTAAGAATGGCAAAGCAGCTGGCTTGGATGATCTACGGATGGAACAAATCAAGAACTTTGGTCCAAAAGCAAGGCGCTGGCTGCTGGAGCTGATGAACAACTGCACTGCATCCTGTCAGATCCCCAAAATCTGGAGGAAAGCAAGAGTCATCGCCATCTTGAAGCCAGGCAAAGACCGTAATGACCCAAAAAGCTACAGACCAATCTCCCTGTTGTGCCACCTCTACAAAGTTCTGGAGAGACTTATTTTGCATAGAATTATGGAAAATATAGACCCCTGTCTGATCCCACAGCAAGCTGGCTTCAGAAAAGGCAAAAGCTGCACATCGCAAGTGCTGAACCTGACCCAGCACATAGAAGATGGCTTTGAAAGGCAGCAGATCACAGGAGCTGTCTTCATAGACTTGTCAGCAGCCTATGATACTGTGAACCACCGCCTCCTCCTGAGAAAAATGTATAATATCACAAAGGACTACCACCTCACCCGCCTGATAGGAAACCTGCTACAAAACAGGAGCTTTTTTGTTGAGTTCCAGGGCCAGAGAAGCAGATGGCGGAAACAGAAGAACGGCCTGCCTCAGGGGAGCGTGCTTGCTCCATCCATGTTCAACATCTACACAAATGACCAGCCACTGCCAGAAGGGACAGAGAGTTTCATCTATGCTGACGATCGTGCCATTACTGCTCAAGCAGGGAGCTTTGAGATGGTAGAACAGAAGCTCTCCGAAGCTCTAGGTGCTCTTACTGCCTATTACAGGAAAAACCATCTGATCCCTAATCCATCTAAAACACAGACATGCGCCTTTCACCTTAAGAACAGACAAGCATCCCGAGCTCTGAGGATTACCTGGGAAGGAATCCCACTGGAGCATTGCAGCGCACCCAAATACCTGGGAGTCACTTTGGACCGTGCTCTGACCTACAAGAAGCACTGCCTGAACATCAAACAAAAAGTGGGCGCTAGAAACAACATCATACGAAAGCTGACTGGCACAACCTGGGGATCACAACCAGACACAGTGAAGACATCTGCCCTTGCGCTATGCTACTCTGCTGCTGAGTATGCATGCCCAGTGTGGAACACATCTCATCACACTAAAACAGTGGATGTGGCTCTTAATGAGACATGCCGCATTATCACGGGGTGTCTGCGACCCACACCACTGGAGAAATTACACTGCTTAGCCGGTATTGCACCACCTGACATCCGCCGGGAAGTAGCAGCCAATAGTGAAAGGACCAAGGCAGAGACATCTCCAGCTCATCCCCTGTTTGGGTATCAGCCAGCACGTCAACGACTTAAATCAAGACATAGTTTTCTTAGAACTACAGAGACACTCGCTGGAACACCCCAGCAAGCGAGAGTCCAAAAGTGGCAGGCCCAAACCCAGCACCTCAATTCATGGGTGATACCAGATGAGAGACTCCCCCCTGGGCACTCAGAAGACTGGGCGACTTGGAAGGCGCTGAACAGATTGCGCTCTGGCACCACGAGATGCAGAGCCAATCTTAAGAAATGGGGCTACAGGGTGGAATCCTCGGCATGCGAGTGCGGAGAAGAACAAACCACTGACCACCTGCTGCAATGCACCCTGAGCCCTGCCACATGCACGATGGAGGACCTTCTTGCGGCAACCCCAGAGGCACTCCAAGTGGCCAGATACTGGTCAAAGGACATTTAACCAAATACCAAATTTACAAAATCTGTGTGGTTTTTTTTTCTTTTTTTTCTTTTTCATTTTAATCTCTGTGTTTGTTTTGCTCTGTTAGAATTGTAAAACAATGGTTGCTGATGACACGATAAATAAATAATCTCTTTTGTCAAGGAACCCCTGAAGCTGTGAGCCCACCATACACCCCAGAAGCTTAGGAGCCCCCGGTGGCGTAATGGCTTAAGCCCTTGTGCCAGCAGGACTGAAGTCCAACAGGTTGGAGGTTCAAATATGGGGAGAATGCAGATGAGCTTCCTCTGTCAGCTCCAGGTCCCCATCCTGGATAAACATCAAAACATCCAGGTGTCTCCTGGGCAAAATACTTGCAGACAACCAATTCTCTCACACCAGAAGCGACTTGCAGTTTCTCAAGTTGCTCCTCACACACACACACCTCCAGAACCTTGACCAATTTCAGTAGGCTGCACACCAGGGGGGAAAGTGGGAGGAGAGAAGCTTGGACATTTTAGCAGCAGATGAAAAAGTGGAAAGACAGATTAATTGCCACTATCTTTGCCAAATAGGGACAGCCAGAGTTGTCATTAACTTCAACGTCCTGTTCACAATTTTCTTATTTTTTTATTTTTTTTTCTTGCTATTGCACAGGTGGACACTTTTGAAAAACATGTTTACAGCCTATGGTTACAAAACTATATATTGGTTCTCAGATCTTTATCAGCACCGTGCTTTTCAGCTTTAATGTGTCCCAACTGTTCTTTCTGTAAAACTGCAGGAGTCAGGCCTATTATACCAGGGATGACCTTGCCGCCACCAGTTCAGTTTCCGTTTGCCTAAGGCCAAAGTGCATCAACTGCTTCACAATAATTTCAAAATACTTACCCACAGCAAAACAGTGTTTGAAAGCAGGTTGCCATCATAGAATCCGAGCTCAGATTGCATGAAAATTAGACAAGAAGCTTTGGCATCTTCATACCTTTTTAAAGATAACACTTTTTGAACTATGAAGTTGGTCTTAATGGCAAATGTGTTAGTGTTCATTCTTGTTGGTTGGCTTCTCCAAGAAATCAGTGAACTGAGGACATACAATCTTTTATGTTCATTTCTGTTTGAAACTTTATTTAAAAATCCAAGACTCTTTTAAGCATCTGTTGCCACCCTGTAGGGCTGTGTTTCTCAACCTTCCTAATCCCTTGAGGCCTTAATACAGTTCCTCATGTTGTGGTGACCCCCAACCATAAAATTATTTTTGCTGATACTTCACAACAGTAATTTTGCTACTGCTATGAATTGTAATCTAAATATCTGATATGCAGGATGTATTTCATTCACTGGACCAAATTTGGCAGAAATACTTAATGTGCCCAAATTTGAATACCGGTGGGGTTGTGGCGGGTTGATATTGTCATTTGGGAGTTGTAGATGCTGGGATTTATAGTTAACCTACAATCAAAGAGCATTCTCAACTCCGCCAACAATGGAATTGAACCAAACTTGGCACACAGAACTCCCATGACCAAGAGAAAATACTGGAAAGGTTTGGTGGGCGTTGACCTTGAGTTTTGGAGTTGTAGTTTACCTACATTGAGAGAGCACTGTGGACTCAAACAATGACAGATCTGGACCAAACTTGGCATGAATACTCAATATGCCGAAATGTGAACACTGGTGGTGCCTGGGGAAAACAGGCCTTGACATTTGGGAGTTGTAGTTTCTGGGATTTATAGTTCGCCTACAATCAAAAAGCATTTTGAACCCCACCAACAATAGAACTGGGTCAAATGTCCCACACAGAATCCCCATGACTAACAGAAAATGCTGTGTTTTCTGGTGGCCTTTGGTGACCCTTCTGACACCTCCCTCACGACCCCTCCAGAGGTCCTGACCACCAGGTTGAGAAATACGGTACTGCTGTAGGGCTTCCTCCCATGTGAGGCTAGGTTGTCCTCCCATACACTATAACTATGAGCACCCTAAATATATTGCCCCTCAATGAGAGGTTCTCCAATCCCCACGTTTTTAGCAGAGACAAAGGCACTGAAAACCATTCACACCTAGACCTATATTTGCTATATTTTCATTCCCTTGGTAGATGTGTCTGCACCTTTGTCTACACTGTTTTTAAATGCTCAATTGAAAGTTATTGGAACGGTAGAATTTTGGGTCTAAATGAACCCGTCTTTTGATGGGCAGAATTCTTGTCCGAGGTGCAATGCCATCATCTCCCCATTCTAACTAAACCCTTGGCCTCCTTTGGGATCTCTTTTTGCCAGCAGGCCTACAGCATTTTATATAAACAGGGCTTCAGTGTTTAACTGGGAATAGCAGAAGGGTCTCTTAATGGAGTGTAATGTGAAAGGTCCCTGGAGCATTACCCAGTAACAGATGGGTTCAGCATTGCATTCCATCTTCTTCAGAGTAACTCCCTAAGCTCTACTTGTGTGCTTTGAGCATGTGTGACATAAAGCAAGAGTGATAAAACTCCATATGGCATGCTCCACCATTGCTGGGGTTTATATGTAAGTGTTGGTCTGATAGAGTTAGGAGTAAAACTCCACCAAATCTTACAGTTCATGATGGTAATGGCACTGCAGCATTGTCAATGTTGTGGAACAAGTGACTTTCTAAAACTATTATTGATCCCGCACCCCGAACCATTTAAAAAAAGAATGTTTTCCCCAGCACAAAGTCCATCTGATAAATAAAACAAAGTTATAATCTGAAAAAAGTATTGTAAGTGACATATGTCTATTCTTCATACACATCGCATCCATGATTATTCTGTCATATTTTTATGATGACAGGGTGCCATGTGGTGCTTTGGCTTGCAGGATTTTTGCCTTAACCTATAGCCTTTTTCCAGTTTGTTTCAAGTATAGGATTGCTCTTTACTCATGCCCTACTAATGAAATTCACACAGGCAACTGGTTACCTCATGTAGGAAGAAATGGCTGGGTCAGATAGGCTTTCAATTTGATCCAGCAGGTTCTCTCTTTATGTTCTTAATGCTCATTGTTTTGGAAGTGGGGTTATTTGTAGTGATGTTTCAAAGCATCTCAACTTTAATAGGTGAGATGTTTGAAGATACATTTCCATTTAGTAAGCTTGTATTCTGAATCTGATATTGTATGAGAGCTGCAAAAAATTCATATTTTTATTTCAATATATTTTTCCATTTGTAAGAATCTTGTTATACATAGTCATTTTCAAATGGCCATGTTGGTCTGTCTTAGCATTAAAAGAGCAATAGGAAAAAGGGAAGATTCAAGTTAGAAAAAAGGAAGACCACATTATATATGGATTGACGCAATTAAACTTGGAGTATACATGAACTGAACAGGGTTGTTGAGAACAAATTGTCTTGGAGGTCTCTTATTTACAGAGCTGTGGCAACTAACAGAAACAGAATCTAGTAGCGCCTCAGATACCAATTTATGTTACATCAATACCCAGGGGCGGCTCGTCCATTACGCGAAGTAAGTGGTCGCAGAACACTTTTTTTTGCCAGGGATGCAGAGGCACCTCTGTAAATGCCCCTCGACCACCACTTGAGGAGCGCCCCCTCAGCTTACGACAGCCCTAGCAGTCCGGGGGGAGCCTTGGCTTTCTTGCCTAGCTGCTGGGCGATCCTCTTCCCAAAGGGGCCGGACCCTTGAGCCTTGCCTAGCCCCTCTCGTTCCTGCTCCACCCGGCCACTGGGTGCACGAGCAGAGCCGGCGCTCAATCATTCTCCGCATTCGATCCCTTTCCCATGACCGGCTCCCATGACCGGCTCCACCCGCCTCCTCTCCTCTCCCCAATCTCCCCTGGCCCGCTTCGCGTCCGGAGGTGTGTCTGAAGATCCCAGCGTGCGCACCAAAAGTCGCCTCTTCTCCTGACTTTCTCTTCAGCTATTGGGACCGAGAGAGGGGGGGGGGAGAGAGAGACCCTCCGGCCGGAGGTATCTCCCACCTCCGCTCCCTCCTTTGTTTTTGTGCCTACCTTCAGGAAAGGTGGGCATCTCCACCTCTCTCTCTCTCTCTCTCTCTCTTGGTCCCAATGGCTGAAGAGAAAGTCAGGAGAAGAGGTGACTTTTGGTGCATATGCCGGGGTCTTCAGGCATCCCTCCAGACCCAAAGCAGGCCAGGCAAGTGTGGCAAGTGTAGTTACTGGGATGTATAGTTCACCTATAATCAAAGAGCATTCTGAACTCCACCAATGATGGAATTGAACCAAATATGGCACACAGAACTCCCACGACGAACAGAAAATATATATCAATGATTGGTTGGGGGGGAGGGCGCCAAAATACTATTTGCTTACCATTGAAAATTACCTAGGGCCGCCTCTGTCAATATCTTTGAGATAAACTAGGTAAGTCAATCTCAAAGGTGCCACTAGATCAGGAATGGGCAAATCCAGGCCTGGGGGCTGCATGCGGCCCCTTGGGCTCTTTTCTCAGGCCCTCCTCTCTCACACCATCCTATTCTTCCTTCTCTCTTTCCTTCCCTCTCTCCCTCTTTTACTTGCCTCTTTCTCTCTCCCACCTTCCTTCCCTTCCACCCTTTCGTCCTTCCTTCCCTCTTCCTCCTCCTTCCTTCCTTGGTTCCTTCCTTTCCTTTTGTCTTTCCTTCTCTATCCTCCCTCCCTCCCCTTCCTCTTTCTCCCTCCATTCCTTTCCACCCTTTTGTCCTTCCTTCCTTTTCTCTTTCCTTCCTCCTTCCATCCTTCCCTTCCACTCTTCCTTCCTTCCCTCCTTCCCTTTTGTCTTTCCTTCTTTCTTTCTTTCTTTCTTTCTTTCTTTCTTTCTTTTTCTTTCCTCCTTCCCTCTCTCCCTTTCCTCCCTCTTTCTCCCTCCCTCCTTCCTTTTCTTCCACCTTCATCCTTCCTTCCTTCCTTCCTTATTTTATTTATTTATTTATTTATTTCAGTTGCTTCTACCCTGCCCTTCTCACCCTGGGGGGGACGGGACTCAGGGTGGCTTACAAAAGCAAGGCACAATTCGATGCCCGCATTACATAACAGCAAAGGACAATAACAACAGTTAACAAACAGCAGTTTTAGCAGCAACAATTAATTCATTCATTCCTTCCTTCCCTTCCTCCCGTCCATCATTGAGCAGCCAGTCCTCTTAGCAAGGAGTGCTAGTATGAGGCCCCCGTTAGAAAGTTGGCCCATGCCTGCACTAGATTCTTTCCACTCTTCCTTTTTTAAAACTATTAAAGTTTCATCATCACTTTGTCCAGTAGATGTCAGTAATGACTACATAACAGCCATTTCATTGCTGATTCCCTTCAAAAATTGCCTATGACTACTTTGTGTATCACCTGCACAATTTTCTAAGTACCTGTAACATGCCCACATCTGCATGCAGAGATTGCATTCACTGCTTGCACAAATCAGATTAAAATACAGGATTACTTCTCTTCTAGGCTATCATGTATAATGTATAATTAATAAATTATTTATTGTTAATACATTTACTAGAAAAATTCAAGGCAGTGTACCTCATTTTCCTTCCTACCATTTCATTCTCTTAACAACCCTCTGAGTTATAAGGCAACTTCAAGTCTCCAGCTCTGCAACTTTGATCGCTCTCTGAAGAGAAGAGGGACCTTTTCTGACTTGTAGCATTGATTGCCTGCCACACTATTTGGGGAAAACGTCCAGGTTAGCTAACTCAATTCAGTCTATAAGTCAGAAATAAAAGGCTACTAGAGTACAGAATGCCTCATTATTATAATAGAGACTAAAGGAGAGTGTCAATTGGCATACAATTCCTGTAGTATGCAGGCAACTCATCACTTGAATTGGAGTCTTACTGAATAATAATAATAATAATAATAATAATAACAACAACAACAACAACAATAACACTTTATTTATATTCCACCCTGTCTCCCCAAGAGGACTCTGGGCAGATCACAGTACACATACACGGCAAACATTAAATGCCATTTGGACAGACAGAAAAACACAGACAAGAAGGAAGTATCTTGTGTCAGTCCAGTTTTGGTGGCTTGGAGGTTGTACTCAAATCCAGCCACAGGGGGGTGCTGTCACTTCATCTTCTATGACAGCCATCAGGACTTCCTCCTTTCTTTTGGTGGCCGGGCATTTTTCTGATCTTTTTCATTTGTGGTGTCGTAAAATACCTCCCCCACTTTTAATGGTACCTATTTTCTCCTACTTACAGTTCTAAGCTGTTTTCTAACTGTTTAGGTAAACAGTGATCTGGGCTGACAGTCGGATGCTCACGCCCTGGGTCGGGTGCTCACGCCAACCCAGGGCTTTGAGCTGGCAACCTTTCATCATAAACCTCTAAAAAGGAGGGCATTTAGCAGTAATACCAGATCAATGCAGATGATGTTTTCATACTATGGAGATTGGTTTTAGATGTCCTGGTATTGTTGCTGCTTCCCAGGGACCATCTTCAGGCTTCCATGTGTACTCAGTAACTAGGTTTCCAGGTGGCAGGTGATATATAAGAAGCAAATGATTACCTTAAATGAGAAGTTCAAGGGCAAAAAAGAAACCAGCAGGACAAAGACAAACAGAGCTGATGAGGAAATTAGAGACAGA
This sequence comes from Anolis sagrei, assembly GCF_037176765.1. Taxonomy (NCBI): domain Eukaryota; kingdom Metazoa; phylum Chordata; class Lepidosauria; order Squamata; family Anolidae; genus Anolis; species Anolis sagrei. Next base: position 239,005,619 of record NC_090021.1, read on the forward strand.
GTGGTAAGGCATGGGTATCTAGCTTAAAAGAGAAAAGCAGAGTCCAAGGCATTTTAAAATAATAGTTGCCCAGTTCCACCTTTCAGAACCATATATACAATTTAATTAGTGAGCTGCATGGCTATCAGCCATTTTTCAATGCCTTATGCTAGTTACTGCAAAATAAAAATAAAAATAATCCCCAAATATACAACTTTTTTGCTAACTATAATCCACCTTCGGGAAAAAAAATTGAAAAAATCTGAATGCCAGGAGAAACTTCCACTGTTACATCTTTTGAATTAAAAAATGGACATACACGAAACATTGCTTTAAAATGCTCTGGAAGCATCTTACAATATGTAAGACATGCCTCTGTAAGAAGATTGGCATCTTATATAATGTTGAATTGATGTTTGGAGTAAACTGGGATTTCCCGATTTACTCTGGATTAAAAAAAAAACACTAGAAAAGATCCAGAACTTATTGCAAGGTCTGGACCTTTCCAGGTGTTGGGCGTGTGGGGATTGGCTCTGGGGACCACCTTCTGTGATGCTGGGGATCAATCACCATTGCCATCCTGGTTCTCGGGCTCTAAGTGTCTGAAGGACTGGGACGGCACCTCCACCCTCCCCTTCCAGTCCCCAATTTCCCCTCTAAACTTACCATAGGGGTCTGGTTGCATCCTCGGGCCCCTCCAGGAAATTTAGAGGGGAAATGGGGGGCTGGGGATTTGGCTAGATGCCCTCCCGGGTCAACCTTTGGTCAATCAGGGAAGACATGTAGCCAACACCCCAGAAAAATCCCAGGGTTTAGGGCTGCTGTGGGGCCTCAATCCTGAGTGGAACTGGGATTTAAAATCCTTGTTCCTCTCAAGATTTGGGTCTGTCTTGAAGGGCCTCCGACGTATGGACGTATGCGTTCCCTTGAATTTGACCAGGCTCTGCAGGCTCTGCTCCCTGAAAGATTCATGATGCACAAGGAGTCCCCGTGAATCAGCATTTTGGAAATCAAAGGTTAGTAAACCTAGTAATTGATAGCCAGACCACATTGTACTGAAAACATAGTAAGGAACTGATAAAAAACATGGTTATGGCACATGGCCTATGCAAATACATGACTTTTAAGAACTCAGAATATGGGCTAAAGGTTATGTCAAACATGCTCTTTACCTCTGAGTAGGGTGTTTTAGACTTTAACAAGTCACCCTGGATGACCTTTATTATATTTGCTAGTGCCAACGTTTTGCTGGCTTATAACTAAATTGTGTGCTGTCACTTCCATGCTCTCATTTGCTGGGGTGATTGTACCCTGGTGCAATAAATGAAATGCTTTGTAAACCCAGTAAAGAGTTTGAAGCAGTTTTTGCATATTGACAGATTTGGATTAAAACCTATTACCTTAAACAGCTGAGCAAGGCATTGAACCATTCCAACACCTTTGACCTACATTTCTGAGCAAGTGTTACAGTTTGGTAAATGCCAATCTACTTTCCAAACAGGTTATTTAGAAAGTGTATAGCTATGGTGACACGCTACATCTGAACTATAATTGCCTGTTGCAAGACAGAAAAGGAAACGTAAAGAAAACCTTCTTAAATATATTGAAAATTACTATTATGATATTTGCATCTGCTTGTAAGATTGAGTGTGGTTAACTTGCTGCAACACCTGAAGTTTAAAGTCATCCAGGGCAAAATGCTTTTCATGCTAAAATTAAATTGCATTTCATAACATGGGAGATTAAATGAGTCCCTCAATGAAACAATTGCTCACAGGGGACTATTGAACTCACAATTTCTTGTTGATTAGTAACTTATAAAAATCCAAGAATTGTACAAAGGAAGGAAGACTAAGTTCTCAAGGTCAAGTTACAACTGATGCCAACAGATAAGAGATAAATATATAATAAAATGTACTATAAAATGGAAATATTGGCTGCATGACAGGAGTCACTCTTATTAGATTATAGTAATAGTATCCTGAAGAAAGATGTGCAAATTCAAAACAATGTTTGAAAGTGTGTACAACTGTATAAACAGCATAATAAATATAATAAACTGTATAATCAGGAATAAATTAATTAGCTTACAGACAACACAATACAGAACATTTAAATCAGTCTACATTTCTAACACTGTATCATATGTCCACAACCAATCAAGCATAGTCCCTATACTGCAAATGTATAGAATTTTTTAATAATTTTTTTTGTGCCAGGAGCAACTTGAGAAACTGCAAGTCTCTTCCGGTGAGAGAATTAGCCATCTGCAAGAACATTGCCCACAGGAGGCCCGGATGTTTTGATGTTTTACCATCCTTGTGGGAGGCTTCTCTCATGTCCCCACATAAGGAGCCGGAGTTGACAGAGGGAGCTCATCTGCACTTTCCCCAAATTCGACCCTCCAGCCTGTCAGTCTTCAGTTTTGCTGGCACAAAGGTTTAACTTATTGCGCCACCAGGGGCTCCCAAAAGTATTGATGGGAAGCTGACATTTAACTTGGCATTGGGAAGGTGCCAAAATAAGGCCAGATTTTAGCTTTAATCTGGCCTCCAACAGGCAGGCATGCCACATGTAAGTTTTACGAGGATGCAAATAATAATAATATAGCAAAAATTAGAGTACTTGCAGAGGAGACATTTGTCAGGCTCTTTTCTCATGGAGCCAATGACTATTTGCAGCCTTATGTTTTCTCGTTATTCTTTTTTGCACCAGAAAAAGCATGTTAGTGGAGCAGAATGGAAAAGCTATCTTTTAACTGTCACAAGTAGGACTCTTAAGCCAATGCTAAGTTCTAATGAAAGCAAGAAAGCAAGAACTGATTTATGGGAGTCCGGCACACAACTAATGTTTGTCAGATTGGGATTGCAGAGCTCATATCACAATGATGGATCTAAAGCTGCAGTCCACTTCCAGTTGAATGCCCTTCCAGGGATGGAAAAAAAAACTCATTATTTGCCCACAGATAAAAAAAATGAAGTTCATAATAGTCAAGAAACCCCATTAGGAAGAATAACAGATCATAGATAATTATTCTCCCCATATTCGAACAGAACATGGGAAAGAATCAGTCTGCAGAAAAAAGGTGTTCTTCAATAATGTATTGTTTCTTGTGCAGAACAATTCCTTCACAACACATTGAAACATTTGAGTATTAGGAGACAACCAAATGTCCGAATGCTTGTCACAGAGCGCCTCCTTTTCTGAACAGCAAAACGCAGAATTTCAAATGTCTAGAAACACCAGCATGACAGTATGATCATGACAATAGATTGTATGTGGTATCTTAAGACGGACTGCTCTTAAAAACTAACCATTGTCATTCTGCTGCAATCAAGAAGTGGAATTGCAACCAATACTTCACACTTCTGAAGATACACTGCGTTAATTGTGCAAATCTCTATTAATACCTTCCTACATATACACATCAGTGTCTCTTGAAGGCATCTCCCCTGTAACTTGCTTACAGAAACACAGACATTGGAGGAAAATGCAAGACTACAGGCTTTTGCGGGGTATTATTTTTGGTAGTCAATATGTACATCAGTTTCTTGGTGCACATCCTAGTGGTATTTGCTCTTTGTATGGAGCAAAACCATAAAACAGACTTTGTATGGAGCAAAACACTAAAACAGACTTTTTGATGATCATGTTGGGACAAAGCCAAGGATACAATATGGAATTCCTGAAGACAAAGGGATGTAGCTGTTTTTATTTTTTATTTATTTATTTATTTATTTATTTATTTACAGTATTTATATTTTGCCCGAAGGAGACTCAGAGCAGATCACAGAAACACATATACGGCAAACATTCAATGCCGTTATACACTGACAAGACAGACAACTGTACATATATAGAGGTATATATAGGCTTCCCTGTCTTTGACATCTTGGAGGCTGTGTTTGGTTCCAGCCACGGAGGGGTGGGAGTTGCTTCATCTTACCTGCTGAAGAGCTTTGTTTGTAAACTTCCTTCCTTGATCGGATCACCAGCATTTTTCTGGCATTTCCTTATGGGTACCTTAAATACCTCCCTGCTTTAAAGCAGTACCTATTTATTTACTCACATTTGTTTTCGAATTGCTAGGTAGGCAGAAGCTGAGGTAAAGGCCAGGAGTTCACCCCAACTCGTGCTTCAAACTGTCCACCTTCGGATTGGCAAGATGTACTGCATTTGGCGGTTAACCTGCTGTGCTAAAGCCTGGCCCAGTCACCTCATAGCAAGCAAAAGCATTCAGATGTCATTAGTGACAAAGTAGATTTTCCAAACCCAATCGGGCCCTATAGAACAGTTTCTATGGGATGGAATAGAACTCAAATATCATAAGAATGAAACCAAGATATTAGCCTACATCTTCGATGGCAAAGCTATACACAAAGGCATATCTAATGTACAATTATTTTTGAGGTATGCCTTCAGGGTTTTGTTTCTTTTTTCCCTACTCTAAGGCAGCCCTCCTTGACCTTGAAGGAGCTGGGGGTGGTGATGACCGACAGGGAGCTCTGGCGTGGGCTGGTCCATGAAGTCACGAAGAGTCGGAAACGACTGAACAAATGAACAACAAAGGCAGCCCTATCATAGGGGCTTCTTGGCAACATTTGTTCAGAGGAGGCTTGTGTTTGTCCTCATCGGAGAAAAAATGTGAGTTGCTCACAGTCACCTAGCGGGTTTCTATGGCTGAAAAGAAATTTGAACCCACATTCAACCATAGTTCAATACTCAAATCACTAGACAACACTAATAGTGTGCTGGTGTAGACTGCTTCTTGCTTCTCCCCACTTCTAATATCTGATGAAACAGAACATTCCAGGGAGGTAAAGTGAAAGCACTCCTACAGATTTTTCCCAACTAGATAAAACATTTTTACACAAAAGTGGGAGCTTAGTTCAACCTTGACTTTTTCCCAACCTGATTTTATTAAAGTGCTATCTCCAACTGCAGTTGTTGGGGTTTTTTTTAAGGAGTTTCTCCATACTGGAAAAAACATCCTAGACAAGGGCATAGGGATACTGCAGGAAGCAAGTCAAAAACAGGGCATTTGTGCTTCTGAAGCCAAGTATGGGCTCATTATGACTTCACTCCTCAACTCTGCATCTCCCTTCCCTCCTCACAACTTTTAGTTAGTTAAGGCTGCTAACAAAAAAGTTTTTTTTTCAATAGTGAAGAGAAACCTGGAGCAGCACTGAGGGTTCAGTGCATAAGTTAAGAAGAGCTAGAAGAGTCACTCTGAAGCCATAGGCTCACTGCAAGGAAATTAAAACACCATACTAACTTTCCCATGATGCAAATATGATGGGAAGATGGGTGTATATATATGTGTGTGCGTATATATATGTGTGTGTGTGTGTGTGTGTGTGTATTTGTGTGTTTATATGTGTATGTGTATATTGTGTATGTGTGTGCTTGTCTATATGCATATTTGTGTGTATATTTGTGTACTTGTGTATATATATATACACATGTATGTATGTATGTATGTATGTGCACATATGTATATGTATATGAGTATATATTGTATATGTATATATGGTGTATTTTGGGGGGTTTTAAGTCCGTTCTGCTGTTTTGGGGGTTTTGTTGTTGTTGTTTTAGGGGTGATGAACACTCGTTGGACTGTTAGGTGTATTGTGTTCAAATTCAGTGACAATTCGTCCAGTGGTTTTTGAGTCGTGTTAACCCCACAAACGAACAATACATTTTATATAGACTAGCCGTCCCCTGCCACGCATTGCTGTAGCCCAGTCTGTGTGTATGTGTTTTATGTGTGTGTATATGTTTGTATATATTTGTGTATATGGGTGTTTGCATGTGTGTGTGTGTGTGTGTGGTTTTGTGCATGTGTTGTAATGTATTTTTAAAAAAAGATTTTGGCTTTTAAAGTCCCTTCCGTTGTGTTTTTATAAGTGAGTCACTCCTTGACCTGATAGGTGTATTGTATCCAAATTTATTGTCAATTCATCCAGTGGTTTTTGAGTTATGTTAATCCCACAAATGAACATTGCATTTTTATCTATATAGACTAGCTGTCCCCTGCCACGCACTGCTGTGGCCCAGTCTGTGTTCATGTGTTTTGTGTGTTTGCATATGTGTGAGTGTGTGGTTTTGCACACGTGTTGGGTTTTTTTGTTTGTTTTTTGGCTTTTTAAAGTCTCTTCTGCTGCATTTTTCAGTGTTTTTATGAGTGATAGTCACTCATTGGCCTGATAGGTGTCTTGTGTCCAAATTTGGTGTCAATTCGTCCAGTGGTTTTTGAGTTAATCCCACAAACGAACATTACATTTTTATTTATAGAGAAAGATAAGGTATACAACAGAAATAATTAAGAAAACCGACAAGAAGTCTTTGTTACCCTTGTTCACATTAGTATACACAGAGCTTTTTGTGTTTAGATACATTTGCATCACTGCAGTTGGTGGATAGATACTGGTCTTTTGGGCCCAAGTTTTGCCCATGCCTGAATTAGCATCTGGCAGCACAAACCAGTTTCCTCTGGCACACTTGGGCTGGATCAGTGCCATCTGATGCAGCTGGAAGGGTAAGATATGATGGTCGCATTTTAGGGCTCCACACTGACTATATAGTGCAAGAGATGGCAATGATGCATGCCGCCTGTCCTAATAGAGAGCTGCTGCTGCTGCTGCAGCTTCCTCTTCCTGCTGCTGCTGCTGCTGCTGCGAAGACAGAGCTTCCCTCCCGCGCGCCCCTTGGCTCCGCCCCTGGGCCTCCTCCCCTGGCTCTCCTCCGGGCGCGCCCCTCACGCGCCCCCCGCTATTTGCTCTCCCTTCCTCCTCCTCCTGCTGCTGCCCTTTGCGCCTTCCTGCCTGCCTTCCTTCCTGCCTTCCTTCTTGCTCCCCCGCCCCTTCCCTCTGGGCCCCTCCCCTTGCACTTGGCCAGGCGTCCAATCCAGACCCAGCCGGTAACGACGGCGGCGGCGGTGCTGCTGCTGCTGCTGCTGCTTCTGCGTGGAGCTGCACTGCGCCGGGGCTCCCCTTCCCTGCCTCTCCTCCTCCTCCTCCTCCTCCTCCTCCTCGTCCGCCTGGACAGCCGTGAGTGCCTTTGCTCTTTCTCTCGGGGTGCGTCTCTCTGTCTACACACTGCCCAGTGCACGCGCTTTGACACCGCTTTCAGTACTCAAAGGCTACGGGGAATCCTCTTTAGGGAGGGAATCAGCGCCTGCCAGGGATTCCATAGCCCCAAGACAAACCAGCGGTGCCCAATCTGCATTCATTCTGCAGTGTAGACGCGCCCTTCCGCCCAAAGAGGTGTTCCCAGGTTGACAATAGACAATGCTTCCCCACCACCTTGCATCGAGAGGGTGGGTCTCTCTATACTGGAGTTTGGCACCACTTTAAAACTACCTGGTTGAAGGCTATGGGGTCCTGGGAGTTGTAGCTTTGCAAGGCCACAGCCTTCTCTGATGCCTCACCAAATTGCAATCCCAGGATTCCACTACCAGGAGTTTGGCACTGCTTCAAACCTCCCTGGCTGAAGGCTATGGAGCCCTGGAAGTTGTAGTTTTGCAAGGCCACAGCCTTCTCTGATGCCTCACCAAACCGCAATCCCAGGATTCCACTATCATTGAGCCGTGGCAGTCAAAAGTGATGTCAAACCACATTAATTGTACAATGTAGAGCAAGCATGGGCAAACTTTGCCCCTCCAGATGTTTTGGCCCGCAACTCCCACAATTCCTAACAGCCAGTAGGCTGTTAGGAATTATGGGAGTTGGAGTCCAAAACATCTGAAGGGCCAAAATTTGCCCCATCTGTGTTTGAGGCATCTTCAAACTGCAGCCCTCCAGCTGTTTGGGCCTCCAATTCCCAGAAGCCCTAATGAGCTTGTTCAATTGTCAGGAATTCTGGGAGTTGAAGGCCCAAAAAGCTGGAGGGCCGCAGTTTGAAGATGCCTGTTCAATTGTGTTGTTGTGAATCTAGGTAAGCAGGCAGCACTCTTCCTTATGCCAAGACCAGTAGAACATATTGTTGAAGGCTTTAATGGCCAGAATCACAGGTTGTTGTGAGTTTAGTCCTGTACTAGAAGCATTCTCTCCTGACATTTCCCCTACATCTATGGCAGGCATCCTCAGAAGTTGTGAGGTCTGATGGAAACTAGGAAAACAGACCTCAAAACCTCTGAGGATGCCTGCCATAGATGCAGACGAAACGTCAGGAGAGAATGCTTCTGGAACATGGCCATACATCCTGGAAAACTCACAACAACCCGTTGATTCCAGCTATTAAAGCATTCGACAATATGTTCTACTGGGCTTGGCATAAGGAAGAGTGCTGCCTGCTTATCTAGACTTCGGCCAGTTGAAATGTGTCATGAGTAGCTAAATCAATGGAAGAGGCCCTTCGTTGTGGCCCAAACGTACTGCAGGGTCTTGTTTGCTCTGCCTTTGACCCCTCATAAAACGTATGGGATAGAAACTACAACGATGGGGCCTTCCACGAGGTTGAAACTTCAAGCAGCCTCAGCTAATACAATACAGAGTTGGGAGGGCTATAACTCCCCACACCCCCTTTTAGGTTCTGCACAGATAAGGCCTGCTTTGATGCAGAGGGACTGACCTCTGAGCAAACAGATACGGAGCAAGGTTGTAAAAAAGGTAAATTACCTTTCCAGGTTCATCCCCTGACATTTTGTCTTTGGGTGAAGCCCCCAAGTGCGTGGGCACACGTCCCTTCGAGGCACCTGTCAGTGTATGGCAACCCTGTGGATTTCATAGGATTTTCTTAAATAATAATTATTTTTGCCAATTCTTTCCTCTGCAATATAGTCTATAACAGGTATGGGCCAACTTGGGACCTCTGGGTATTTTGGACTCCAACTCCCATCATTCCTAACAGCCTCAGGCCCCTTCCTTTTCCCCCTCAGCTGCTTAAGCGGCTGAGGGGGAAAAGGAAAGGGCTTGAGGCTGTTAGGAATGATGGGAGTTGGAATCCAAAACACTCAGAGGGCCCAAGTTGGCCCATGTCTGATCTACACTAGTTGAGTCCGACTAGGGTTGGTGCTCATCTCCATTTCTAAACCGAGGAGCCGGCGTTCTCCGTAAACTCCTCCAAGGTCATGTGGCCGCCATGGCTGCATGAAGCGCCGTTACCTTCCCGCTGGAGTGGTACCTATTGATCTACTCACATTTGCATGTTTTTGAACTGCTAGGTTGGCAGAAGCTGGGGCTAATAGGCGGAGCTTACTCCGCTCCCCAGATTTGAACTGCCAGCTTTTCGATCAGCAAGTTCAGCACCTCAATGGTTTAACCCGCTGCACCACTGGGGGCACCTTTTTTACCTTTTTGGAGGTACAAAAGTAATAGAAATAAATCCGTAGAAATACACAGTTGTGTAAATTCGATAGATTTTTAAGTCATATAGCTAATCAAGTTGGGGCCACGATGGTGCAGCGGGTTAAACTGCTGAGCTGCTGAACTTGCTGAGTGGAAGGTTGACAGTTCGAATCCACTGAATGGGGTGAGCTATTGTTGTTAGCTCCAGCTTCTGCAAACCTAGCAGTTCGAAAACATGCAAATGTGAGTAGATCAATAGGTACTGCTTTGGCGGGAAGATAACAGCACTCCATGCAGTCTTGCTGGCCACATGACCTAGGAGGTGTCTACGGACAACGCCGGCTCTTTGACTTAGAAATGGAGATGAGCACCACACCCCAGAGTTGGACACAACTCAAATTAACGTCACAGGGAAACCTTTACTTTTACCTACCTAATCAAGTAAAATAAACCCTTTAGTCAAGTGACAACACAGTACCCAGACCATGCAATTCTTTCATTTATCAAATACAGCCATTCCATGCTTATGCTTTCCCATTATGTTTCTTACTAAGGACATACAGTGAAAAAAAGAAAAGGAACAGATTATGTATTTTCTGAAAGTCTGTTTTGGTTTAAGATCAATTGAAACCACCCAAACTTTGGGGGTGCATAGCAAGGGCATATAATTTGAAATCTCTGGGTGGAGCGAGTGTTCAGATAAGCCTATCCTTAGAACCTGAGACTTGCAGATATGCAGATGACCAAAAAAGACTCTGAGCTTCCGCGAAAGTGTAGATTGAGATGGGAATGAATTTTAAGGCCATGATTAGATCATCTTATGCAAAACAAGGGATGAGGAAGTTTCTCCTGCTGGAGATAGAAGTATGACGTTCTCATAATGAAGGGGGATGCTGTCGCTAA